>NC_136267.1:15058366-15075630 GCF_964187855.1 Myxine glutinosa
GCCCGGCATAATCGAGATGTAGGCGATGCCACGGTTCGCTGGGCCATTCCCAGGGATGCAGTGGCGCTTTCGCAGGTGTATTCCGGGTGCTCTGGCAGGGGTAACAATGTCGAACATGATGTTCGATATCAGCATCAAGATTCGGCCACCACACATAGTTTCTGGCGAGTGACTTCATCTTCACAATCCCGGGGTGACAGTCATGGATTTCATCCATGACCCTGGAACGCAGATTTTTCGGGATCACGACACGACATCCCCAGAGTAGGCAACCATTTTCCACGCTGAGTTCGTTTTTACGTGCTTTAAAAGCCGCAAAATCTGGGTCACCCTCAGGTAGCAAATGCCAACCAAGCTGTACAGCCTGGACAGTTCTGGACAGAACGGGGTCTCGTCGAGTATGAGTGCGGATCTGGCCGGAATCGACAGCACAATCTCCCAGATGATCCATCAGTGCGATAATGGATCCTGGTGGAGGCGAATCATCAACGGATTATGGAAGGGGTAACCGACTCATGGCATCTGCATTTGTGATAGACGAACCGGGCTTATAACATATGGTGTAGTCATAAGCAGCGAGAAACAGGAACCATCGGATGATCATGGGCGGTAGTGTGTCAGATGTCGCCTTAGTTGGACCAAACAGACTGATCAGCGGCTTGTGATTAGTGTGAATCGTGAAATGATGTCCAAGAAGGTACTGGCGGAATTTGCTGACGCCGAAAACGATTCCCAATCCTTCCTTGTCAAGTTTGGAATAGTTCTTCTCTGCCGGGGACAACGTTCTGGATGCAAATGCAACAGGTCTTTCCGTACCATCAGGCATCATGTGTGATAATACACTCCCCACTCTATACCGACAGGCATCGCATGTCAGCACAAGATCCTTCTCTGGATCAAAATGAACGAGAACATTGGACGATTTGAGCAGATCCTTAGAGGTCTGGAATGCTGATTGTTCAGTAGACCCCCAGCTCTAGGAGACTCCTTTCCTCAAAAGCCGATAAAGGGGGCCCAAAACGTCGGTCACATTCGGGATGTAACGACCATAGAACTGAAGCAAACCGAGGTATGACTTCAATTCGGTCACGTCTCGTGGAGCAGGAGCATCCTTGATAGCTCGGACTTTCTCATCTGTCGGGTGTAGACCCTCGGCATCAATCGTATGAGCCAGGTACGTGACTGATGGCACCATAAACTTGCACTTGTCTCGACGCAAACGTAGGCCGGAGTCCGAAATCTTCTTCAGAACTCTATCCAGGTTTTGTAGATGTTCCGCGTCCGTACGACCAGTAACCAGAATATCATCCTGGTAACAAACGACGTTGCGTTCGGTAGCAAACAAACTGTCCATGACACGCTGATAAATTCCAGGTGCATATTTCACTCCAAAACTAAGTCGGTGGTACCTGCACAACCCACGATGCGTGTTGATGGTAAGATACTGTTTCGAATTCTCGTCCAAGCGGAGCTGTAGATAGGCGGATTTGAGATCGAGTTTCGTAAAAGTCTTGCCTCCCGTGGGACGAGCATAGAGGTCTTCGATCCTCGGGATTGGATATTTATCCAATGAAGAACACTTGTTCACAGTCATTTTATAATCTCCACATATGCGGATGGACTGGTCCGATTTTATGACCGGAACGATGGGCGCCGCCCATTCGGCATACTGGATTTGCTCGATGATCCCCAGATTTTCAAGATGATCTAGTTCCTTGTCAATCCGCTCACGCAGGGCGAAAGGGACTGGGCGAGCCCTGCAAAATATAGGATTGGCATCCCGGTCAACACTGAGTTTAGCCGTATGTCCTTTCAAGGTTCCAAGCTCATCCTTGAAGACATCCGGGTACGTATCCAGCACATTTTTGAGTGTGTATACTGCGGTAGGAGAAACGTTGGCTGCCCGGAGTTGATGAATGCTTTCCCACTTCAGTCGAATTATGCTCAACCAGTTCCTGCCGAGTAAGGAAGGGCCCTTTCCAGGAATGACGATCAGGGATAGGTGAAACTCACGGTTATCGTATCCCACCATGACGTCACATGTACCGCAGGGAACAATCTTCTCACCTGTATAGGTGGAGGGTCCATAGGTAGTAGGTTTCAGATGGGGTCGGTCAGCATCACTCCACAGGTTTGTGAAAACATCATGGCTGATGAGCGAGACGGCCGCACCAGTGTCGACCTCCATTTGCAATGGTCGATTGTTGACGACAACAGTGGCAAGAAGAGGGTCCCGCCTATGGTGAGAATCAATATATGAAGCAGGTCATAGGATTCTGAGTTGTCGGAAACAGAGCTCACCTGGTCAAGGTCAGGTTCCTCCGAACCGATAAACTGATGAATCTTGTCAGCAGCTTTTCCTTTTCCCGATTTGCGAGTGATGCAAGCTGGAGCAATATGGCCAGTTTTCGAACAGAAATGGCCGGTTGCATCTTTGAACCGACACGTCTCCGGAGGGTGCTTTCCGTTGCACCGAAAACATTTGTTGTGGGTTTGAGACTGCACTGGCTTTTGACGAAGAGCCTTGTTCCAACGTTTTGGCTGAACATGATCCAACCGATTCACAGCAGGGCTGGTACCAGACGAGCGAGTGGCACAGTTAACGAGTGTGAACGTCTCACCTCCGTAAACGGACAGGAAGACGGCCTTCATCCGGGCTTCGGTCGCGATGCCGTTCGCCTCGAAGTAAAAAGACAACCGCTCAGAATACGTGTCAAAATCCGCCTCATGAGGGTCGAATTCATCGATATGGCCAAAAGAAGTCATGGTCTAGATGTTTATCCTCGTCGCCATGTAGTGTAACTCGACAAACTACGATCAATTGTCGTACACGTTTATTCACTCTGCCGATACAGGCCCGATTCACCTCAGCGCCATCCGAGCTGGGGCGTAGGGATACAATGCGGTCACGGTGTAGGGATACAACGGTGAATATTTGCACTTCATACATGACATATCTATATATGATCTATCTATCTATATATATATAACACAGTTTGTGTGTGTGTGTGTGTGTGTGTGTGTGTGTGTGTGTGTGTAATGTTACCGATAGACTCCGAAACGGAGAGGCTCACGGACTTGATATTTGGCACAGACATGGCCATTGAGCCTGGGAAGAACATGGCCTACCTAAAAATATTTGACGAGATCCATATTTTTTATTCATATTTACCTCAGCGCATTTCAGCGAGGAACATTATACACGGAATCTCAGCCGGTGGCAGAGCAGCGCGCTGATTCGCTCAGAGGGATCACGTGATGTTCCAACTTTGCCGCCATAATCTCACAGTTATGCGTTCGCACGTAATTCAGTTTTTTCACATTTCAGCGAGGAACATTGCCATTCACACCACATAGGTTTTTTGTTCTTTCATGTTTAGATCCATATTTTTAGCCATAATGTAGCGAACGTAGCGTTAGCATAACGTAGCGTAGCATAGCGATCCTCGCTCAGGATCTTCGTCAGGTTCACGAGCGAGTTAGCCAAAACGTAAAAGTGAAAATATATCGAATTTTTTATTAATATTTACCTCAGCGCATTTCAGCGAGGAACATTATACACGGAATCTCAGCCGGTGGCAGAGCAGCGCGCTGATTCGCTCAGAGCGATCACGTGATGTCCCAACCTTGCCGCCATAATCTCACAGTTATGCGTTCGCACGTAATTCAGTTTTTTCACATTTCAGCGAGGAACATTGCCATTCACACCACATAGGTTTTTTTTCACTTTCATCTGATATTTGTGATTTATTTCAAACAAACTGTATTTCCCATATACACGGCCATGTATTCCTATTAACGTTATGTAAAGTACATAAATTGTGTGGATTACATCATTACCTTCGCAAAAGCGGAAGGTTATGTTTTGATCGCTGTGTATTTATTTGTATGTCTGTGTGTGTGTGTGTGTGTATGTTATTCGCATAACTCAAAAAGTATTCAACCGAATTGCATGAAATTTGGTGGGATGATTGGTTATTATACGGGACACATTTGATTAGATTTTGGGAGCAATCGGGTCAAAGGTCAAGGTCAAGGTCACGAAAAGGTCAAAATCGTATTTTTACCATAGCGCGGTCAATTTTTATCCAATTGGCATGCAACTAATGCCAAAATGTTCAGAATTCAATGCCCGATCTTGTGATATACGACATGACCCAGTGAAGACATTACCCTTGTTAGCGGTTGGGGGTCAAAGGTCAGGGGGGTCACGACCTTGCAAAATGTGCGTTTTTTGTCATAACTCGGTCAATTCTTATCCGATTTGCATGAAATCAGCACCAAACTGTTCACTGTTCTGTTCCCTACACTCCCATGCCAAGTACAGAACAGTAGCTGCGGCGAAGGTATGCGCTCTACCGAGTGCCCGTTCTAGTTTGTGGATGTGATCAATTGCCAGTAACCATCTATATCCATCCCCTCCCCTTCCCTCCTCCCCCTCCCTCCCGCTCCCCCTCCCTTTCCCCCCCCTCTCCCTTCCCCTCCCCTTCCCCTTCCCCCCTCCCCTTCCCCCTCCACCCTACCCTCTCCCCTTCCCCCCTCCCCTTCCCCCTCCACCCTACCCTCTCCCCTTCCCCCCTCCCCCTCCACTTTCCCCTCCCCTCCCCCTCCCCCTCCCTTTCCCCCATACCCCTTCCTT
Source organism: Myxine glutinosa (assembly GCF_964187855.1). Lineage (NCBI taxonomy): Eukaryota > Metazoa > Chordata > Myxini > Myxiniformes > Myxinidae > Myxine > Myxine glutinosa. The sequence continues at coordinate 15,063,006 of NC_136267.1, forward strand.
TCCCCCCTACCCCTTCCCCATCCCCTCCCCTCCCCCCTACCCTCCCCATCCCCCTCCCCCCTAGCCTCCCGCTCCCCCTCCCCCCCTCACCCCTACCCTCCCCCTCCCCCTACCCTCCCCGCCCCCTCCCCCCTACCCTCCCCCTCCCTTCCCCCTCCACCCTCTCCCCTTCCCCCTCCCCCTCCATTCCCCCCTCCCCCTCCCTCTCCCCCTGCCCCTCCCCCCTCTCCTCCCCTCTCCCCTCTCCTCCCCTTCCCCCTCCCCCTCCCCTCCCCCGCCCGGCAATGCCGGGTACTTCTGCTAGTATATCTATATATCTATACATACAGTTCATCTATCTATAATTCCATTAATCTCTGTGTGTATGTGTGTATGTGTGTATGTGTGTATGTGTGTATGTGTGTATGTGTGTATGTTTGTCTGTGACCGCTGTTTCTCGACAACCACGGGTCCGATATACTTTAAACTTGCCAGGTATATTGCTGGGGACCCGAGGATGTGCCTTTTCAAGGTTTGAAATTAATCGGACAAGTACTTACCGAGCTATGGCGATTTAGCCGTTCGCCGTTCGCTTTGGCGTTGCGAATGGACCAAACCATTGCATGTAAATAGAGGGGGGGGGGTTCTGTGGTCGTTGCGAATGGACCAAACCATTCATGTAAATAGAGGGGGGGGGGGGGTTCTGTGGTCGTTACTGCCACGTGGTTTCAAAGTTTTTTTTTGTTGTTGTTGTTTGCACGCATGTTTTTTTGCACCCACGTACGGGCACGCCCTAGGATGTTTACACACACACACCCCTACACAAATTTTTTTTTTTTTTTTTTTGGCAAGGAACGGGCACCCACGTACGGGCACGTCCTAGCTTATATATAGTACGGGCATGCCCTAGTCTATCTATAATTCCATTAATCTCTGTGTGTATGTGTGTATGTGTGTATGTGTGTATGTTTGTCTGTGACCGCTGTTTCTCGACAACTACCGGTCCGATATACTTGAAACTTGCCAGGTATATTGCTGGGGACCCGAGGATGTGCCTTTTCAAGGTTTGAAATTAATCGGACAAGTAGTTACCGAGCTATGGCGATTTCTTTACCAAACACCGCAAGCCGTTCGCTTTGGACCAAACCATTTCATGTAAATAGAGGGGGGGGTTCTGTGGTCGTTGCGAATGGACCAAACCATTCATGTAAATAGAGGGGGGGGGTTCTGTGGTCGTTACTGCCACGTGGTTTCAAAGTTTTTTTTTGTTGTTGTTTGCACGCATGTTTTTTTGCACCCACGTACGGGCACGCCCTAGGATGTTTACACACACACACCCCTACACAAATTTTTTTTTTTTTTTTTTTGGCAAGGAACGGGCACCCACGTACGGGCACGTCCTAGCTTATATATAGTACGGGCATGCCCTAGTCTATCTATAATTCCAGTAATCTCTGTATGTGTGTTTGTTTGTTTGTTTGTTTTTTTGTCTGTGACCGCTGTTTCTCGACAACCACGGGTCCGATATACTTTAAACTTGCCAGGTATATTGCTGGGGACCCGAGGATGTGCCTTTTCAAGGTTTCATATTAATCGGACAATTACTTACCGAGCTATGTCCAAAAAACGATTCAACCAATCAGAGAGCAGCGAGCTATCGCGTGTGCCGAACGTGGCGAACACACTCTGCCTCGGACGGCACATTTGAGAGCGTATTCATTTATTTCACGTTGGCAAACTATGTTGGCGTTAAACTATGTTTTAAAACTAATTAAAACTACTATCTATAATTCCACGGGTCCGATAAAAAACACCGTACTCGCAAGCCGTTCGCTTTGGACCAAACCATTTCATGTAAATAGAGGGGGGGGGATTGTCACCATACTCGCAAGCCGTTCGCTTTGGACCAAACCATTTCATGTAAATAGAGGGGGGGGGGGATATAATTTTAGATATATATATATAGTACGGGCATGCCCTAGTACATATAACCCTCATTATTCTGTCCGGACAGGTAGCTCTATGTCTATGGTGTGGACTCACTGTCAGCTGTAGTCAAAGTCCAACCCTCAGTGAGTGAGTGGATTAACTGTTCAATTGATTTAATGGAGTGTAGATGTGGCACAACCTTAGGCTTAGCGGTCCAAGCCCCGTCCTGTCGTTCCTTATATTATGTTTCGTTACTTTAAAGTTTCTGAACGTTTAGTACGGTGTATGGTCGCGCTAGCTGCTGAACGCTGTTTGGTGGGTGCGCTGTCCAGACGTATTCGGTGTACATTTCTGTTTCCCACACTGAGACCTCGGACAGCACAGGGGGCGCTGTTCTTGTGACGTTTTGTGTTTACAACGATCGTGTTGCCATTTCTCCGAATACCCGTAACCGTTGAAACGATTTTTCCTACTTGTTCCTTCTATTATTTTCCCTATTCACTTCCTGTTTACTTTCCGTCCCCTCAGTCGTCTATTTCGTTTTGTCTTGCTCTCTTTCACCCTTTTTCGGTGTCGCAGCTCTGAACGTGAACGGTCGAACCCACCATCGCCAGCTCGACTCGAATATCTGAACCATCAACACCACGACCACTGCTGGGTGACTCCTTCACTTTCTCATTTCGGTGTCTGTTTGCCTCCGTCTTGCAGCCATTGGGGGTGTTTTGTGTACCTTTCGGTCTGTGTACGACGGTCCATGTTTACCGACGACGTGAGTCCAAGGTTCCGGGTTTACAAATGACGCAACATCTTGACATGGTTGTTCAGAGGTCGTGTACGCACCTTTGGGTTCGATTCCCAGGCCGACTATCACCTGGCTATCTCACCTGCCTGCATTAATTGCTTTGTAGACCTTAAAGATTACATTGTACGATTCGAAAAGAGCAGGCCATTGTGTGCAGTTATCCTGGTGAAAAATTTAAATTTCATTCGCATATATGAGGGCACTGCATCAACAGAGTAGCCACGCCCTATAAATGATGCAACCAGCAGTAAGGTGTTGCAGACTTGCAGTCATTGATTTTTTACCCTCGCAGGAGGAGAGGGTATTGCATTTGGGTCTGTTTGTTCGTTTGTTACTTGTATTGCCGGAAAAGATTCCAGCAAGTATGTTGGTCGGTTGGTTTGTCTGCATGTCTGTCTGTTTGTGCGCAGTATTACGTCTGCACCGTTGCACGTAGATCGTAGAATCACCAAACTTTACACACATATTTGCCTTGCCCTGGAATAGACTGTGCCCGATTTTTAACTCTCTCGGCCCAAGGTCAAGGTCAAGGTCACCCAAAACGTGACATCAGGGGGGTCGAGTTTTCATTTAAAATATATTTCAAACCACTATAACTCTAAAAGTACAAGAGATATGCATGCACTTACTGTTACTGACATATAGGAAGTCACATACGACATTTCATTTGGCACCATGACCTTTGACCTTGAGTTACCTTTAAAGGTCAAACTCAAGGTCAAAAATTGTTTTTTTTACTAATAACTCTGTCAAACATTATCAGATTCCCTTCTAACCAACACCAAAATGTTCATTATTCAATTCCCGAAAAATAACATGTGGCATAAAATGGTCAAAAATGCTTAGTTTTAATTATTTTTTGGGGTCAAAGGTCAGGGGGCCAAGTTTTCATTGAAAATATATTTCAAACCTCTAACTCTGAAATAGTCAGGTTCACTGTCAATAAATTATATTTCGTTCCAAATCATGGTAGATTAGCAAACCTATACATTTTTGGAAAGGTTATAGCCTAAGGAAACTAAAAATCAATGTTTACATTTGGAGAGATACCTTTATGGCGGCCATTTTGGATTTTCAAAATGGCCACTGTAAAATACATATTTTGTTCTATTTCTGCCTCTAATTACCCTGAAAACTTTTAAAAATATACTAAACCTATATTTTCAGGGACAAGGAATCCAATGAAAGTATCAAATTAGTGCTATGGGGAATGGTAAGACACGAATCAAAGGTTTTGAATTGCAAAATACTGTCTTTATATTCGCGATAAGTTGCATAATCAAATACATGTTATCATTTTGTACAGGCAGTTAACAACATCAAAATGTGTCACAATAATTCATATCACCAAACATACACAGGCAGTCAGCAAAATCATATATACACATGCAGACAGTATAACTTCACATCTACACAGGCAGTCAATGACAAAATATACACAGGCAGTCAATGGCATCAAACATACACGATTACAGAATATGCCATTTAGAGTTCGTCATCACTGTCCTGTGTGTCGTATCCGACAATATAGTCCGCATCGTTTTCACAGTCCGTTCCACACAAGCAAAGGTCGGTCAAATTGATTGGCGAATCGAATTGGTCGAATGGTCGATCGAAGCGATTGGTCGAATGGTCGAATTGGTCGAATGGAATTCGTCGATTGGTCGAATTGGTCGAATCGAATTGGTCGGAATTGGCAAATGTAAACATTGATTTTCAGATTTTCCATGTAATAACGTTTCCAAAAATGTATAGGTTTGCTAATCTACCATGATTTTGAACGAAAAAACATAGTGAACCTGACTAAAAGGACAAGAGATATGCATACACTTACTCAGTTACCTTCCATTGCTTAGCATATATACATGTATAGATTTCCCGCCATTTTGATCCAAAATGGCCGATTAAAAAAACAAGTACATTCCGGCAAGTCCTCGGTCTCTGATTTTTCATCTGTCTGTCTTTGTCCGCACAGAATAAATATGATTTTCTCGGCAACCGTTGGTCCGATTGCCAGGAAATTACCACCATAGGTGTAACTCCACCTGTCATTTTTTAATGATAATTGTGACGTCATATGTCACGTGGTATGGGCTCCATCTTGGAAAAACGGAAAAACGTTGCACCTCTATATTTCCGAAAGCGCTGCATGGAAAAAAATTCAGACACGGCTCATTGTAAAGACCTCTCCATGGGGAATAAAATATGCTAATGATGATGTCATAGGTGCATCCATTAAAAAAAAAACAAAAAAAAAAAACCACCTTTAGAGGCCATTTTTCCCCGCAAGCGGGGGTTGGCCTTTTTCGGGAACCGTGGTTGTTGTTGTTTTTCGGTCCCCTTTTTGAAGCAATGTTTTACGGCCGGATGCCCTTCCTGACGCCAACCCTTTTTGCCGCCTTCAACGACAAACAGGGAATTACCAGTGAACTGGTACTCAATTTGCCGACCTCGGAAGGATGACAGGCTGAGTCAACCCCCCTGGCGTTAATTCAGCGATTGACCGGGATTCGAACCCAGGATCCTAGGATCTTAAGCCGGCACCCTAACCGCTAGCCCAACACCAGGGATATTATGACATATTATGATATTATGATATATTATGGCATCCATTATGACATCATAATTCGACAAGTACAAAACTTCATCCGATCAGATGAAATTTCTTGAGCATCATCTAGGAATAGATTGGTGGAGGAAAAAAAAAAGTGATCACGTCATCAGTCACGTGGTTTGGGTGCCATGTTTGTTTTTAACACAAAAGCCTTAAAAACCACTGAAAACACATCCTGGCGAGGGTCTGCAATCTCTGATTGCTCTTTCTTGTTTGACTTTGTGTATGCGTTGTTGCCTGACAGGTGTAACCCAATCTGCCATGCAGTCCAAATGTAAATCATCTGGGTTATCGTCCTGTCGTCCCGCTTGACACCGGCAATGATTGTAACCTACAGAGCGGAACGTGAACAGGAAGGGGGAGACTGGCGGATCTAGCTTTCTCTGGTTGCCATGTGGGATTGCTGGTCGAGCTGTGGCGAGGAGGCTGGTGGTGGCTCTCGATCTTTCACAGAGGCCTTGAGAGAGAAGTACAGCAGCGATAATTACCCATACTGCTGCCCTGCCGTGTCCGCACCATGGCCTGTACCGGACAGCCCTCACAGAGGTGCTTTGCACGGCCTTGGTCCCATACATCACTCCTGCACAATTACCATTTATGATAGCATCGCACACACAACACGTATGACGTCACGTCCAAGCGAGGGCTCCGCTCCCAAGATAAACCGAATTTGAATGTTGTTGGTGGGGCCTCAATCCTACCTGAGCAACGGCCTTGTCAACGCTTCTAGCCAATTTAAGAATTTGGGCTTCAGCTGGGCCATCGACATCGTCACCATTATGTATCAAGGAAAACGATTTGCGATTTTTGAGAATATTTTTGATGAAATGGTGAAAACCACTACAGCTGGCATTTCTTTCAAATTGAGAGAAGCTTGTCCTAATTAGAAGGCCACTGATGAAAATTCAAACACTTTTCCAGTATTGGTCGAACACTCAGTGGTTCTAATGTCTACCACGACCTGGTACGACAAGGCATAATAACTTGATACGCTTTGTCAAAATCAGACCAGTGCTGTTATAGTCGAGCACAGGGGCGTTCTTTGGCCCTATAATGAGGTTTTACGGTTCTAATTTTAAATGGCTCAAATTGGATGACTGATTACCTTTGACACCGAATGTGGATGTACAGTCACGTGAAAACGTAAGGACACCCCATGTAAAGTTTTGACTTTTTCAACATATTTCAACATACAGCTATTTGATCTTCATTTCAACAATATTGATAGACAAAGGTGATATAATATAACAAATATCATGAAACATTTACATTTTGTAGTCCATTGTATAATTTAAATAAACATAAATGCAAATTTCGCATGTGGAAAAAGTAAGTACACCCTTACATTTATCACTACTTCAAATACCAAAAATTAGAATCAGGTGCACCAGCTCAGGTGCAAATGATTAGAACATCGTTGGAGAGGATCTTGGAGGAACCTGTCTTATTTAAACCTCAGACATTTAGTTTGGTTTGCTCTTTGTTGTTGAAGTGTGCGGCGTCACCATGCCTAGATCAAAAGAGCTCTCTGAGGCCTTCAGAAAGAAGGTTATAGATGTCTACGAGTCTGGGAAGGGATTTAAAAAGATCTCCAAACAATTTGAAATCAATCATTCGACTGTCCGGAAGATCATCTACAAGGGGAGAAGATTCCAAACAACTGCCAACTTGTTCAGGCCAGGCCGCCCCAGCAAGTTCAGCCCGAGAGCAGACCGCAAGATGCTGAAAGAAGTCTCTAAGAACCCCAGAATGTCATCACGGGACCTACAGGTAGCTCTTGCCATTGTTGATGTCAAAGTGCACGAGTCTGCCATAAGAAAGCGGCTGCACAAATTTGATCTACATGGGAGGTGTGCCAGGAGGAAACCTTTGCTGTCCAGAAAGAACATCAGGGCAAGATTAAAGTTTGCCAATGAACACCTCGGCAAAAACCAGCACTTCTGGAACAATGTGCTCTGGACAGATGAGTCAAAGGTAGAGCTATTTGTCCACAGTACCAGAAGACATGTTTGACGAAGACCAAAGACAGCATTTGACCACAAGAACCTGATACCAACTGTAAAGCATGGTGGTGGAAATATTATGGTTTGGGGCAGCTTTGCTGCATCAGGGCCTGGGCAGCTCACCATCATAGAAATCCACTATGAATTCTTCATTGTACCAGAGAGTGCTTGAGGATAATGTGAGGCCATCTGTCGGAAAGTTGAAGCTCAACTGAAGGTGGACCTTGCAACATGACAATGACCCTAAATATACCAGTAAATCCACCAAGGAATGGCTGAAAAGAAAGAAATGGAGGGTTCTGGAATGGCCAAGTCAAAGCCCGGATCTAAATCCCATCGAGATGTTGTGGGGGGATTTGAAACGAGCTGTGCATGCAAGAAACCCCTCAAACATCGCACAGCTGAAATAATTCTGCATGGAGGAGTGGGGAAAAATTTCTCCCAGTCGATGTCAGAGACTGGTGGACAGTTGGAAGAAACACCTACTTGAGGTTGTTTCTGCCAAAGGGGGCAATACCACCTATTAGAGCCAAGGGTGTACTTACTTTTTCCACATGCGAAATTTGCATTTATGTTCATTTAAATTATACAATGGACTACAAAATGTAAATGCTTCATGATATTTGTTGCATTATATCACCTTTATCTATCAATATTGTTGAAATGAAGATCAAATAGCTGTATGTTGAAATATGTTGAAAAAGTCAAAACTTTACATCGGGTGTACTTACTTTTTCACTTGCCTGTAGGTTATGTTTTCACCCCTGTTTGTCTGTGAGCAGGTATCTCAAAAAGTTATGGACGGTTTTGGATGCAACTTGGTGGACCGGTTTGGTGTGTGACAAGACCTAATCGATTAGATTTTGGTGAAGATCTGAAAATGGATTTGGATACGAAAATTATTTAATTTTTCAAGTGATTCTTCACCATTGAGCGATTGGGTGAAAAGCGATATATCACATGATATTTTAAAAAGTTATGGACGAGTTATTACTGAACTTGGTGGACGAGGTGGTTCGGTGACGAGAACAAGCCGATAAGATTTTGGTTCAGGTAAGAATCCAGATCGGCCTATCAGTGGGATACAAAACATAAACTCTTCAGCCTGGCAGAGGTATGCGCTCTATCAAGTGCCGTTCTAGTTTTTTTTGTTTTTTTTTTGGATACAAGATCGAGGCTCGTGTAAGAGCTAACATTAATCACAAAAAGACAAACTGACATAAAATATAAGATAAAGGGAGTGGGAGACAAGATGGGGAGAGAGAGGGAAGCACAAAAGTACAACATTTGAGAGCAGGGAGATCTGTGGGAGGGAGAGGGCTTGGGGGGAGGAGGCACGGGAATGGGGCGGGGGAAAGGAGGAATGAAAGAGAGAAGGTGAATAGTGAGTCTTGATTTTGGCAGTTTCACCCTAAGAGGGTTGCAGGCAGCTCTTTTTTGACCTGCAGGAATATTTGGGGGACAGAGCACAGACAGAGCTGGGGGAGCTAGGCCGGAGAGGAGTCGGTAGAAGACAGAAAGACCACCAACCTGCCTGCGGTGAGTGAGTGAAAGGCCCTCGGAGTTAGCTTTATCGTGGGAGATTCCAATGATTCTGCAAGCTTTGGTTTCAACAGCATGAAGCCGAGCTAGGTGTGAGGAAGGGGCACCTGCCCAGAAGGGAGAACAGTATTCCATTGAGCTGTGGATGAAAGCCTTGTATGTGGTGAGGAGCTCAGGTGCACTAAGGAAGGACTTCACACGACGGATGATGCCCAGTCAGCGACTGGCTTTGGAGGCCAGCTTGGAAATGTAGTTTTCCCAGGAAAGATCATGGCAGATAGTGAGACCCAAAAGCTTGAGTGACAGAACTTCTTGGAGAGGATTGTTCAGAAAGTAGATGGGAGGGTTTTCCAGACGATCTTTTCGGAGAGACATTGTGAGAGTGTGAGATTTGTCAGGATTGAAAGACATGTTCCACTTGTTTGTCCAGGTCTGCAAAGAGTGAGGAGGCTGCAGACTGCCGATCTGAGGGATGAGGTATGGAGCGGCAGAGAGTTGAGTCATCAGCAAAGAGACAGAGAGGATTTTCCAGAGAGTCGGAGAGATCATTGATGAAGACCACAAAAAGCACAGGGCCCAGAACACTGCCTTGGGGAACTCCAGCCTGAACAGGGACTGTAGATGAGATAAATCCATTCAGGGCCATACGTTGACTACGACCAGAGAGGAATTCCACAAGCCATGCGTGGAGATTTCCATGGATACCGTACGAGGAGAGTTTGGAGAGCAGAGCGGGGTGCCAGACCGTATCGAAGGCATGTGATATGTCAAGGGAGACAGCTCTGATTTCCTGTTTGGCATTAAGGACCTCCATCCATTGCTGAGACAGCAGAAGCAGCATGTCCAGAGTAGAATGACCTGATCTGAATTAAAATTGATGATCCGAGATCAAGCCATTGGAGAAGAGGAAGGATTTGATGTCAGAAGTGATGATTGATTCCATGACCTTGCTGATTATTGGGAGCAAGCTGATTGGTCTGTAGTTGCAAGGATCTGTTTTTGCACCTTTTTTGTGTAAAGCGGTAATGTTGGCTGATTTCCAAGCTAATGGCAGATGACCTTGAGCAAAGGAGAGGGTGAAGAGAACAGAGAGGGTGAAACAGAGGGGCAGAGCAGGATTTTAGGACCTGTGGGCTGATGCCGTCTGGTCCAGTTGCAGAATCAGAGTCGAGGTTTCACAAAAACTTCTCCACCTTGTCAGGAGAGAAGGACACAGAGTCCTGGAGCAGCTGGGTTCGACTGGGAAAGGTGGATACAGAGAGAGATGGGTTCGGGACACAAGATTTTGAGGCAAACACAGAGTTGAGGCATTTAGCTTTTTCACGTGCGGGGTCAACTGTGTAGCCGTTTGAGGTAGGGAGGGGATGGAAGGAGAACAAACATCAGAAACAGATTTGACGAGATGCCACCAAGATTTGGAGGAGGGAGACAGGTTTGAAAGTTCAGTCTTGACAGTAGAGAGATATTGTTTCCTGGCTCTCCTGAGCATAGACACACACTTGTTCCGAGCTTTGTGAAAGGAACTGAGATTTCCTTCAGTTGAATTAGCCTTCCATGAGGTGAAGGCAAGTTGCTTAATGGCAACTGCCTCACCACAAGCTTCAGTGTACCATGGACGGGAGGAAGGGTACGACAACTTAAGACGAAATGGGATAAATCTGTGCATGAGAGAGAGCAGTTTACTTTGGAGGAATTCCCAGGAAGAGTTGATGTCAGAAGCAGTAGCGATGGGAGACCAGTCCAGATGATTGATGGCTGCTTGAAGACAGTGCCAGTTGGCCTGAGTGAAATGCCAGACTCGTCGGCGCTGAGGAGGCTCTCTGAGAATGGCCAGAGAGATGTCCACTTTAACAAGGAAATTATCAGAAGAACCGATCGGAGCAAAAGAAGAGCAGCAGACATTTTCAGGGAAGTTAGTCATAATCAAGTCTAGAAGAGAAGATATTCCATTGACTGAGATCCAGGTTGGGAAATTGACAGATTGTGTCAGTCCCAGTGAGTCGCAGAAGTCCTTGGCTGAGATGCCATGGCTGGTGTGGGAGGTACCCACACCCAGCCAGCTGGCATGATGACAGTTGAAGTCACCACAAATGAGGAAGAGAGAGTTGGGATGAGTGGATAGAAGTTGGTCCATGTTGTCATACAGGGAGATGTAAATGGAGTCGTCATTGTTTGGAGGACGGTACAGAACACATATGAACAAAAGGTGGGAGCGGAGAGGAAGCCGTAGCCAGAGGTACTCCTGGGGGTGGGGTGGAGAGAGGGCAGTGAAATGAGAGTGAGGAAGAGAGTTTTTGATAAAGATAGCAACCCCACCACCAGGACGAGGCTCAGGTCTATCCTACCAGAGGAGGGAGTAACCAGGAAGAGATATTAAAGAATCAGAGACATCTTGAAGGAGGAAAGTTTCTGTTGAGCAGATTACGTCTTGTTTGTCAGAAGCGACCTGTATGGAGAGATCAGTCAGGTTTGAGCGAAGGCCCCGGATGTTTGAGGTCCATTCCATGAAGGAAGGTGGAGGGGGGGGGGGGCATCGGGTACATGACAGGGGAGGGTTGGCGTAGGGTAAGATGAGGGGTGAGAGGGGGAGGTAGGGAGAGCTGTTGATAGTGTGTTGGAGATTGCAGAAGAGTTAGGAAAAAAGTATAAGGACAAAGGGATGAGGAGGACAAAAGGTTTGATGTTGATGGGAAGAGGAACAGTGAGGTGTTGTTTGAAGGGGGGGGTGGGGGGGGGGAAGAGCATAGTCGAAGGTTGGAGGAGGTGGAGGTATGTGATGGAAGGGAGAAGAAGTTGGGAGGAGGCAGCTTGGAGGAAGAGGTGGTTGGGGGAGATTTGGAGAGAGTTTGTTTTTGGGGGAGGGGGGGAAATTTGATGGGAGGGGTGGGGGTGGTTTTGAAGGGGGAGGGGGGGAGGGGGGAGTTTTGAATGGGAGGGGGGAGGGGGGGAGTTTAGAAAAGTGGACGATTGATGAAAAATGAACATTTCTTACAACCTGGGTTTATTGTGATTTTCAATTCAGAGATCCGTTTGAGAATGATAGAGGAGGGGTGGAATGAAGGTAAGTTTCGAGAATGCAGGGAGGTATGACTGTAAGAGATTGAATTTTTTTTTGAAGTGTAATGGTTATGAAGAGGAAATTGAAGAAAGCCTTTTAAATAGGAAGAAAAACAGCGTGTTGCAATACACTACTGAATAAAACACTGCAGGGGAAAGTTTAAAACATATTTAAACAAAACCGTGAAAAACAATCTGGGAAAAGTCCCTGAAGTGAGGGCGTGGATCAGAGAAAGGAGAAAGGAGAAGGGTTCAATGAGCTGGAGGAAAACTAGAATTTGAAGTTACCAGCTGAGTTATGGCTGGAGATGGAAGGAAGTGGTGGAAGAAAACGAGATAAAGGGGGCAGGGCGAGGAGGGAAGGAAATAATATATATATTTTTTTTGTTTGTATTTAAAACGTTAGACAAAGGGTAGATGTTCGAGGGAGTTAGGGGGAGAAGAGAAAATCTAAGAAATAAGCAATACATCGAAGGAAAGAACTTAAATACACAAAACACCGACGGGGTGAGGGAAGCCTCAAGTTACCAGGCGTTCATGCGGTGCAAACAGAAAACGATTTAATTATATACAAGTTTGCACGAATTGAAAACCAAGATTAACTCGAAACACACAGTAACATACACAATAAAATAAGGAGCGGAAATTTGACAAAGACACAAATTGGAAAATATTTAAACTTTGAATGCCGTGCAGAGG
>NC_136267.1:15080830-15423330 GCF_964187855.1 Myxine glutinosa
TGATCTCTGATCATCAATTTGGTTTCAAATTAGGTCACTCTACTCTGGACATGCTGCTTCTGCTTCCTCATATGTGGCGACTTCAACTGTCATCATGCCAGCTGGCTGGGTGTGTACCTCTCTCACCTGCCATAGCATCTCAGCAAAGGACTTCTGCGACTTATTGGGACTGACACAATCTGTCAATTTCCCGACCCAGATCTCAGTCAGTGGAGTATCTTCTCTTCTAGACTTGGTTATGACAAACTTCCCTGCAAATGTCTCCCCAAGCCCCCAAGCCCTCTCCCCAAGTTATGTCAAACTTCCCTGCAAATGTCCCCCCAAGCCCTCTTCCTTCCACATGAAGCTTCTGGCCTGGACATAAGCAGTGTGGCCTTTACATGCTCTAGAAGCCTTTTCAGGCATTTTTAAACACTTAAAACCTCATAGTTTGCTTAGAACTTTATAGTTTTCTCATAGTTTGCAGAATCATTGGAATCTCCCACGATGAAGCCAATTCCGAGGGCCTTTCACTCACTCACCGCAGGCAGGTTGGTGGTCTTTCTGTCTTCTACCGACTCCTCTCCAGCCTTGCTGCCTCAGCTCTCTCTGTGCTCTGTCCCCCAAATATTCCTGCAGGTCGCACAAGATCTGCCTGCAACCCTCTTATGGTTAAATTTACAAAATCAAGACTCCTCTTTTCTCATTCCTCTTTTCTCTCACCTCTGGAACAAACTCCCTCACTCTCTTCAATCCGACTCCTCCCTCCAGGTCTTTAAAACAGCTGTTCACCACCATCTCTTATCTTCCCCCATCCAAAACCTTGATCTTTTCTACCCCCGTTAATTCACTCCAGATCCACTTCTTTGAAATTCCGACTTCTTTCCTGTGAGTCCTAGCAGTGTCCATGTGTTTTATACCCCCCTACCTTCCCTCTTTCCCATGCCTCCTCCCCCCAAGCCCTCTTCCTTCCACAGATCTCCCGATGTCCCTGTTCACTACTGTTGTACTTGTGTGCTTCCGTCTCTCTCCCCATCTTGTCTCCCGCTCCCTTTATTGTATGTTTTGTGTGTCCGTTTTTTTTGTGATTAATGTTAGATCTTACGCGGGCCTCGATATTGTATACAAAAAAAAAAAAGCATGTTTATAATTAGGTCACTGTGCCTTACTTTCTTGATTTTGGGAATGTTTTTTTTTTGTTTCCATGTAGGTGATGCACCTTGTGGTGTCCTAGAAGCCTTTTTGCAAACTAGGTCATGCTGAGCTACTTTAGTTTTCCTCAAACAGCCCTCCCACCCTACCACCATCCACGCTGCTCCCTTCACTGTCTCTCAGCACTCATCACTTGCTTTCCATGGGCCCTCACTGCCCAACTTCCCTTCCAGGTTAGCAGCATCGTGAGACATATACCTCAGCTTGACTTCCTGAACTTGAGTGGTAATCCATTCGGGCAAAGTCCAATAACATCTGTGAATTTTCCACAAATGCTGCGCCGTCTTGTTCTGAACAACACGGACGCTGATTGGACCACAGTGCGGACACTACTTCACTCCCTACCAAGGTCATGCCTCTACTCTCCTTGATACTTTTATTGATGCTTCCTCATTGCTCACTATTCAGCACAATACCAAATCATTTATTACCCTCGCCTGAGGAGAGGGTATTGCATTTGAGGCCATTTGTTTGTCTGTCTGTTTGTCCACACAATATAAATATGATTTTCTCTGCAACCGTTTGTCTGATTAACAGGAAATTTTCACCATAGGTGCAACTCCACCTGAAAATTTTTGAATGATAATTATGACGTCACAGATTACGTGGTTCGGCCGCCATCTTGGAAAAATCGAAAAATTTTGCACCTCTATATCCTGAAAGTGCTGAATAGTAAAAAAGCCTGGTGTTGGCTTAGCGGTTAGGGTGCCGGCTTGGGATCTGAGGATCCTGTGTTCGAATCCCGGTCGATCGCTGAATTAACGCCAGGGGGGGTTAACTCAGCCTGTCATCCTTCCGAGGTCGGCAAATTGAGTACCAGCTTGCTGGGATGAATGATCACGGTGTGTACCCCGATTTAGAATAGGTACACCGTATCCCTGCGCATCGTAAGAGCGTGACCAAGGGTTGGCGTCAGGAAGGGCATCCGGCCATAAAAACATTGCCTCAAACAGGGAACCATGATTGTCATGGGGCCCGCAAGGCTAACCCCCGCTCTAGTGGGGAAAATGGCCTTAAAACGATCATTCATTCATTATATTGTTTGTCTGTCTGTTTGTCCCCACAAAATAAATATGATTTTCTCTGCAACCGTTGGTCTGATTGACAGGAAATTTTCACCATAGGTGCAACTCCACCTGAAAATGTTTGAATGATAATTATGACGTCACAGATTATGTGGTTTGGCCGCCATCTTGGAAAAATCGAAAACCTTTGCACCTCTATATCTCCGAAAATGCTGAATAGAAAAAAAGGAGTCATGGCTCATTGTAAAGAACTCTCCATGGGGAGTAAAATTTGTTAATGATGATTTCATAGGTGCCTCCATTATGACGTCATAATTCGACAAGTACAAACCTTCATGCGATCAAGATGAAATTTATTGAGCGCCATGTCGGAATAAAGTGGTGGAGGAAAAAAATAATGACATCATCGGTCACGTGTTTCGGCCGCCATCTTGGAAAAACCGAAAAACTTTGCACCTCTATATCTCTGAAAGCGCTGAATAGAAATAAATTGAGACACAGCTTAATGTAAAGAACTCTCCATGGGAAATAAAATGTTAATGATGATGTCATAGGTGCCTCCATTATGACGTCATGATTCGACAAGTACAAAAAAACTTTATCCGATCAAGATGAAATTTATTGAGCATAATCTAGGAATAAATTAGTTTAGAAAAAAAAATAAGGATGACATCATCGGTCACGTGTTTTGGCCGCCATATTTGTTTTAACACAAAAGCCTTAAAACCACTGAAAATACATCCTGGTGAGGGTTTGCACTCTGATTACTCTTTTTCTTGTTTCATATTGTGTTGTGGTGGTGTGATGCATAATTCACTCTCTACCATCCACTATATTAAGCTTGCTCAAGTCTTAGGCTGGAGTTGAGTTATCTTTGCCCTCAAACCCCCAGATTGGAGGAGCTTTTCCTTTGCTTCAACAACTACAAAGAAGTCCCTCTGCATCCCACACTGGCTTATTCCTCCTCCTCTGCTTCTTCCTCCTCCACCTCTTCCTCTTCCTCCTCATCCAATCCAACTCATTCACAGTCAACATTGGATTCTTTCCACTCTTGGCAAAGCTCTGTTCCATCTGGGTCACAGTCCGGCGGGACACAATCCCTTGATACAAAGCACTCCAAACACACAGATGGTGCTGGTTTGGAGTTTCAATGCACCGCAGCCCTTGAACATGCTGGAGCTCAGTCCGTGAATATTTCAGATCCCAACACTTCTAGTCCTGTGCATTCTGACCTCTTGCAAAATGAGCATTTGGTCTCTGACGTCTCAGTTCAGGACCCCAACACTGCCATTTGCAGCTTCGTTAACATCAAACTCCTGCACATCACTTATAATCACCTAGGTGAGTCCTGGAGTTCATATCTAAACACCTAAATCTGATCTGTCTGATAACCATGAAGTTATATGGGGTGCCACGCTTGTGTTTTCATGGGCAAGGAGACCTGGCAATGCCAATTTCTCCAGGGCAGGTTAGGGAAGGAATTTGTAATTTGCCTTGGGTCCTAGCATACAATGGCCTTTCCTTTTTGAAAGGTATTGTGGGATCTTCAGCATCCACCAGCGAACTGGAGGAAACAAGACACCAGGGTTGATGTCCAGTCAAAAGCAAGCATGCTCCTTCGGTTTTCCTATCAGCCCATATGCATCTAATTACCTTTTCCAAATTGGTCTGCAGTCCAGAGTAGAATTGAAAAAAAAACGGGGCAATACCCCTGGGCGCCAAGGAATGCTCCAGAAAAGTCCATTTAAAGGGGCGACAATTTGATTCATACAGCTGCTTGAAGAAGTAAATGTATTTTATTTGCCAGATGTAGGGTGCCCCTTTATATTAACTTTTCTAGAGCATTACTTGGTTACTCCTAAGAACACAAGGGTAGCCCAGCATGCACCAGAGATTTTTTGAATGTCCCTTATTTTCTATTGTTTGGCATTTTCTACAAACTATGGAATGTTCCTTCTTTTCTATTATTTTCCCACATGGCACATACCATACAAAGGGGCCTTTTCTATGCCCCTGGCATTTTCCCCAAGAATATGTATAAACATTGCGGGGTCAAATTTTACATTTTATACAAGTTTACGAACGGCCTATGTTCTGGTCCTGTTAAACCCCATCTCCATCCCATTGCAGTTCCCTCTCGATTCTGGTCGTTTAATCAAATCCTGGGTTGTATTGCTGGCCCGTTCATAAAGTATTCCCAATGCACACGCCTCATTATGATGTCACTGTATCTGTATTTGGTTTGACCTCGTTTGTATATGAGGCATAGCTGTAATGTAACGCTGCTTGTATGTGAAGATGCCATGAGGCATACCTGTTTTACCATCTCACCTCATGATCAGCTTTTCCTGACTAATGGAGCTCAAGTTATTATCATATACTTGTCTACATAACTGTTCTCTTTATAATTAGCATACCACTGATATGAACATTAAAATCAAAATCGTTTTCAACAACAATGATTCCCTTATGAATGACTTTTGCTCTGCAGAAGGAATTATTGCATTTATGTTTTTAACGTTGTTGAGGAAATGGTGGAGTTTACAGTGTATCCTCTTTGTGTAGCTGCCTGGGACGAGATTTGCCACCTCGGCCTTCTTTTCCCTTGTCTTGAAAGACTCGTTTTGGCGAACAACCCACTTCAAGGGATCAGTGGCTACAAAGAGAAACTCGCTAAGACCTTCCCTCGTCTACAATATCTTAATCTGCAAAACACGGGTCAGTGTTTATACCCTGGAACCCTTGCGATATGTGGGGTTTTTTGTATGCAAAATTGAGGCTTGTAGAAGACTAGAAGAGGACACAATACAGTAGAAAATCTGGAAACACCAATAGTGGTAGATGGGCACAACATAGGGACATTTGGAGGATGACATAGGTGCTGAACAAGTTTAATACAAGCTCAAACACAGCAATATGGGCGTTGACAGAACAAGAAGTAAAGACTAGGATGGAACAGCAATGGAAAAGAAACACAGTAGAGCAGATGGAGCGGGGGAGGGTGGGAGAGGGGGTGGGGGTGGGAGTACAGTAAATACAGATAGGCCGTATCAGCTGATCCATTACACATCAGCGTGAGATGGCCGGGTCTTTTAACCCTTCCATGTTTATTTATTTACAATTAGGACATCCACTCCCTTTGGGAGTGGCAGGAAGGGTCATGCTACTATCCTCTCTGGGGTATATAGATTCCAGTAGATCTAGGCTCAGGTCCATTAGTGTGTGGGTATGATAAACATATAATTCCTCAAGAATGTCGGGTTTCCTCCCTTTCAGTTTGGTGTTAAACAGCTGTAGCAACTGTTTAAAAAGGTAATGCCATGTGTTTGTGGTTTATAATATTGTCACGTCTGTGTACCCATTAACACGGTATGCATCAGCGCTGGGACCGCTCATCCCAGAAAATGCCCAAATGTGGATCTCTTTACTGCGCTGTGTTCATTATTTCTTACTCATGGTTACCGTTACCCAAGGATCATTTCTAATGAGCCAAATTAATGGCATATGCATGGAAAGCAGATGTCTCAAACCCATTTTCTTACCTTTTAAAGTGTTTATTTGTGAAGAAAAATACAGGGAAGAGGGTACATGAGACTTTATCATAAACGGTACTCACCATGCAAATCAAAAGGCACAGAGAGAAATGGGGCACGCATGGGTGAAACTCCTTCCGGATAGCACGGAACGCCATATTTTTGTAACGACCCATACGGAGGTTTCTGTATTTTCATCGTCAGAAAAGCATGCCACAATTTTTTGGAATTGATGCACAATTCCGATATGCTGATTCGTTTTTTACCTGTGTAGATTTATGTCGAAATTATCCTGGGTAGAAAAGCCTGTGTTGTGTCGTAAAGTACTCCAATAATGAGGAATTCAGTGAGGTCCAACTGTTTTATTCAATCCAACATCGGACGCACGTCCCGTCCTCTCCATGCTCCGTCCTCTACCCGGAACTCCTCCTCCTCTTGGCCACGCCCCCTCTAGCGTACCTTCTATGCACAACACCACATGTCCCCCTTTCTTTAACCACATGCATACCACAACTAAGTGACCAACAATATATACATATTGTTGCGAATATGGAATTTGACCTCCATATCCGCTTGTAAATATTCCCCTATCTTCTCCGATACTCCCCAACTCTCCCCTTACCCCATTCCCTAGTCCCATTGTCTGTAAACAACACCCATTAGAGCCGATCTTCCCCTTCATTCCCCCATTAAATGTCGTGCCCAGGTCCCCCGCACCACACGTAGACAATTATAGGACATCTTGCTAGTTATTCTTAATCTATGTCAGTTAAGGACTTGTTTCCATTAATTATGACTCTTCGTTGCACCAGAATGTGATGATATGGCACCAGTAGGAGTTTAGGACCTTCCCATACCTCCCCGCATCTCTTCCCATCATCTCAAGCTCCAACAACAACCACAACAACAGCGGCTTTGCGTCCTCACTCCGGCTCGGTTGGCCGCCATTGAACATGTGCTCGACGGGGTTACCCAGAAGGGGGCTCCCTGTCGGCCCCTCGTCAAGGGCGGAGCCGGTAACCCCCGCACCCAATGAGAAGCCATGGGCCGATGCCATATGGGGCGGAGCTAACGAGCGAGGGCGTGACTCCCCGCCGGATATACGCGGCCCCGCGCCGGACGTGACGTGAGATGCGCCCCGAGCTTGAGACGACAAGACGCCACCCTCCCGAGCGCTGAGCGACCTCCCCGGCATCTCCACCAAAGTCGCGACCCACGAGCGCTGAGCGACCTCCCCGCATCTGCTGGACACCACCGTACGCGATTCTGTCCCTGAGCCAGGTGCACCTGAGCCATCGACTGCCGCTTTCCTGGCCATCAAACCCCGTGTGAGTGAGCCTTGTCCCGTTTATCTGTGGTCTGTCTAGGGTTAATATAAGAGTGTGTTTAAGTGCCCACCTTCCTATGTTTCCCTCTTGTCCCTGTAATCTAACCTTTTCCGCCTTAATATAACCTCCTCCGGAGGTCTTGAGAACTGAACCCCTGGTGTCGTATTGTGTGATTGTAATCCAGCCGTGTGTCTTCTTTTTCTTTCCTATTGAGCCAGCATAGCGCGGCTTCGTCGACGTTCGAGTACAATCGGGTAACTTGTACGGATACGGCGGCCATCCCGCTCGGCCCACCATACCATCAAAGTCGTATCTGTAACAATTGGTGTCGGGAGTGAGATTCGAGGCCCGACCAAATTTTGAAGAAAAAAAAAAAACGAATAGAGGAAAAAAAAAAAAATTTGGTCAAAATTTGGAGCGGCCGAAATTTGTTTTGTTTTACGAAACTCGAATTTTGCAAGTCGCGCTATGGCGGATCAAGACGGCTGGGGTCCGGTAGGGGAGAGTGAGGTAGGGTCGATCCAGGACCAAAATGAGGGACAGGAGGAGAGCGAAGCAGTGAGGGCGGCAGGTTCGCAAAATAGCGCCGTCACGCACGAAGTAGCGGGCGCGCAAAATGGCGCGCTCGCTCACGTGGTTGAAGGGTCCCAAAATAGCGGCGCCGCGGAGGGCGAGCCTGCGGTGGCGGCTGGGGACGCTGGGCAAACCGGGTTTGACCTCAGATTATTCTTGACCCAACTGAATGCAAAAATGGATAGGATGGAGGGCCAAATGAGGGTTGATAGTGGGCGATTAGAGGGCCAAATGGGGGTAATGGGAAACCAAATGGGGGTAATGAGGGACGAAGCGAGGGCTCAGAGTGAGCAAATGGGGGTAATGAGGGACGAAGCGAGGGGTACCAGTGAGGGATTAGACAATAATTTTAAGGGATTAGACATGAAATTTGGGAAATTAGACGATAGATTAGGGGAAATACAGGAGGGGTTAACGGGGGTAGAAAACAGAATGGCCGCTCAAGAGAATCAAATGGAAGGGATGCAAAAAGGGTTAGAGGGGTTAGAAAACAGTATGGAAGGCAAATTGAGGGACATGAGGGACCAAGCGGAAAGGGAAGTTAAACAAATGGAGCAGCAGATAGAGGGGGTCAGAATGGGGGTAGAAACCAAACTGGATGCTCACAGGGAGGAAATGGAGCAGATGAGGGTGGCATCTGGGCAGGAGATGCAAGTGATGGGAGAGGAGATCAGAAGAGGAGTGAGTGAGGAGGTCGGAGGAGTGCGCGAGGAGGTGAGGCACTGTAAGGAGCGCATGGAGAAAGAGGTGAGAAAGGGGACTGTAAAATTGCAAGGTGGTATAGAGGAGTTGACGCTGGGAGTAGAACAACTGACAGTGGGACAAAAGGAGTTGGGGGACCAGGTAAAGAAGAACACAGCGGTAATAGAGGGTTTAAAATCGACACAGAAGGAGATGAAAAAGGACGTAGGGGTAATTAAAAAAGAGTGCCAGACGGTACATGAGGACCTGACGAGGAAAATGGACAAGGTGGTAGAGGTAATGGAGGTTAAAGAGCGGGAGGTGCGGGAGCACATAGAAAAAAATAAAGTGGAGTTAGAGGAAGAACTTAAAGGGGCGCACGAAGAGATGAAGGAGATGAAGCAAAAATTAGAGGAAGTGGAAGAAGGGGTGAGCGAAATTAAGAAGCGACGGAGAGAGGATAAGAAAGAGATAAAGGAGGAAGTAAAAGAATTGGTCCAAAGTCTGTGTTCGGATCGTGATGATGTGCTCATTAACCGGATGAGGGATTCGCAGGTGATGGAGGAGAAGCGAAGAGAAAGAGGACCCGGTGTAAGTGGTGACCAATATGGTCGTGCGTATGATGCGCCAGGTGATTTAATAAGCTTGGGGGTCGAGATAGACCCGGATGTTCGTGAAAGGCCGTTGGTGAGGTGTGTGACAGGTCTGGTGTGCGAAAGAGGAGGTGTGCGAGAAAGTCCGACTCTGGGGTGTGTGAGGAAAAAGTGCACGCCGAGGAGTGAGTGTGCCGTCAAGAGTGAGTTGGTCGAAGCGCGTGTGCGAGGGGGCACAGGGAAGCGCGGTGTGGTGAGTGTTACAGAGGGTGTGACGGGAGAGTGTGCGCAGGAGTGTGTGCGAGAAAGGTGTGTGACGGACAGGTGCATGAGGAAAGAGTGCGCTGTCAGAAGTAAGGAAGAGTGTCCACCTGTGGTGAGTGTTACAGAGGGTGTAACGGGAGAGTGTGCGCGAGAAAGGTGTGTGACGGACAGGTGCACGAGGAAAGAGTGCGCTGTCAAGAGTAAGGGTGAGTGCGCTGTCAGGAATGGAGGTGAAAGTAGTGGGAGTGACATGGAGCGTGAGTTAGTTGTGACAGGTGAGCGAGGATGTACACCTGGGATGGAAGGATGCACACCTGGAATGGTAGAGCGTGAGTGGGAATGCACGCTGGAGTTGGTGGTGAGGCACGTGGTTGGGTGTGCGAATGAGAGCACACCTGTGATTGTCACAGAGCAGGTGACCGAGGAGGGGGTGCGAAGCGGTGTATTGGTGAGGTGTGCGAGCAACGAATGTGTGCCAAAGTGTTCGGTGGTCAGGTGTGTGACCAAGGCTGTGAGTGGAATGGGTGTACCTGGGTGCGTAAGGAAAGGTAGCATGGGCACGGCTGGATGTGTGAGCAAGGAACGGGCTGCGGGGTGTAAGCGTCCAGGTGAAGCATCGACGTTAGATGGGGTAGAGTTGAGAACGACTTATAGCCGAATCGGGCCCTCGGTGCGTGCTGGGCCTCGCTTTGAACGGCCGCGTCCGTGCTCCACTAGGCGGAGCGGGCAGCTGGATAGAAAGGGTCGTCATGGCGACCACTTCTTGGTGAGACGTGCCGGCAGGTCGAGATCGGGGCATTGGATGGCTCCACGCCGAGGTGGTGCGTGGGATCTCGGCACGGGTAAGCCCCCGTCCCTGCACCGAGTGCCGGACGCATCCAGCCGCTGGCACAAAACAACCAGCATCCATTGCTTGGCTTTACGAAGCCAGGCTTTGGACAGGAATTGGCGCACCGAGAGGCAGTAGTAAGTAGACTGGGTGATGAGGTTAGTGTTTTGGCCCCGAAATTAGAGAAAAACAAAATTTGATGATTGGCAAAGGATTGGCAGTAGTGATTGGCAGATGATGGGCAGTGATTGGCAAATTTTTGATTTGTTGAAATTTGATGTGCAAAACTAGTAGTGAGAGACCCCCGATGTGGTGGGATGGCAAATCCACCATCCTTCCCATGTGGGGGGCAAAGGAGCACTAGGTTTATGGGGTGTATGGCAGTGAAAACTAGCCCGGGTGGGTTAGGATATGGTGTGTAGGGATCTAGCGAAGATGACCTTAGGTAACGTTAAGGTTAGTTAGTGACTGATACCTGTAGTGGGGACGCAGGTAGATTAGTATGGATGATAATGACGAGGGAGCGCAATAGTTTAAAGGGACGACTGGGAAGCGCAAGTTTCAGAAGGGAGTAGTTAGCTGAGATGATGCCGTGTTTGTGAGAATTGAACAGGTGTGATTGCACAGGTGTGCAACTGGACAGGTGTGTGGAGCAGTGTATGAGTAGTGAGTGTGTGGATCAGCGCGAATGCGCTTGGGGAGAGAAGGGTGCAGGTGGCACCAGGTGTGAGAGCACAGGTGTGCAGGTACAGGTGTGTGGAGAGAGTTGGAGTGAGTGGTACGGAGTGGTGTGCATGGTGCGAAGGTGTGGATGGGGGAAGAGTGGACCCCTTTCACGAGCACCCGGGGCGGGTAGTGTAAGTGTTAGGTAGAGGGTGCAGGTAAATTGTGGTTGGATATTGGCATTTGTGGTGCGGTTGCAGAATGGTGTTGTGAATGGGTGCATTAGTGTTGTGGAAATGGCTGGGCGTGTAGCCTGTTAGTGTGTGTAGTTGGTTGGGCACTCCACCACTGTGAGGATGTCGGCCAGGTGAGGCCGCAGGTGGGCTCTGGGAGCCGGTAGTTGTGAGTGGGTGCCTGAGGATCCCGGGTGTGGATCGGGCAGCCCAGTGCCAGAGAGGGCACGGAGTGGGGAGAGAGCCAGAGGGCCTTCCCCAGGTAGTTAGGTTAGGGCAAGGAGCAGGTAAGCTCGGAGGCAACTGCAGTGGTGGAGGTGTGCAGGTGGGTAGACCCACTGGGAGAGGTACACGCCGCAGCCCAGAAATTGTGCGAGGGCACCGGGAGATGAATCGGGGGAGTGAGACCCCAAATTGAAAAGCACCACAGTTTGGCCAATGGGAATTGGTTTTTAGAACCCATAGTGTAAGAGGGCCAATGGTTTGGCCGGAGAAAGCCCCCGGGTAGTGTAAAGTTGTTAAAGTCATTTAGGAGATAGTTAGGATTGATGAACCTGTCGCACCATACGCAGCCACTTGCCTGTGGTGATGATGATGACTCCACACCTGTGTTTTCTTTGTTTGTTGCAGGAAATGAGATTGCTGTGGATTTGTGAGACGCATCACGACGTGGATGAGACATTGGGGTGATTCCATCTCTCCCTCCCTAGGAGGGACTGATGATGAATTGGTGATGGCAAATTTTGATGTGCAGTTGGAGATGGCAAATTTTGATGAGAGTTGAAAATGGCAAATTTGATTGGTTAGGAGGGAGAGAAGACGAATTTGGTATATGGGAGGAACGGGGAAGACAGTAGGGATGTTTGTTGATTTGTAAAGTAGATGTTTATGAGTAGTGTTGTGTTGTGTGGATGCAGTAAGGGGTAAGGGAGGGGCCATGTAGGTTACCTGGTGGGGGGGGGGCGTACGATAGGAACGTACCTGTCTCACCTGGTTCCCATGTGCCCCCAGTGTGCATCATCTTGTATTGCGTGCACTTTTGCGCCCTTACCACCTTACTCACTTGTTTCTTCTGTTGTCTCCCACCTCCGAGGATCTGGCTTTGGGGTAGAGAGAGAGGAGAGAGAGGTGCTGGCGACGCAGTTGTGGGCCTGCACTTTCGCTGTTCGCTGCCTGGATCGGTACACCATATGGACCGCAATGTTTGTGGCCACCCACAATGGACCGCAGTTCGTTTGCGGCCAAGCACCACCCGGGGATGGACCTATGGATCAACGTGGCACCTATGCCATACAGGTGAACCACTAATAGTTAACACCACCAAGTGCACCACAAGAAGAGCAAGAGACACCTGCAGGGTTAGGGGTTGTCGAATTTATTTTTATTCCAATGAACAATGGTGACTGCACCGATTGGTGGTGGGGTGGTGCTTTTGATGCTGGGAAAGGGTGCTCTGCACGTTATTAAAGGGCCGTCGGCCACAGAGCACTCGTGGGTTGGTGTATCGATGTTGGCAAGCGCGCTCTCTCTATGCATAACATCTGCATGTGTTCCTCCAAAAACAGGTCCTGGATCGTAGTGTAAATAGCAGCGTAGTCGTGTAAATAATGCTCCCTACCGGCTGTATGTTTAGTTTGAGAATTCTTTCCGGATTCGGTTATCCTGTGGGTGTGTTTCTGTGAGGAGAAGGGTGCAACGTCGCAGGGGGACATATTTACTCATTTGTGAATATCTGTAAAACTGTCGCACTCAGGGTAGAGTTAATAGTAGAGGGAACTACATTGCGTGCCACACTAAAGTAGGTAAAAATTTATCGGGTCGGGACGCCCCGAGGGTAGAGAAGGGTGCAATGTTGCGAATATGGAATTTGACCTCCATATCCGCTTGTAAATATTCCCCTATCTTCTCCGATACTCCCCAACTCTCCCCTTACCCCATTCCCTAGTCCCATTGTCTGTAAACAACACCCATTAGAGCCGATCTTCCCCTTCATTCCCCCATTAAATGTCGTGCCCAGGTCCCCCGCACCACACGTAGACAATTATAGGACATCTTGCTAGTTATTCTTAATCTATGTCAGTTAAGGACTTGTTTCCATTAATTATGACTCTTCGTTGCACCAGAATGTGATGATATGGCACCAGTAGGAGTTTAGGACCTTCCCATACCTCCCCGCATCTCTTCCCATCATCTCAAGCTCCAACAACAACCACAACAACAGCGGCTTTGCGTCCTCACTCCGGCTCGGTTGGCCGCCATTGAACATGTGCTCGACGGGGTTACCCAGAAGGGGGCTCCCTGTCGGCCCCTCGTCAAGGGCGGAGCCGGTAACCCCCGCACCCAATGAGAAGCCATGGGCCGATGCCATATGGGGCGGAGCTAACGAGCGAGGGCGTGACTCCCCGCCGGATATACGCGGCCCCGCGCCGGACGTGACGTGAGATGCGCCCCGAGCTTGAGACGACAAGACGCCACCCTCCCGAGCGCTGAGCGACCTCCCCGGCATCTCCACCAAAGTCGCGACCCATGTATTTTATTTGCCAGATGTAGGGTGCCCCTTTATATTAACTTTTCTAGAGCATTACTTGGTTACTCCTAAGAACACAAGGGTAGCCCAGCATGCACCAGAGATTTTTTGAATGTCCCTTATTTTCTATTGTTTGGCATTTTCTACAAACTATGGAATGTTCCTTCTTTTCTATTATTTTCCCACATGGCACATACCATACAAAGGGGCCTTTTCTATGCCCCTGGCATTTTCCCCAAGAATATGTATAAACATTGCGGGGTCAAATTTTACATTTTATACAAGTTTACGAACGGCCTATGTTCTGGTCCTGTTAAACCCCATCTCCATCCCATTGCAGTTCCCTCTCGATTCTGGTCGTTTAATCAAATCCTGGGTTGTATTGCTGGCCCGTTCATAAAGTATTCCCAATGCACACGCCTCATTATGATGTCACTGTATCTGTATTTGGTTTGACCTCGTTTGTATATGAGGCATAGCTGTAATGTAACGCTGCTTGTATGTGAAGATGCCATGAGGCATACCTGTTTTACCATCTCACCTCATGATCAGCTTTTCCTGACTAATGGAGCTCAAGTTATTATCATATACTTGTCTACATAACTGTTCTCTTTATAATTAGCATACCACTGATATGAACATTAAAATCAAAATCGTTTTCAACAACAATGATTCCCTTATGAATGACTTTTGCTCTGCAGAAGGAATTATTGCATTTATGTTTTTAACGTTGTTGAGGAAATGGTGGAGTTTACAGTGTATCCTCTTTGTGTAGCTGCCTGGGACGAGATTTGCCACCTCGGCCTTCTTTTCCCTTGTCTTGAAAGACTCGTTTTGGCGAACAACCCACTTCAAGGGATCAGTGGCTACAAAGAGAAACTCGCTAAGACCTTCCCTCGTCTACAATATCTTAATCTGCAAAACACGGGTCAGTGTTTATACCCTGGAACCCTTGCGATATGTGGGGTTTTTTGTATGCAAAATTGAGGCTTGTAGAAGACTAGAAGAGGACACAATACAGTAGAAAATCTGGAAACACCAATAGTGGTAGATGGGCACAACATAGGGACATTTGGAGGATGACATAGGTGCTGAACAAGTTTAATACAAGCTCAAACACAGCAATATGGGCGTTGACAGAACAAGAAGTAAAGACTAGGATGGAACAGCAATGGAAAAGAAACACAGTAGAGCAGATGGAGCGGGGGAGGGTGGGAGAGGGGGTGGGGGTGGGAGTACAGTAAATACAGATAGGCCGTATCAGCTGATCCATTACACATCAGCGTGAGATGGCCGGGTCTTTTAACCCTTCCATGTTTATTTATTTACAATTAGGACATCCACTCCCTTTGGGAGTGGCAGGAAGGGTCATGCTACTATCCTCTCTGGGGTATATAGATTCCAGTAGATCTAGGCTCAGGTCCATTAGTGTGTGGGTATGATAAACATATAATTCCTCAAGAATGTCGGGTTTCCTCCCTTTCAGTTTGGTGTTAAACAGCTGTAGCAACTGTTTAAAAAGGTAATGCCATGTGTTTGTGGTTTATAATATTGTCACGTCTGTGTACCCATTAACACGGTATGCATCAGCGCTGGGACCGCTCATCCCAGAAAATGCCCAAATGTGGATCTCTTTACTGCGCTGTGTTCATTATTTCTTACTCATGGTTACCGTTACCCAAGGATCATTTCTAATGAGCCAAATTAATGGCATATGCATGGAAAGCAGATGTCTCAAACCCATTTTCTTACCTTTTAAAGTGTTTATTTGTGAAGAAAAATACAGGGAAGAGGGTACATGAGACTTTATCATAAACGGTACTCACCATGCAAATCAAAAGGCACAGAGAGAAATGGGGCACGCATGGGTGAAACTCCTTCCGGATAGCACGGAACGCCATATTTTTGTAACGACCCATACGGAGGTTTCTGTATTTTCATCGTCAGAAAAGCATGCCACAATTTTTTGGAATTGATGCACAATTCCGATATGCTGATTCGTTTTTTACCTGTGTAGATTTATGTCGAAATTATCCTGGGTAGAAAAGCCTGTGTTGTGTCGTAAAGTACTCCAATAATGAGGAATTCAGTGAGGTCCAACTGTTTTATTCAATCCAACATCGGACGCACGTCCCGTCCTCTCCATGCTCCGTCCTCTACCCGGAACTCCTCCTCCTCTTGGCCACGCCCCCTCTAGCGTACCTTCTATGCACAACACCACATGTCCCCCTTTCTTTAACCACATGCATACCACAACTAAGTGACCAACAATATATACATATATATTGTTGCGGTTTTGCCATAAAGGCAAACCCCCTATAGTTAATTGCACGACAACATGTAGCCTGCAGTAGTTAGTTATTTCTTATTGAATGTGAAGATTAGCCCTTTCCCATTGTGTAGTAATAGAGACCAAATATGCGTTGAGTAGGCAGGCTTTGAAACCTTTGTGTGGTTAAAAGGAAGCCATTTAGATGTGCAGGAAGGCGTGGCCAAATGCGGAGCCCTGGATGAAAGGGGGAAGGAGGACTGAAACCTTCCGAGGAGGAGGAAGGATTGAAGGCCAGCATGTGACCAACCTCAGCCAATAGGAGGCTGTGGGACATTCGGGGAGTTTTTGGGGGCAGGTAAATACCCCCACCCATCGACCACGAGGGCCTCTTGCCTCTTGCTTTTTGCCTTGCCGAGGACACTGCTCTTGCTTTTCGCCTCGCCGAGGACACTGCTCTTGCTTTTCGCCTCGCCGAGGACACTGCTCTTGCTTTTCGCCTCGCCGAGGACACTGCTCTTGCTTTTTTCCTCGCCGAGGACACTCCTCTTGCTTTTCGCCTCGCCGAGGACACAGCTCTTGCTTTTCGCCTCGCCGAGGACACTGCTCTTGCTTTTTGCCTCGCCGAGGATACTCCTCTTGATTTCGCCTCGCCGACGAGATTCTCTTGCTTTTGTCCTTCGTCGAAGATACACCTCTTCTCTTGAGTTTCGCTTCTCCCACGACACGTGTTTGGCCTTGGTGTTTCGTCGACCCCCATCGCTTCTTAGCCGATCTCTAGCTCTGATCCGGCTGACCTGCAAGCTTGTCCAACCGGTGCTGAGGTTCGTCGGACATTCCCACATCCAGACTGCACATCGAACTGCGCACGGCGCACAGCTGCGGCCACTTTGAGGCAATCCCAGCACGTACATTGGTACGCCAATAACCAGCGTGTCTTCCCCTGTGTGAGTGTGAGTGTGAAGGCGCCTAGTCAGGTTTATAGTAGGTAAGACTTGATAAGCTGTATCTTTTGTCTGTTCTCTGTGCCTTCAAAATAAAAGGCTGTACATCTGATTACTTTCCAACCTGTTCAGATACGTCTTTTCTCCATTGGCCTAGCATCATCCGAGACCGAATTTGGCTTGATTCAGGTCCATAAATCACGTAAGGTAACGCCGCTTTCCACACTGTGCAAATCCGCTCGGCACGCAATTGAATAAGGTGTGTGAAAGCGAGGGTTCCATCCCCGGTTTCTCCGGTCACGTGTCTTGAAGGTATTTTGTATATTTGGCCAGTAAACTCTTCGGCGCGTGGCTGGAAGATTGGCGATCGGAATTGCTTAGCAATCCGTCAATCACGAGTTTAGTAGTCGTGGACGGCGGCCTCAGTGGACCTGGAGTTTGAGGAGGAGCGGGGCATAAACCCCCCTTAGTACATCGACGAACCCGGGATCTGCAACAATATAGTTAACTAGAAGATGAAATGTAGTAATACCACAGCGTGGATTAACCATAAAACAAGTAATAATAGACATGCAACAGTTTATCATAGCTTCCTTTTCTTACTCTCTCAAAACTTTAGATTACATCATCACATAATCTCGTGTCCAGACTGGAGGTCTGCCAACTCTGGCATCCCCGGCCGACCGGCACAGGTTCTGATGTGTCTTGAGCTGGTGGTGCGGTGGTGCCAGGAAGGAGTGGTTGCTCGGTATCGTCTCTTTCATCCCCTTGCAAGGCAGATGCTAAATGCAAAGCATTCCAGATCTGTCCATCGGACAGTTTGTACGTGTGAGATCCTCTTCGCTCCATAACTTGGAGAGGCGCTAAAAATTTAGATTGTCCCTTTCGGAGGATGCCAGGTTTCCTCACTCAGACGAAGGAGCCACATTCAAAGTTCACATCCTTTGCCCCCCGCCGTTTGTCGGTGTACGCCTTTTGCTTGTTCTGCTTCTCTTGTACTGTGAGTGCTGTGTCTTGGCGTGACGGTGTGTTGGCCTTTGGCATCTGTAACCCAGATACATGCAGCTTGGTGTGCATCTCAGTTCAACAGGTGATCGCTGTGTTGTGGCATGTCGGGTTGCCCAGTATGTTTGAAGAAAGTCCGTTGTATAAAAAAAATTGAGCCGGTTGGGATCGCTGATCTGAAATACCTCTCCCAACGAGTCTAAAGGGTATTTTGCTGCTCTGCGAATCCTGTGTCTGCACAGGGTGTATGTTTAGCCTGTATGGCACTAGCAGCCCCTTGGCCTATGATCTTGGCCTCTGCCATTGCCGATTCATTCTGTCTAGCGATGGTTATAGCTTTCTGTAATGTCAGTCCCGTTTCTAGCAGGAACCGCTCTCTAATGCGAGATGAGTTTGTTTTCTCGACCAGCTGGTCCCGGATCATTTCTTCTGCCAGCTCTCCAAACTCACATGTGACGACCATCTCCCTTAATGAAGCAATGTATTGTTCCGTGGACTCGCCGCCATTTTCCTGACCACGTTGCCGAAATTTATATCATTCTGCCATGACATTAACTCTTGGGACAAAAAAATTCCTCAAGGCCGCAAGTGCAGCTTCATACTTTACCTGCTCGTCATGTGCAGTGTGATAATTAATTCCATGCCCACTCTGGATGATGACTCTTCTTCACGCAATAACAACTTCTAGCTTCCAGACCGTACATCCAATCATCTTGAAATTTTGCACACATGTTACACTGCATTACCTCTACTATAATATAAAGTTTCACGTCGATCAATGAAGCGGTTCAAGAGTTATAAATTGTTCAATATTTTCGTTTAATATATTGTTACGGTTCTCTATGCCGGCCTTCTTCCCCTTATCAAGGGGGGATTAATCCCCTTGTCTTTACTGGCCTGGCGGAACCGAGACTTATTACTTCCCTCCCGGACACACACGGAGTAGGGTTTCGGGACTACTTTCTCGCTCGTACCTAAGTACCTGCGCTGCCCTGGGAGCGAGGAAACAAGCCTCGCACGAACCACGTATGATGTTAGTACGCCGAGCGGATTGCGTACACATGGTCCACGCAGTCTTAACTAGTGGAACCCGATTGGAGCGATCCTATTCGTGCCACGCTTAGTCAATTGAGGAGACCACAGGAATGATCGAATCAGAAAGAAAGAACAAGGGTTTAATTATTCCCACACGTATATACAGTTCAAGGACGAAGAGACACAGAGCAATCCTTGTACAGTCTTAACCAATCCCTGGGACAACGGGCCCGCCTCACACTCACATGGGCGATTGCAGATGGGCAGGTGTTCCCCAACGCGCCCAGAGATGGTCCTCGTCTAGCTCTCCACGGTCCCCGGCACGTCCCGCGAAGATGGTAGCAGGCGAAGGCAGGGACTCGGAGCGCGTCTCTCGAACAAAGCAGATGTTGGGGTGAAACGGCAGAGGGCGGACTTTAGCGCGGCTGGCGGTTACCCAGCCTTGTTCACTCGCGCGTCTCAAAATGCGCTATTCGTTCTAAACGTGTCTGGCTGCACCCGCGTATATGTAACGACCAACTCCTCTTCTTCAATACACTTGGTGTTGGTTAGCGCGCGCGTTCTCGTGCAATGGTCAAGTTCATCAGGCAGTACGACGCGAGTCCTGTTATCTCTCTCTCTCTCTCGCAGCAAGTCAAGTCATGTTAGCCCTCCGATGCAAGTCCTCTTATCAGTGTTCCACGTGCTAGTCCTTTTACCTCTCCCTCTGCTCTGCGAGTCCTGTCGAGGGCTTTTGCGCAGCGGTTCTTATAGCTACGCCCCCCGAACCTTCTGGAACTCACCCGACTCTTCTCACCACGCCCTCTGACGCCACGCCGCCACCACCACCCTCGAGCTCTGATTGGCGGCTCATGCTTACCGTCATCGTTCCTACCGCTCTGCCTCGACTCCGCCCCAATCCTCCTCTGCCTCCCTCGTGTTAACTCGCCCAATATGAACCAACGTTAACAAACTGGATTGATGCTAGGGTGGCTGGAAAATCGGTGGCAAGTAGGGCCTATTTCCCCGTCTCCTACTCAATTCAGAATTAACACTGGAAAGGAACTAAGCTCACAAATACTAAGACATAACTATACTATTGCGAGGCTACATGTTGCTTGTGTGACTAACTATGGGGGACAGATTTAACCTTTATTAAACTCACTTGACAGACTCAAAACCGCAACAATAAGCTGAACACATCTGTGAAGTTTCCCCTCGATGGGATGAAAAATGAGGGAGGAGCTAGGTTTTAAAAGTTTATGCTTAAAAACGTCATAACTCCGAAACCATGTGATGCATGATGTCATGCTCGGTGACTTTTTTGTTCGTCATGGGTATGCGATTCTGCCTGCAAAGATTGGCCTCGATCTGTTCAGTCCTTTTGGGAGAAAATTTGATTTTCGTGGTTTTTCAGGCTTTACACTCAAAACAATATGGCGTTCGAACCACGGGACCTACGACGTCATTATAATTTTATATCTGCATCAATTTATACCGAGAAGATGCTTAAGAAATTTCATCCTGATCGGATAAATTTTTTTACTTGTCGAATTACGACGTCATAACGGCACCACCTATGACGTCATCATTCACATATCTTATTCCGCATGGAGAGCTCTTTGCAATGAGACCTGTCTCAATTATTCATGTGCAGTGGTTTTTGAGATATAGAGATGCAAAGGTTTTTGCTTTTTCCAAGATGGCGCCCGTACCACGTGACCTGTGACGTCATACTATCCACTTAAATATTCTACAGGAGGAGGCCCTCCTGTGGTGAAAATTTCATGTCAATCGGACCAACGGTTGCCGAGAAAATGAATTTTTAGAATGCAGACACAACGTACTTACGTACCCGAATGCTTAACCCTGCCTTTCGCTTCGCGAGCGCAGGGTAATAAATACATGATGGTTATACATACCAGCGTGACTCGGCGTGCTCCACGCGCCTCACCACATGTCGTTTCAGAGGGATAGGCATCTTTGACCATTTCGGTGTCTTTTGGGTCTCCAGGGTGTAGGAGAATGTGAGAAGACTCAGGAGACTCCAATATGACCGAAACAGCTTTATAAAGTAAGGCTTTATTATAATTAATAGATCACTTGTTTCAATATAATAAGGAACTACAATAACTCAATGAATTTGGTAATTCAAGTCGTTGGTTCTTT
Organism: Myxine glutinosa; assembly: GCF_964187855.1. Classification (NCBI taxonomy): domain Eukaryota; kingdom Metazoa; phylum Chordata; class Myxini; order Myxiniformes; family Myxinidae; genus Myxine; species Myxine glutinosa. The sequence goes on from NC_136267.1 coordinate 15,101,672, forward strand.
TTCTTTGGCCGGTCCTCTGCGCAGCGCTGTTCTCGTTCCGTACTCGTTCCGTTCGTCAAAGGTTCTGGTGGCAAGTGTGTTCCTACCAGGACGTTGTTCACGTTTTATGGTCACAGAAATCTTAATCCTCTCTGCGCTAATCTTAATCCCTTCTCCGCAAACGTTACTCGGTCATCCACGCTCGCCTCACCGGCACCAGCTCGCCCCCCTCCCCCCCCAGGCGTTGACAACCATCCCCTCCTGCTGGGAGTTCCTCCACCCTACATTTGCTTCACAATAGTGAAAGCCTAGAAATGTGCTCTAGCCCAGGGCCGTGACAAGGTGAACAAGAGATTTCCAGGTTTTGCTTATCTTCGTGTTTCCGAGGTCCAAATTCCTGACATTCTCTGCACCACCTGTTCACTCACCAATCTCAACCAATTACAAGTAAAGATCTATACTTCCACAATTCCCTCATCTTTTTGTTTTTGTTTATATTATCCATTAATCTAAACATCAATACAAGTACAAGTAAACAATCAATCACTACAAGTAAACATCAATACAAGTACTCAAACCACAACTTTGGTAATCCAATTCCCTTAGGCATACACCGTCATCCTGCAAGAATCTGATCACAAAACATTTCGTTGGTCATTGACTCCTTCCATATTGTTAATTCAATCTATTTCACTTGCATCACAAATATCTTTGCAAAACAACACTTCACCATCACCAAGACACAACAATTTCACTTCACCATTTTTCAAATTTATAAAGCATCTGCAACATCTGGCAAAACGTTTGCCTCCAAACAAATGTTGACTCTTTGTTTGAAAGGAAGGGCTGATCACTTGTGTTTGAATTCAGGTATGAAACATTTTCTTCTAATGTCTTCATAGCACCTGCACTACTTTGTGTAGGGTTTCGCTGTTGTAATAACTGTGCGGAGTCATAGACTGACCCCGCTCTCCATGTAGCATTCTTGCCACTCTTGCTGCAAACCATAATAATTCCTGAACAAGGCCTTCGCCCAGTTGTAGTCGACTTGCCTCCTCCCTCATTATGAGTGGGCAGCAAGTATTGGTGTGATGTTGATTGGCCAGCAAGATGTGGAACAGGGATGCCAGATGCATCCACAATGATGTTGGGACCATGGTGTTCAGGTCATCCATGGTTCATACCAGGAGCAACCAGCAGAATCGTGCACAGCTGTTGTGAAAAGGCACAGCCGTTTGCTTGCAGCTCCATGCTGGTTCCCCGGACGTTGGTGAAGTAATAACATATGTCCCCGCATATCGTAGAGGTTGCAGGTAAAATGTTGTTGTCCTGCAACTTCTGATGTGATGAATGTTCGAAGCCTTCGAACAAGAGTAAGTGATTGCCTTTCTTTCATATGTTGCAGTGTGATCCAGGCAAATGGTCACATAAATTTCCTTGGTGAAGGTAAGCATCCATCTCCAAGTTACACAGGAGAATGTCTTCATCATTCTTTGAGAAGGAGGGTGTATGCCAAGATTAACTTTATTTTTAGCCACAAATTTTCTTTCTCAAACTGCTTCCCAATTCCGTTAGCACTCCCTTCAAAATGTGATCTCGTCTTATCCTTTTACTCAGTCACATCTGAATCTGCTTTCCACACACACTGAATCAGATAGGGTACATCTTACCATGAAATCAGCATAATCATGTATATCTTCCGACAGTTTCACATTCAACAATTTTTTTTTTTTTTTTCTTAAAACATTCAAAAAGTTATATTCATTTATATGCGTCACACAAATAATATTCAATCAGGTATGTATTTTATTACTAAACTAAGAATAGCATTTAAAATTGCTTTCAAATCAATATAGTTTGAAAATTAAAATTCATGCAGTTATTTTAACACTACTCACAGAAAATAAATGCATTTATGAGTGTATATGATTACACTCACAAACAGGAATATCTAATTCCCAACAAATTTTGCAAACCAACAAATTAAGCATAATGTATTAGTATCATAATTCCACCCCTTTTTTTTTTTTTTTTTTTTCCCCCTCTTCAAACAGTGTGTAACTTGTGGTGATAGAAGTTCACCGGTTGACACGATTCACAACATTTTTGTTATGCCCTTATCTTAACTCTACTGTATTCATTTGCAACATCACTTGATTCATTCTTTTAATCTCGGTATTTATGTCGCCATAAAAGTCTTCCTCTTGTGGTTCCACATTTCTTTCCTCATTTGTCACTTCATGCATTATCATAGTGTTGTTGGTTACCTTATTCAAACACACAGTCACTAAGTCTTTCAAGCAGGCCACCACTAAAACAATTGCCAATATAACTACTAAACCAACAAACAAGTATTGGAGTATCTTAGCTGCTACTCCTCCAAATGTGTTTCCCAACCATGCAAAGGCACCCCCTTTTATATAATCGTGGTATCTTGCTCCCTCTTGTCTGATTGTATCGGCTATGTTATAAATTTCTTCTGAATTATCAGGTATGTACGTACAACAATCTGTACCAATGACTGCACATGTACCTCCTTTTTCTTCTAACAGCATATCTAATGCCATACGATTTTGTAATGCCATGGTTCTTGTCGCTGCCAGCTCACTTGTAAGTTGTGTCGATCCACTAGCTGTTTTATTTGCCAATGTTTCTATAGCCAATGCCATTTGCCGTAGTTCATGTCCTGCCTTCCAGGTTCCATAAAATGGAAATATTACCATTCCAACCCATTCCCCCATGCTAATAGTTCTTTTCTGCCTAGAATGCAGGATATGCGTTGGTGACTTTGTTAACAAGCGCATGTGTGGAAGCACAAACCCAAGAAAACATGATCCTGACCATGTCAGTGGGAGATACACATACGCCTTGTGTCCACATATAAAATATGTATTATTATAGGTCCATTTAGTATCTGTTGTCCAAGTTCCTTCCCAATACAAAGATATCATCTTTAAGCTAGTGTCCCTTACTGGGACAAGCAATCTCATATAGCCCAACTCGTAACTATAATGGTAGCAGGTGGAGTTTCCCATAAACTTATTATTCTCTGTGGTTCGAAGTCGGATGAAACATAGGAGCCCTTTCATTTGTTGTTGAATAGTTACGTAAGGGGGCATAACTTCATTGTCATATTTAGGCCTATAACTGTCTGCAAATTCCTCACATTGATATCCCCCTTTTTCCCAACTAACATCCCCTAGCATCATCGCCATTGGTAAATAAGGTATTGTTGCTACCAACCTCTTTGGGAAGCGACTACATAATTCATCCCAACCAAAAGGAACTGCCTCCAATGGTACTCCGTTCTCACTAGAATGTGGCATTTGTGTGCATATCCAACAATTACTTTCATTTGCTATATCAGCCCTCGTGTGGGCTAAATGTAAAAAAGTATTAATCCCGTGTAATCCATCGGGTTCTAAAGGTGTGTCCCTATCTTCCATCAAACTTCTCTTTTGCTTATGTCGTCCCGCATAATCATATATCTGTATGTCGGCCACCAATGTTGCGTTTTGTTCTCTCATTACCCCCAAAATAATGCATGCAACACAGAGTCCCCACTACTAGAGAACTCATTCCTAGGATTAATATCACCATTTTCAAGGAGTATCCGAAGTAGAAGTCCCTGTTTTCCCCTGATTTGTCGGCTCGTCTTGATAAGGTCTTTCCCTTTGTCCCACCTGTAGCCATCTGTAAAACATGTGAGCTACCCCTTGTATATGTTCATACCTATAACATAATTATATGTCAATGACATTCAACATTATATACCAAACTAACAAGCTTCCTAAAAGGTAAATAAAGAAAAATCCCTTAATATGTAACATAAATCTGATTATTTGCCTTACCCTGATCCCCCTATCTCCTGGGGTCGAACTAAATCCCCTGATCCTGAGTGTAGTTGTGATACATTATCACTCATGCTGTACTAATATCAGTAGGTATGTCATGAAGGCAAATAAATGTCACTATCCCAAGTAGGAATACTACATGTTGAAAATGCAATGTTTATCAATGCAAGGGGTGTTAAAATGTAATTCAAATGAATGTAAATCACGACTATCATTTATCTGCCACTGAATGTTCTGCTGGGCTGCTAGGTGCAGCCTCATTTTCTGTGGGACCGTCCACCTTAACCCCATGTGCTCGCTTGCAATGAGAGGCATGAATCCAACTTTCTATTTTGGGTCCATATTTGTTTCTATTCTTATCAATCCCCTATGGTTTATCAATTCGTTCCAAAATACCGCAACAAAAGGTTTTAACCAAAGCTCTACCAAACTATTTCCAATGTGAACTCAAAATGCCAGTGAAACATTGATTCGAAGAATTAACTTCAAGGGGTCAATAAATTTATTCTATAACCAGATCTAATTTTCCCATCCAATAGTTTGCCTTGCCACATGTCATATTATAATACTTTAATAAACCTTCGAAAAATGTTTCTCATCTCAATAAATTCCCTTTTTACTTCCCAAATACTCATCTGTAAATTACATATTCAATTACAGTTTCTCCCAATTTGTTCGGCCTAAATGGCCACCGAAGTGGCTGCCAACATGCAGTACCGTTTGTATCTACCAAGCAAGTATTTGTCCACATAAGACCTCTACCAAAAATGTTTTTTTTAATTTTTTTTAACAAATCTGGGATTTCTGATCATATGGATGCTCACTCTCAGGATATTTCAGGCTGTTTGTTAACAATCCACTATGATAAATTAATTCCTTTACCCACAATCAAATAATTAGTACAAATTGAGGATATTATCCCGATCACATTCATTTATAGATTCATTATATTGGATCTAATTTTTTCCAATAATTTTCCACTGCTGTAAGGAAGAACAATAGCTCTCATAAGTCTGAGTAATATCGTACTTAATTTACCCAGCATCGAAGAATTTATTTACTATCCATTCCCATCTGTTAACCAGTGACTTTGTTTGAACTCCAAAACTTAATTTGATGAATCCCATGTGTACAGCTACCACTTATTGAAACCCCTACTTTTGTAGAAAATATCCAAGTAAGTGTTTTTTACACCCCCTTAACTGTTGCTCATCCATTTCTATGCACCCAGTGAGTACTACTGACACCAGTATGCCAATGTAGGTGTGCGAGATTAACAAATATGTTGCAGGTACATGTGACATCGCGTTCTGAGTATAAATAACGTAACAGCGCGTTCATGTCTGCCCCTTGGTTTAAGATTCACAATGCATTCCGTTTTAAAACTCACAATAGTTCAAACCAGCAAGATTTTCTTTACTATTTTCCCATATCATTTATGCCTAATACACATGTATATATATATATATATATATATATATATATATATATATATATATATATATATATATACACAAAGAATTAAGTTAAGCACCCCCCCCCCGTTTTTTTACAACCTCGCACATTACAAGTTTGTTGTCGTCAAAACAGTGTAATATACCCAAGATATTGCTATATTTTCTGGAGAAGTGATATTATGGTCACATAAAAACATAACAATCATGCCGTTTTCAATATTTTATTCTGAATAATTTAAGGTGAAATTTTTTGGGAATTTTAGGCATATTTTCACCTCAATTTAAGTATGGAGCTATAGGTCCATCACGGACAGTGTGGATGACGTTTATGTTTTCTAACGTACAGTCATTGTTCTGAGAAGACCTCTAGCGATCTTTGCGTCAATCCCATCTTCATGGATGACAACGCCAGGCCTCACCGTGCGAGACGTGTCCGAGCCTTGCTGGAGCAAGGTGCTGTGACAACCATCCCCTGGCCTGCGTACAGTCCTGACCTGAACCCCCTCGAGCACGTTTGGGACATGTTGGGACGACAAATTGCGAAGATGGTCCCTCCAATAGCCAATCTGGATGAATTGGAACGTGCATTACATCGGGAATGAAACAACCTGCCACAGCAACGCATACGACGGCTTACAGGGTCTATGAGACGTAGGGTTGAGTCAGTGATCCGATCACGTGGGTCCTACACACGTTATTGACGCAAAGATCGCTAGAGGTCTTCTCAGAACAATGACTGTACGTTAGAAAACATAAACGTCATCCACACTGTCCGTGATGGACCTATAGCTCCATACTTAAATTGAGGTGAAAATATGCCTAAAATTCCCAAAAAATTTCACCTTAAATTATTCAGAATAAAATATTGAAAACGGCATGATTGTTATGTTTTTATGTGACCATAATATCACTTCTCCAGAAAATATAGCAATATCATGGGTATATTACACTGTTTTGACGACAACAAACTTGTAATGTGCGAGGTTGTAAAAAAACGGGGGGGGGTGCTTAACTTAATTCTTTGTGTATATACGTATATATATATATATATATATATATATATATATATATATATGTATATATATATATATATATATGTATATATATATATATGTATATATATATATATATATATATATATATATATATATATATATATATATATATATATATATATATATATAAATCCGTGAGCAGAGTATTCTGGTAAATCAGTGTAAGACCTTTCCCAAATTTGGCTAATTTTGTACTCCCACATTTTTTAATGAAGCTCATATCCATAAATAGCTGTTATTCTCATATAAATTCTATCAAAAATGGAATCCCAAGATTACTTCCAATTTTTTACTATCAATGAATGGCTGCTCATAACTCAGCAAATCAAATCTTTATATTCCATCTCCCTTGACAAAAGAGATAATTTTCATAATCAAATTATATTTCTATTTTATTTCAATTTCATAAAATTTGTCCTTCAATTTTAGAAATGCTAATACACAAATGGACCAAAAGTCTATTCTTAGAAAACCCCTATAATGTCACCTTGAAATTACCCTTTTTGATTCCCACAATAATTTATCCAAATTTGACTACACACCCATTTACATGTCAGTCGACCACCGACCTATCAATCATGCGAAACATTAGTCCGAAATTTCCACCTGATCATCATGTGACTCTTTTCACTTGGTTTCCAAAAAAAATTGCAAAGCAATTGTTCCAAACTTTGTAAATTTACAAATTTTGTGCCCAAAATAAAAGATCCAATTTCGGCATTTGATCAATTAATTATTAATTTGCTAACAAGCAGAAAAGAAAAAATGAATCATTCTTGCTCGGAAAACTTTTCAGACAAGAATCATCGACAGTTATTCATGTTTGTCCAGTAATCTAATCTGTTGAGGCCAATCATCATCTGGTATTTGCAGCAATGAAGGCCTAATCGTTGTCTGAGGTACCTGTAAGCACTGGTACCCTTAATCTTGGTTTTCCCTTGCGAAATCGCGTTTTGTTGACATACGGACATCTTCTTTTCCAATGTCCCATTTCTCCACAATTGAAACCCCGGTTTCTGTCGTTGCCTGGTCTGTCCAGCTGTGCACTTGTATTGCTGGGCTGCATCTCTACATCCCTGAGTTGCCACTGCAATCTCTGGTTATCTCCTGAAACACGAAAAAATTCTCTGTACCGTCCTTTTTGGGGAGACAAATGGGAATCAGAAGGGACAACTGTCACTTCTATTCCTATTTTCGAGGGCAGTTGTGCACTTATCTCCTCCACTGTATCCTGTATCCTTTTTATTTTAAGTTCTAGGTCCATTATCCGTTCTTGCTGTTCCCATTGTCTGGATTCACCATCCCAAAGATGGAATGCAGGCCAGTCTACCGTTAGATTCTGTCTCTTCCTGGCTTTCAATTTTTGTCCTAATCTTTCCAATCGACTTCGGTCAAATGGTACCATGTCTTGGAAACTCCTTAGCATGTACCTTTGTCCAGAAATGCCAATTCTCGACCTCCCTTATAGCTTCGGCACCATAACGGTCATACATATAATATGTACAAGTACCTTTTTGTGGAATATCTGGTTGTCCTTGTGTATCCTTGCAGGCTCCATTCCCCATTCTGCCTGTATGTGAATAACACTCAATATTCACTCAATGTACCAGGTAGATTACTAGGATCTGCGCTTTGGACTACACCTGTACACACCTGTACTATATGTACTGTAAATAAAATCTACTGGGGTTTGTTCCACCCTTTATCAAAGTAGCGTTGGATGTGTTGTAGCTTGTTCCAGGTTCCTCTAAAGCTTCACTCGTACTTCCAGGAAGGATCTCTCCACCTGTTCAACTGGTGATTTCCAGATAATCTCTCTCACCTGTGGCTTTTGCACAACCCAATCTCACAGATCGGTACTGCAGATGAGCCAAACGGGTCAGTATGAAATGGGTGAATCCGCAGGTATCTCGTTCTGTCGAAGGGGGAATCACACAATGGTAACCACACATATATATCCATACATAGACTCACCACCTTGCTCAATTTTCCAAGGCTGTCCTCACACCGATAATATCTCACAAAGATATCAAAGCTTCTTTCTTGAGACCGCATCCCCATCAATCAATCAATCAATTTCAATTAATCTATCAATATTCATCAATAAATCAAATTAATCACTCTAGATGACTCCCTGCACAAGCCCTTTCCCCAATGATGTCAGGATAGATCCATCCATTGACTGAGATCGAAGATCATCGGTTGTCACCTCTGATCCATATATATAGCTCATGTTAATTGACGAATCACTGTTCTGTACTAGGGTCATATCTGACATATTTTCCCAATTTTGCCTGGTCACCACAAATTCTCTTTGCAACCACTAAAGGCAACTCATCCTTCATTCGTGAGACAGCCAAAATTGATGGCAGATATTAAAGTTCATTTGGGAAAAAAAATGTCTCATCATTTTTTAAAATAGTACCCAAAATCTCTTGGCAATCTAAATTTCGTAAAACTCCTGAAATGTTGTATGAACAAACGACGATCAATTCATAATTTGCCAATTTTTTTTCTTCAATCATGCTAAAAAAAAATTGAAACTCAATTGCTTGTAATACACAATTGATTCCACAGGGCTTGAAAGTTTTTTTTCCAAGTTCGTGCAATCATTCTGCATTGAAGCCCTATGATATCATTCATAATAATCATCATGATTTTATAATCATCTCTCATAATCAACCAACAAGAACAACAAACATTTCCTGTATAAACAGTTTGCATATATCATGCCATACATGTCTTCAAAAAAACATTGTATGACCAAGAGAACAATGAACGAAAAGAGTGAAAGGTAAAAATAAAACTAATTAAAACTGCGGGCAGTAATGATCCGGGGACCATACCGCTCCATCCTGATTGGACGGGTGCATGCCAGAGTCGTTGACAACGACAGCCCAGATCCAATTGTTCAAAGTTTCAACTCAATCGATCGAAAAATGAACGCAGGGATGCATTTTAAAGGTTTTCAAGAAATACAATATGGCCGCCATGTCACGTGACCTATGACGTCATAATTAGTATATGCATCCAATCAAGTGACCTACTATAATTGGTCAAGGTATCAAGCTCATCTGACCAACGGTTTGGCCTGCAGGTCGATACCAAGTTCATGGCATCACAATATTAATTAAATTTAAAAAATGCAGAGTCAGCACTTTTTTTTAATTGGCGCGCCGTAGACTAATTAATCAAAAATAAACAGTTCAGAGAAAAGAGCGTTCTTCGCCTTGGGGTGTACTATATGTGTGCCAAGTTTCAACTCAATAAGTCAAAATGAAAGAGGAGATAGATTTTTTTAAAAAGATTTTCACTAACTCCAACATAGCCGCCACAAAACGTGACCTATGGTCCCCTAACAAGTACAGATACATTCAAAGTACATCGCCCCTATGCCAAATAATTAAATATCCTACAGCGCGGCATTGCCGGGGCGCCTCATAGAGGCTGCATTGGGAGGGAGAGGTGTATGCTAATTGATTGATTAATTGTATAATTAAACTCAAAAAAAGATTATCACAAAATATATTTTTTAATCAATTGGCTGATAGCATAACCAATCCACAAGTGCTTTGTCCGAAGATGTATCTTTTAGGAATTTAATTAAATAAGTCATTTATAAAAATAAAATAATTAATTGATTAAATGATTAATCAATAAATCAAAATATCCTTGATAGCCACTTGGTCACTGTCATGTCCAAATATCAGCTTCCTAACTCAAAAGGTGCCTGAGTTAATGGACAGAAGAGAAAGGAAATTTGATTAATTAAATAAGTACTTCATTAATGGCTAATAATTAAATAACTCCTTAATTTTCATCCGATTCACTTGAAATTTGAATGGGATTTACATATCAGCAAACTGAATTCAACCAACAACTATTTTTATTCAACCCGGGCGAAGCCGGGTACCTCAGCTAGTCATGTTATATGAGCCTCAACCCAAGTGAGTTCAAGTGCAAAATGAAGAACCCAAATGACGAACCCAAGAGCCTCAACCCAAGTGAAATAACGTACAGCAATGCGAGCACAGGAAGCACAGGAAAAAACACAAAAATAAACAACAGCACTGGCTTTGCTTCCTGGAAGCTTCCCGCAAAACGTCAGCCAATGGGAACTAGAGGGAGGGGAGGGAGAAGGAGCGGGAGCAAGAGACAGGTAGCAGCACAGGTAGCCAAAATGGAAATGAGGGACAATGAGGGGAAAAAATGTTCGATTTTACCCTGGGGGCGTCGGTATGCAATTTTCATCCAATCACCATCTTCCATAATAATTCTGGACGGGCATCAGATGGCGTTGTCTGTCATTAATTTATATGTTGATTGAACGAGTTTTAGGTGTTATAAAAAATGGCGGGAAGAAATTGGCGGGAAAATGTTTTTTCCCTCTCCTCCACCTTTTTTTTTTTTTTTTCCTTGGACCCACGGTTTTCGTCCTACACAATTTCGTTTAATTTGTCTAAATCCAACTAGCCGTTCCAAAGATATAAGCCGTTTTGTTGCGATACCACAAATTGGAAGGAGAGAAAAAAAAAATATATATATCTCCATTTCCTGCCGCCTCTCGCACGCCAAGTGAGTCCTCTACCATTTGAGCGGGCAACTCAAAGGTACGTTGCAAGTGCTAAACAAGTGTACGAGTGTGCAAACGAGTGTACAAGTGTAAACGAGTGTACGAGCCTTACATAACTCGCAAACAAATCGTCCCATGGTGCACTCATGGTTCGATTTGCTGCTAGTACATGGTAAGGCTATTAATAACCAGCGTATTCGTGCGACAACGCACGAATTTATTTTTCAAACACGCAGTCTTAATTACACAGGCGAATGCAGGCAACCACGCCGACGCGCGTCTCACAGCCCGCGCTTCGCGCACATCAGTGGCGCGTTTCTCAGACGAACTGGCGCATTTATTACACAGCGCAGAAAAATACGTATTTACAGAAATCGTGAAACTCGGATAATGATAGCTAAAAATCGTTGTCGATGTCCCATTCGTGACCTTGTTCGCCCATTCACCATGCCTAAATCGATAAAACGGATCTCGATCATTACCTAGCGTATTCAATTCCACATCGTAATGAGAATTCAACGGAATTACGATTCAACAAAAGGAACGAGCAGACATCTGCAGGACGTTACTTCGGACAACGTTACATCGTTAAATCGTTACATATATTATTATATACAACGTCGACCAAAAAATTATATCTTAATCATACAGAAAAATGGTTCTTTGTGTAAGTCCACAAAACCTGAGTCCAGCTCATGGATCTTTTGTGGCTACACAGCACCCAGCCCAGCTCAAAATGGATCTTTGTGTACTAATTACACAGCACCGGAGCCAGCTCAAATGGATCTTTGTGTACTAATTACACAGCACCGAGCAAAAGGGTCTCATCTGTATTTTTCCTTCTCAGGGCTTTCGTGCACCAATAGTGCATTGTGGAGACGCCCAGACACCACCTCCTCCATATATATACAAAATAACTAAACATAGGTTCGTACATCGTAATGGACCAATCTACAAGAAGCCACGCTTACCTTTCAGAATGACCTTGTCGATGTCCAATTGATCCCCCGTACGGTAGCCACCAAATTGTAGGAGAATGTGAGAAGACTCAGGAGACTCCAATATGACCGAAACAGCTTTATAAAGTAAGGCTTTATTATAATTAATAGATCACTTGTTTCAATATAATAAGGAACTGCAATAACTCAATGAATTTGGTAATTCAAGTCGTTGGTTCTTTTTCTTTGGCCGGTCCTCTGCGCAGCGCTGTTCTCGTTCCGTACTCGTTCCGTTCGTCAAAGGTTCTGGTGGCAAGTGTGTTCCTACCAGGACGTTGTTCACGTTTTATGGTCACAGAAATCTTAATCCTCTCTGCACTAATCTTAATCCCTTCTCCGCAAATGTTACTTGGTCATCCACGCTCGCCTCACCGGCACCAGCTCGCCCCCCCCCCCCCCCCCCCAGGCGTTGACAACCATCCCCTCCTGCTGGGAGTTCCTCCACCCTACATTTGCTTCACAATAGTGAAAGCCTAGGAATGTGCTCTAGCCCGGGGCTGTGACGAGGTGAACAAGAGATTTCCAGGTTTTGCTTATCTTCGTGTTTCCGAGGTCCAAATTCCTGACATTCTCTGAACCACTTGTTCACTCACCAATCTCAACCAATTACAAGTAAAGATCTATACTTCCACAAGGGCCATTTGGGTCTTCAGGGTCTTTTGGATCCTCTGGGCCTTGAAGGGTATTTTGGGTATTTGGGGTGTTTTGGGTCTTTGGTGTCTTCAGAGGCTTTTGGGTTAAGGGTCTTCGGTGTCTTTTGGGTCTTCGGGGTATTTTTGGTCTTCGGGGTACTTTTGGTCTTCCGGGTCTTTTTGGTCTTTGGGGTGTTTTGGGTCTTCGGGGTGTTTTGGGTCTTCGGGGTGTTTTGGGTCTTTGGGGTGTTTTGGGTCTTCTGGGTGTTTTGGGTCTTCGGGGTGTTTTGGGTCTTTGGGATGTTTTGGGTCTTTGGGGTGTTTTGGGTCTTCGGGGTGTTTTGGGTCTTCGGAGTGTTTTGGGTCTTCGGAGTGTTTTGGGTCTTCGGAGTGTTTTGGGTCTTCGGAGTGTTTTGGGTCTTCGGGGTGTTTTTGGTCTTCGGGGTGTTTTTGGTCTTTGGGGTGTTTTTGGTATTTGGGGTGTTTTGGGTCTTTGGGGGTCTTCTGGGTGTTTTGGATCTTCGGGGTGTTTTGGGTCTTCGTGGTGTTTTGGGTCTTCGTGGTGTTTTGGGTCTTCGTGGTGTTTTGGGTCTTCGGGGTCTTCTGGATCATCAGGGAGTTTTGGGTCTTCGGGGTGTTTTGGGTCTTCGGGGTGTTTTGGGTATTTGGGGTGTTTTGGGTCTTTGGTGTCTTCTGGGTGTTTTGGGTCTTCGGGAGTCTTTTGGGTTTTTGGGTATTCGGGGTCTTTTTGAGCCTCAGGGCCTTGATGGTTATTTTGTGTCTTTGGGGTGTTTTGGGTCTTTGGGGTCTTCAAGGGTCTTGGTGGTCTGAAGGGTCTTTGGGGAATTAAAGGGTCGTGAAAGGTCTGAGGGGTCTCAGCAGTCTTAACGCAATTAAGAGGGTTAAATAACAGGGTGGTCATTTTATTTGAAGAAGAAGAAGAAGACGTTTTCGTCGCACACAAAAACAAACATGACCATATACGTTTGCTTTATTATAATAAGATGCACATCATTTTGTTTTGCGACATGATCAAAGAAGACCGACTGGCGGCCATTTTAGTTGTTTAAATTTTAAAAACCCACGATATTGACCACGTCCTCAACCGTTTCTCAGACATGCATTTACCGATGTTGTTCAAACTTGGCTTCTTGAAATTTGAACCCCGAGAATTTGAATTTGAATTTTGAAGGTATTTGAGTATTTGAGTTTGAGTTTGAGTTTGAGTATTTGAGTGTATTTGAATTTTGAATTTGAAACTTGAAATTTTAAGAGGATTTGCATATCTGGTTACTGAATTGAACCACCAAGTATTTTTGACGTCGACAAAGACCAAAAGGTCAACATAGGCCAAAAGGTCAACAAAGGCCAAATTTCTAAAATCTTCCTTTTTTCATACAATTAACTTGAAATTTGAAGAGGATTTGCATATTTGCACACTGAATTCAACCACCAAGTATTTTTGAGGTCAACATAGGCCAAAAGGTCAACATAGGCCAAATTTCTAAAATCTTCAATTTTCATACAATTAACTTGAAATTTGAAAAGGATTTGCATATCTGGTCGCTGAATTCAATCACCAAGTATTTTTGAGGTCAACATAGGCCAAAAGGTCAACATAGGCCAAATTTCTAAAATCCTCAATTTTCATACAATTAACTTGAAATTTGAAGAGGATTTGCATATCTAGTCGCTGAATTCAATCACCAAGTATTTTTGAGGTCAACATAGGCCAAAAGGTCAACATAGGCCAAATTTCTAAAATCTTCAATTTTCATACAATTAACTTGAAATTTGAAGAGTATTTGCATATCTGGACACTGAATTCAATCCCCAAGTATGTTTGAGGTCAACATGTGCCAAAAGGTCAACATAGGCCACATTTTCAAAATCCTCAATTTTCATCCGATTGACTTGAAATTTTAAGAGGATTTGCATATCCAGACGCTGAATTCAAGCACCAATTATTTTTGAGGTCATCATAGGCCAACAACTTATTTTCTGGATTTCACAAGTATCATGCTATGTTTGAATCTCAGTTCGTTTGAATCATTGTAATAATGGTCAAAATTTCAAAATCCTCAATTTTCATCCGATTGACTTGAAATTTTAAGAGGATTTGCATATCCAGACGCTGAATTCAAGCACCAATTATTTTTGAGGTCATCATAGGCCAACAACTTATTTTCTGGATTTCACAAGTATCATGCTATGTTTGAATCTCAGTTCGTTTGAATCATTGTAATAATGGTCAAAATTTCAAAATCCTCAATTTTCATCCGATTGACTTGAAATTTTAAGAGGATTTGCATATCCAGACGCTGAATTCAAGCACCAATTATTTTTGAGGTCATCATAGGCCAACAACTTATTTTCTGGATTTCACAAGTATCATGCTATGTTTGAATCTCAGTTCGTTTGAATCATTGTAATAATGGTCCCTTCTTCCGGTCACTCGTTTCTCGGATGCTCACGCCATCGCACGAACAAGTTTCACCCTCCTCCTCGACGACCTCTTCTGATGGGCAGAGCCTGCAAAACCAGATGGAATAACCGGAACGGATTACGAGTGGATTCACATCAGAAGTCGGGAGCACAACTGTACAAGCACCACGTGACCTCATACGGTTTCGCTGCTTTCGCACCAAACCACGTGGTTTGATCCCAGTAAAAATCATAAAGTCTCATCCTGATTGGGATTCCTGTAATTAGAGTCTAATGTATTATTTATAATGTATAAACAGCTGGTGTGTTTAATGTCCAATTCCATTGGAATGTCGACCCGGAAAGCCGGGTTTTTACGCACGGCGTGCGGCTCTGACTCGCAGAGGAAATGACGTCATTTTGCTAACTCGATGCTCTCTCTTCCTGTTGTTCTTCACATGGTAAATCCGATATTTCTCTCAAGATAAACAAAATATATACATCACATCAGGATATTTTAATACCAGGATATCAAAGAAGATTCATAGCTGCAATGGAGGCGCCGAACGGGCGGACATTTAGATGGAATTTCCCATTTTCCGTGAATCGGCGCCGGTCAATCATAAATGTGCTCGTCGTGGAAAAGGTCGTTTTAAAAGTTTTAAAGTTATCGCTTCTCGGCCTTTTGGCTAAGATCAAGTGTAGTATCTGTTCTTATCAGTTTAATAGCTGATATGTCCCGCAATGCGGGACTAGTCTATTAAATGGATTTTTGGTATCGGGAGTTGGATTAGGGGCTTGCTCCGTCCGCTCCACGCATCGACCCGGTATTGCAGTACTTCCGGGAACGGTGCACCCCTTTTGGGGGGCCTTGAAAACAAAGAAAAGATTCTTAAATTAAAACTGGAAGGTTTCGTTTTGAAGTTAGGGAAGTATCGAAATTTCGAAACTCCATTGAGTGAACAGGGAAGTTGTGTCGTGGTTTGTGGGTTCCTTCTCTCTCCGACATTCTTCCCACTCATGAGTATTCTCCATAATCCACTCACACTGACATTTTTGTTCTTTCGACACTGTTCATCTAAATAAGAGTTTATACCTTGAAAGATTGTCCATACAATCCACAGTCGGTGATTCATCAATCATCAGTGCCGCCCTCGGATAGATGTTGAACAGGCATCCTGTCTGCCAGCATTAATTGCAGGACGTTAAAGACGCCCACAGTGTCCTCCGCGAAGACTACGCGGGCACCCTGGCCATATTCCACATTCCTGCCCCAACCTACAGGGGGCATCAGCAGCACAAGGAAAACTCCCGGGCAAAGACGCAACTCGCAACCTTGTGAGACTGTGCACACAAAATAAGAAACAACACCCATGCTGAGATATTCTAAATCAGTAAATAAATTACAAAAGAAGAAACAACACCTATGCTGAGATATTCTAAATAAGTAAATAAATTACAAAAGAAAAAACAACACCCATGCTGAGATATTCTAAATCAGTAAATAAATTACAAAAGAAGAAACAACACCCATGCTGAGATATTCTAAATAAGTAAATAAATTACAAAACAAGAAACAACACCCATGCTGAGATATTCTAAATCAGTAAATAAATTACAAAAGAAGAAACAACACCCATGCTGAGATATTCTAAATAAGTAAATAAATTACAAAACAAGAAACAACACCCATGCTGAGATATTCTAAATAAGTAAATAAATTACAAAAGAAGAAACAACACCCATGCTGAGATATTCTAAATAAGTAAATAAATTACAAAACAAGAAACAACACCCATGCTGAGATATTCTAAATAAGTAAATAAATTACAAAAGAAGAAACAACACCCACGCTGAGATATTCTAAATAAGTAAATAAATTACAAAACAAGAAACAACACCCATGCTGAGATATTCGAAATAAGTAAATTTATCACAAAAGAAGAAACAACACCCATGCTGAGATATTCTAAATCAGTAAATAAATTACAAAAGAAGAAACAACACCCATGCTGAGATATTCTAAATCAGTAAATAAATTACAAAAGAAGAAACAACACCCATGCTGAGATATTCTAAATAAGTAAATAAATTACAAAAGAAGAAACAACACCCATGCTGAGATATTCTAAATAAGTAAATAAATTACAAAAGAAGAAACAACACCCACGCTGAGATATTCTAAATAAGTAAATAAATTACAAAACAAGAAACAACACCCATGCTGAGATATTCGAAATAAGTAAATTTATCACAAAAGAAGAAACAACACCCATGCTGAGATATTCTAAATCAGTAAATAAATTACAAAAGAAGAAACAACACCCATGCTGAGATATTCTAAATCAGTAAATAAATTACAAAAGAAGAAACAACACCCATGCTGAGATATTCTAAATCAGTAAATAAATTACAAAAGAAGAAACAACACCCATGCTGAGATATTCTAAATCAGAAAATAAATTACAAAAGAAGAAACAACACCCATGCTGAGATATTCTAAATCAGTAAATAAATTACAAAAGAAGAAACAACACCCATGCTGAGATATTCTAAATAAGTAAATAAATTACAAAAGAAGAAACAACACCCACGCTGAGATATTCTAAATAAGTAAATAAATTACAAAAGAAGAAACAACACCCATGCTGAGATATTCTAAATAAGTAAATAAATTACAAAAGAAGAAACAACACCCATGCTGAGATATTCTAAATCAGTAAATAAATTACAAAAGAAGAAACAACATCCATGCTGAGATATTCTAAATAAGTAAATAAATTACAAAAGAAGAAACAACACCCATGCTGAGATATTCTAAATAAGTAAATAAATTACAAAAGAAGAAACAACACCCATGCTGAGATATTCTAAATCAGTAAATAAATTACAAAAGAAGAAACAACACCCATGCTGAGATATTCTAAATCAGTAAATAAATTACAAAAGAAGAAACAACACCCATGCTGAGATATTCTAAATCAGTAAATAAATTACAAAAGAAGAAACAACACCCATGCTGAGATATTCTAAATCAGAAAATAAATTACAAAAGAAGAAACAACACCCATGCTGAGATATTCTAAATCAGTAAATAAATTACAAAAGAAGAAACAACACCCATGCTGAGATATTCTAAATAAGTAAATAAATTACAAAAGAAGAAACAACACCCATGCTGAGATATTCTAAATAAGTAAATAAATTACAAAAGAAGAAACAACACCCACGCTGAGATATTCTAAATAAGTAAATAAATTACAAAACAAGAAACAACACCCATGCTGAGATATTCGAAAACAGTAAATTTATCACAAAAGAAGAAACAACACCCATGCTGAGATATTCTAAATCAGTAAATAAATTACAAAAGAAGAAACAACACCCATGCTGAGATATTCTAAATCAGTAAATAAATTACAAAAGAAGAAACAACACCCATGCTGAGATATTCTAAATCAGTAAATAAATTACAAAAGAAGAAACAACACCCATGCTGAGATATTCTAAATCAGAAAATAAATTACAAAAGAAGAAACAACACCCATGCTGAGATATTCTAAATCAGTAAATAAATTACAAAAGAAGAAACAACACCCATGCTGAGATATTCTAAATAAGTAAATAAATTACAAAAGAAGAAACAACACCCACGCTGAGATATTCTAAATAAGTAAATAAATTACAAAAGAAGAAACAACACCCATGCTGAGATATTCTAAATAAGTAAATAAATTACAAAAGAAGAAACAACACCCATGCTGAGATATTCTAAATCAGTAAATAAATTACAAAAGAAGAAACAACACCCATGGTGAGATATTCTAAATAAGTAAATAAATTACAAAAGAAGAAACAACACCCATGCTGAGATATTCGAAATCAGTAAATAATTTACAAAAGAAGAAACACCCATGCTGAGATATTCTAAATCAGTAAATAAATTACAAAAGAAGAAACAACACCCACGCTGAGATATTCTAAATAAGTAAATAATTTACAAAAGAAGAAACAACACCCATGCTGAGATATTCTAAATAAGTAAATAATTTACAAAAGAAGAAACAACACCCATGCTGAGATATTCTAAATAAGTAAATAATTTACAAAAGAAGAAACAACACCCATGCTGAGATATTCTAAATAAGTAAATAAATTACAAAAGAAGAAACAACACCCATGCTGAGATATTCTAAATCAGTAAATAAATTACAAAAGAAGAAACAACACCCATGGTGAGATATTCTAAATAAGTAAATAAATTACAAAAGAAGAAACAACACCCATGCTGAGATATTCTAAATAAGTAAATAATTTACAAAAGAAGAAACAACACCCATGCTGAGATATTCTAAATAAGTAAATAATTTACAAAAGAAGAAACAACACCCATGCTGAGATATTCTAAATAAGTAAATAAATTACAAAAGAAAAAACAACACCCATGCTGAGATATTCGAAATCAGGAAATAATTTACAAAAGAAGAAACACCCATGCTGAGATATTCTAAATAAGTAATTAAATTACAAAAGAAGAAGCAACACCCATGCTGAGATATTCTAAATAAGTAAATAAATTACAAAAGAAGTAACAACACCCACGCTGAGATATTCTAAATCAGCAAATAAATTACAAAAGAAGAAACAACACCCATGCTGAGATATTCGAAATCAGTAAATAAATTACAAAAGAAGAAACAACACCCATGCTGGGATATTCTAAATAAGTAAATAAATTACAAAAGAAGAAACAAGACCCATGCTGAGATATTCTAAATCAGCAAATAAATTACAAAAGAAGAAACAACACCCATGCTGAGATATTCGAAATCAGTAAATAAATTACAAAAGAAGAAACAACACCCATGCTGGGATATTCTAAATAAGTAAATAAATTACAAAAGAAGAAACAACACCCATGCTGGGATATTCTAAATAAGTAAATAAATTACAAAAGAAGAAACAACACCCATGCTGAGATATTCTAAATCAGTAAATAATTTACAAAAGAAGAAACAGCACCCATGGTGAGATATTCTAAATAAGTAAATAAATTACAAAAGAAGAAACAACACCCATGCTGAGATATTCGAAATCAGTAAATAATATACAAAAGAAGAAACAACACCCATGCTGAGATATTCTAAATCAGTAAATAAATTACAAAAGAAGAAACAACACCCATGGTGAGATATTCTAAATAAGTAAATAAATTACAAAAGAAGAAACAACACCCATGCTGAGATATTCGAAATCAGTAAATAAATTACAAAAGAAGAAACACCCATGGTGAGATATTCTAAATAAGTAAATAAATTACAAAAGAAGAAACAACACCCATGCTGAGATATTCGAAATCAGTAAATAAATTACAAAAGAAGAAACAACACCCATGCTGAGATATTCTAAATAAGTAAATAAATTACAAAAGAAGAAACAATATTTATGCTGAGATATTCTAAATCAGTAAATAAATTACAAAAGAAGAAACAACACCCATGCTGAGATATTCTAAATAAGTAAATAAATTACAAAAGAAGAAACAACACCCATGCTGAGATATTCTAAATCAGTAAATAAATTACAAAAGAAGAAACAACACCCATGGTGAGATATTCTAAATAAGTAAATAAATTACAAAAGAAGAAACAAC
This sequence comes from Myxine glutinosa, assembly GCF_964187855.1. Taxonomy (NCBI): domain Eukaryota; kingdom Metazoa; phylum Chordata; class Myxini; order Myxiniformes; family Myxinidae; genus Myxine; species Myxine glutinosa. The sequence continues at coordinate 15,122,297 of NC_136267.1, forward strand.
ACCCATGCTGAAATATTCTAAATCAGTAAATAAATTACAAAAGAAGAAACAACACCCATGCTGAGATATTCTAAATCAGTAAATAAATTACAAAAGAAGAAACAACACCCATGCTGAAATATTCTAAATCGGTAAATAAATTACAAAAGAAGAAACAACACCCATGCTGAAATATTCTAAATCAGTAAATAAATTACAAAAGAAGAAACAACATCCATGCTGAGATATTCTAAATAAGTAAATAAATTACAAAAGAAGAAACAACATCCATGCTGAGATATTCTAAATAAGTAAATAAATTACAAAAGAAGAAACAACACCCATGCTGAGATATTCTAAATAAGTAAATAAATTACAAAAGAAAAAACAACATCCATGCTGAAATATTCTAAATCAGTAAATAAATTACAAAATAAGAAACAACACCCATGGTGAGATATTCTAAATCAGTAAATAAATTACAAAAGAAGAAACAACACCCATGGTGAGATATTCTAAATAAGTAAATAAATTACAAAAGAAGAAACAACACCCATGGTGAGATATTCTAAATCAGTAAATAAATTACAAAAGAAGAAACAACACCCATGCTGAGATATTCTAAATCAGTAAATAATTTACAAAAGAAGAAACAACACCCATGGTGAGATATTCTAAATCAGTAAATAAATTACAAAAGAAGAAACAACACCCATGCTGAGATATTCTAAATAAGTAAATAAATTACAAAAGAAGAAACAACACCCATGCTTAGATATTCTAAATAAGTAAATAAATTACAAAAGAAGAAACAACACCCATGCTGAGGTATTCTAAATAAGTAAATAAATTACAAAAGAAGAAACAGCACCCATGCTGAGATATTCTAAATAAGTAAATAAATTACAAAAGAAGAAACAGCACCCATGCTGAGATATTCTAAATCAGTAAATAAATTACAAAAGAAGAAACAGCATCCATGCTGAGATATTCTAAATAAGTAAATAAATTACAAAAGAAGAAACAGCACCCATGCTGAGATATTCTAAATCAGTAAATAAATTACAAAAGAAGAAACAACATCCATGCTGAGATATTCTAAATAAGTAAATAAATTACAAAAGAAGAAACAACACCCATGCTGAGATATTCTAAATAAGTAAATAAATTACAAAAGAAGAAACAACATCCATGCTGAGATATTCTAAATAAGTAAATAAATTACAAAAGAAGAAACAGCACCCATGCTGAGATATTCTAAATCAGTAAATAAATTACAAAAGAAGAAACAACATCCATGCTGAGATATTCTAAATAAGTAAATAAATTACAAAAGAAGAAACAACATCCATGCTGAGATATTCTAAATCAGTAAATAAATTACAAAAGAAGAAACAGCACCCATGCTGAGATATTCTAAATCAGTAAATAAATTACAAAAGAAGAAACAGCATCCATGCTGAGATATTCTAAATAAGTAAATAAATTACAAAAGAAGAAACAGCACCCATGCTGAGATATTCTAAATCAGTAAATAAATTACAAAAGAAGAAACAACATCCATGCTGAGATATTCTAAATAAGTAAATAAATTACAAAAGAAGAAACAACACCCATGCTGAGATATTCTAAATAAGTAAATAAATTACAAAAGAAGAAACAACATCCATGCTGAGATATTCTAAATAAGTAAATAAATTACAAAAGAAGAAACAGCACCCATGCTGAGATATTCTAAATCAGTAAATAAATTACAAAAGAAGAAACAACATCCATGCTGAGATATTCTAAATAAGTAAATAAATTACAAAAGAAGAAACAACATCCATGCTGAGATATTCTAAATCAGTAAATAAATTACAAAAGAAGAAACAGCACCCATGCTGAGATATTCTAAATCAGTAAATAATTTACAAAAGAAGAAACAGCACCCATGCTGAGATATTCTAAATCAGTAAATAAATTACAAAAGAAGAAACAGCATCCATGCTGAGATATTCTAAATAAGTAAATAAATTACAAAAGAAGAAACAGCACCCATGCTGAGATATTCTAAATCAGTAAATAAATTACAAAAGAAGAAACAACATCCATGCTGAGATATTCTAAATAAGTAAATAATTTACAAAAGAAGAAACAACACCCATGCTGAGATATTCTAAATAAGTAAATAAATTACAAAAGAAAAAACAACACCCATGCTGAGATATTCGAAATCAGGAAATAATTTACAAAAGAAGAAACACCCATGCTGAGATATTCTAAATAAGTAATTAAATTACAAAAGAAGAAGCAACACCCATGCTGAGATATTCTAAATAAGTAAATAAATTACAAAAGAAGTAACAACACCCACGCTGAGATATTCTAAATCAGCAAATAAATTACAAAAGAAGAAACAACACCCATGCTGAGATATTCTAAATCAGTAAATAAATTACAAAAGAAGAAACAACACCCATGCTGAAATATTCTAAATCGGTAAATAAATTACAAAAGAAGAAACAACACCCATGCTGAAATATTCTAAATCAGTAAATAAATTACAAAAGAAGAAACAACATCCATGCTGAGATATTCTAAATAAGTAAATAAATTACAAAAGAAGAAACAACATCCATGCTGAGATATTCTAAATAAGTAAATAAATTACAAAAGAAGAAACAACACCCATGCTGAGATATTCTAAATAAGTAAATAAATTACAAAAGAAAAAACAACATCCATGCTGAAATATTCTAAATCAGTAAATAAATTACAAAATAAGAAACAACACCCATGGTGAGATATTCTAAATCAGTAAATAAATTACAAAAGAAGAAACAACACCCATGGTGAGATATTCTAAATAAGTAAATAAATTACAAAAGAAGAAACAACACCCATGGTGAGATATTCTAAATCAGTAAATAAATTACAAAAGAAGAAACAACACCCATGCTGAGATATTCTAAATCAGTAAATAATTTACAAAAGAAGAAACAACACCCATGGTGAGATATTCTAAATCAGTAAATAAATTACAAAAGAAGAAACAACACCCATGCTGAGATATTCTAAATAAGTAAATAAATTACAAAAGAAGAAACAACACCCATGCTTAGATATTCTAAATAAGTAAATAAATTACAAAAGAAGAAACAACACCCATGCTGAGGTATTCTAAATAAGTAAATAAATTACAAAAGAAGAAACAGCACCCATGCTGAGATATTCTAAATAAGTAAATAAATTACAAAAGAAGAAACAGCACCCATGCTGAGATATTCTAAATCAGTAAATAAATTACAAAAGAAGAAACAGCATCCATGCTGAGATATTCTAAATAAGTAAATAAATTACAAAAGAAGAAACAGCACCCATGCTGAGATATTCTAAATCAGTAAATAAATTACAAAAGAAGAAACAACATCCATGCTGAGATATTCTAAATAAGTAAATAAATTACAAAAGAAGAAACAACACCCATGCTGAGATATTCTAAATAAGTAAATAAATTACAAAAGAAGAAACAACATCCATGCTGAGATATTCTAAATAAGTAAATAAATTACAAAAGAAGAAACAGCACCCATGCTGAGATATTCTAAATCAGTAAATAAATTACAAAAGAAGAAACAACATCCATGCTGAGATATTCTAAATAAGTAAATAAATTACAAAAGAAGAAACAACATCCATGCTGAGATATTCTAAATCAGTAAATAAATTACAAAAGAAGAAACAGCACCCATGCTGAGATATTCTAAATCAGTAAATAAATTACAAAAGAAGAAACAGCATCCATGCTGAGATATTCTAAATAAGTAAATAAATTACAAAAGAAGAAACAGCACCCATGCTGAGATATTCTAAATCAGTAAATAAATTACAAAAGAAGAAACAACATCCATGCTGAGATATTCTAAATAAGTAAATAAATTACAAAAGAAGAAACAACACCCATGCTGAGATATTCTAAATAAGTAAATAAATTACAAAAGAAGAAACAACATCCATGCTGAGATATTCTAAATAAGTAAATAAATTACAAAAGAAGAAACAGCACCCATGCTGAGATATTCTAAATCAGTAAATAAATTACAAAAGAAGAAACAACATCCATGCTGAGATATTCTAAATAAGTAAATAAATTACAAAAGAAGAAACAACATCCATGCTGAGATATTCTAAATCAGTAAATAAATTACAAAAGAAGAAACAGCACCCATGCTGAGATATTCTAAATCAGTAAATAATTTACAAAAGAAGAAACAGCACCCATGCTGAGATATTCTAAATCAGTAAATAAATTACAAAAGAAGAAACAGCATCCATGCTGAGATATTCTAAATAAGTAAATAAATTACAAAAGAAGAAACAGCACCCATGCTGAGATATTCTAAATCAGTAAATAAATTACAAAAGAAGAAACAACATCCATGCTGAGATATTCTAAATAAGTAAATAATTTACAAAAGAAGAAACAACACCCATGCTGAGATATTCTAAATAAGTAAATAAATTACAAAAGAAAAAACAACACCCATGCTGAGATATTCGAAATCAGGAAATAATTTACAAAAGAAGAAACACCCATGCTGAGATATTCTAAATAAGTAATTAAATTACAAAAGAAGAAGCAACACCCATGCTGAGATATTCTAAATAAGTAAATAAATTACAAAAGAAGTAACAACACCCACGCTGAGATATTCTAAATCAGCAAATAAATTACAAAAGAAGAAACAACACCCATGCTGAGATATTCGAAATCAGTAAATAAATTACAAAAGAAGAAACAACACCCATGCTGGGATATTCTAAATAAGTAAATAAATTACAAAAGAAGAAACAAGACCCATGCTGAGATATTCTAAATCAGCAAATAAATTACAAAAGAAGAAACAACACCCATGCTGAGATATTCGAAATCAGTAAATAAATTACAAAAGAAGAAACAACACCCATGCTGGGATATTCTAAATAAGTAAATAAATTACAAAAGAAGAAACAACACCCATGCTGGGATATTCTAAATAAGTAAATAAATTACAAAAGAAGAAACAACACCCATGCTGAGATATTCTAAATCAGTAAATAATTTACAAAAGAAGAAACAGCACCCATGGTGAGATATTCTAAATAAGTAAATAAATTACAAAAGAAGAAACAACACCCATGCTGAGATATTCGAAATCAGTAAATAATATACAAAAGAAGAAACAACACCCATGCTGAGATATTCTAAATCAGTAAATAAATTACAAAAGAAGAAACAACACCCATGGTGAGATATTCTAAATAAGTAAATAAATTACAAAAGAAGAAACAACACCCATGCTGAGATATTCGAAATCAGTAAATAAATTACAAAAGAAGAAACACCCATGGTGAGATATTCTAAATAAGTAAATAAATTACAAAAGAAGAAACAACACCCATGCTGAGATATTCGAAATCAGTAAATAAATTACAAAAGAAGAAACAACACCCATGCTGAGATATTCTAAATAAGTAAATAAATTACAAAAGAAGAAACAATATTTATGCTGAGATATTCTAAATCAGTAAATAAATTACAAAAGAAGAAACAACACCCATGCTGAGATATTCTAAATAAGTAAATAAATTACAAAAGAAGAAACAACACCCATGCTGAGATATTCTAAATCAGTAAATAAATTACAAAAGAAGAAACAACACCCATGGTGAGATATTCTAAATAAGTAAATAAATTACAAAAGAAGAAACAACACCCATGCTGAAATATTCTAAATCAGTAAATAAATTACAAAAGAAGAAACAACACCCATGCTGAGATATTCTAAATCAGTAAATAAATTACAAAAGAAGAAACAACACCCATGCTGAAATATTCTAAATCAGTAAATAAATTACAAAAGAAGAAACAACACCCATGCTGAAATATTCTAAATCAGTAAATAAATTACAAAAGAAGAAACAACATCCATGCTGAGATATTCTAAATAAGTAAATAAATTACAAAAGAAGAAACAACATCCATGCTGAGATATTCTAAATAAGTAAATAAATTACAAAAGAAGAAACAACACCCATGCTGAGATATTCTAAATAAGTAAATAAATTACAAAAGAAAAAACAACATCCATGCTGAAATATTCTAAATCAGTAAATAAATTACAAAATAAGAAACAACACCCATGGTGAGATATTCTAAATCAGTAAATAAATTACAAAAGAAGAAACAACACCCATGGTGAGATATTCTAAATAAGTAAATAAATTACAAAAGAAGAAACAACACCCATGGTGAGATATTCTAAATCAGTAAATAAATTACAAAAGAAGAAACAACACCCATGCTGAGATATTCTAAATCAGTAAATAATTTACAAAAGAAGAAACAACACCCATGGTGAGATATTCTAAATCAGTAAATAAATTACAAAAGAAGAAACAACACCCATGCTGAGATATTCTAAATAAGTAAATAAATTACAAAAGAAGAAACAACACCCATGCTTAGATATTCTAAATAAGTAAATAAATTACAAAAGAAGAAACAACACCCATGCTGAGGTATTCTAAATAAGTAAATAAATTACAAAAGAAGAAACAGCACCCATGCTGAGATATTCTAAATAAGTAAATAAATTACAAAAGAAGAAACAGCACCCATGCTGAGATATTCTAAATCAGTAAATAAATTACAAAAGAAGAAACAGCATCCATGCTGAGATATTCTAAATAAGTAAATAAATTACAAAAGAAGAAACAGCACCCATGCTGAGATATTCTAAATCAGTAAATAAATTACAAAAGAAGAAACAACATCCATGCTGAGATATTCTAAATAAGTAAATAAATTACAAAAGAAGAAACAACACCCATGCTGAGATATTCTAAATAAGTAAATAAATTACAAAAGAAGAAACAACATCCATGCTGAGATATTCTAAATAAGTAAATAAATTACAAAAGAAGAAACAGCACCCATGCTGAGATATTCTAAATCAGTAAATAAATTACAAAAGAAGAAACAACATCCATGCTGAGATATTCTAAATAAGTAAATAAATTACAAAAGAAGAAACAACATCCATGCTGAGATATTCTAAATCAGTAAATAAATTACAAAAGAAGAAACAGCACCCATGCTGAGATATTCTAAATCAGTAAATAAATTACAAAAGAAGAAACAGCATCCATGCTGAGATATTCTAAATAAGTAAATAAATTACAAAAGAAGAAACAGCACCCATGCTGAGATATTCTAAATCAGTAAATAAATTACAAAAGAAGAAACAACATCCATGCTGAGATATTCTAAATAAGTAAATAAATTACAAAAGAAGAAACAACATCCATGCTGAGATATTCTAAATAAGTAAATAAATTACAAAAGAAGAAACAACACCCATGCTGAGATATTCTAAATCAGTAAATAAATTACAAAAGAAGAAACAGCACCCATGCTGAGATATTCTAAATCAGTAAATAAATTACAAAAGAAGAAACAACATCCATGCTGAGATATTCTAAATAAGTAAATAAATTACAAAAGAAGAAACAGCACCCATGCTGAGATATTCTAAATCAGTAAATAAATTACAAAAGAAGAAACAACATCCATGCTGAGATATTCTAAATAAGTAAATAAATTACAAAAGAAGAAACAACACCCATGCTGAGATATTCTAAATAAGTAAATAAATTACAAAAGAAGAAACAACATCCATGCTGAGATATTCTAAATAAGTAAATAAATTACAAAAGAAGAAACAGCACCCATGCTGAGATATTCTAAATCAGTAAATAAATTACAAAAGAAGAAACAACATCCATGCTGAGATATTCTAAATAAGTAAATAAATTACAAAAGAAGAAACAACATCCATGCTGAGATATTCTAAATCAGTAAATAAATTACAAAAGAAGAAACAGCACCCATGCTGAGATATTCTAAATCAGTAAATAAATTACAAAAGAAGAAACAGCATCCATGCTGAGATATTCTAAATAAGTAAATAAATTACAAAAGAAGAAACAGCACCCATGCTGAGATATTCTAAATCAGTAAATATATTACAAAAGAAGAAACAACATCCATGCTGAGATATTCTAAATAAGTAAATAAATTACAAAAGAAGAAACAACACCCATGCTGAGATATTCTAAATAAGTAAATAAATTACAAAAGAAGAAACAACATCCATGCTGAGATATTCTAAATAAGTAAATAAATTACAAAAGAAGAAACAGCACCCATGCTGAGATATTCTAAATCAGTAAATAAATTACAAAAGAAGAAACAACATCCATGCTGAGATATTCTAAATAAGTAAATAAATTACAAAAGAAGAAACAACATCCATGCTGAGATATTCTAAATCAGTAAATAAATTACAAAAGAAGAAACAGCACCCATGCTGAGATATTCTAAATCAGTAAATAATTTACAAAAGAAGAAACAGCACCCATGCTGAGATATTCTAAATCAGTAAATAAATTACAAAAGAAGAAACAGCATCCATGCTGAGATATTCTAAATAAGTAAATAAATTACAAAAGAAGAAACAGCACCCATGCTGAGATATTCTAAATCAGTAAATAAATTACAAAAGAAGAAACAACATCCATGCTGAGATATTCTAAATAAGTAAATAATTTACAAAAGAAGAAACAACACCCATGCTGAGATATTCTAAATAAGTAAATAAATTACAAAAGAAAAAACAACACCCATGCTGAGATATTCGAAATCAGGAAATAATTTACAAAAGAAGAAACACCCATGCTGAGATATTCTAAATAAGTAATTAAATTACAAAAGAAGAAGCAACACCCATGCTGAGATATTCTAAATAAGTAAATAAATTACAAAAGAAGTAACAACACCCACGCTGAGATATTCTAAATCGGCAAATAAATTACAAAAGAAGAAACAACACCCATGCTGAGATATTCGAAATCAGTAAATAAATTACAAAAGAAGAAACAACACCCATGCTGGGATATTCTAAATAAGTAAATAAATTACAAAAGAAGAAACAAGACCCATGCTGAGATATTCTAAATCAGCAAATAAATTACAAAAGAAGAAACAACACCCATGCTGAGATATTCGAAATCAGTAAATAAATTACAAAAGAAGAAACAACACCCATGCTGGGATATTCTAAATAAGTAAATAAATTACAAAAGAAGAAACAACACCCATGCTGGGATATTCTAAATAAGTAAATAAATTACAAAAGAAGAAACAACACCCATGCTGAGATATTCTAAATCAGTAAATAATTTACAAAAGAAGAAACAGCACCCATGGTGAGATATTCTAAATAAGTAAATAAATTACAAAAGAAGAAACAACACCCATGCTGAGATATTCGAAATCAGTAAATAATATACAAAAGAAGAAACAACACCCATGCTGAGATATTCTAAATCAGTAAATAAATTACAAAAGAAGAAACAACACCCATGGTGAGATATTCTAAATAAGTAAATAAATTACAAAAGAAGAAACAACACCCATGCTGAGATATTCGAAATCAGTAAATAAATTACAAAAGAAGAAACATCCATGCTGAGATATTCTAAATAAGTAAATAAATTACAAAAGAAGAAACAACACCCATGCTGAGATATTCGAAATCAGTAAATAAATTACAAAAGAAGAAACAACACCCATGCTGAGATATTCTAAATAAGTAAATAAATTACAAAAGAAGAAACAACACCCATGCTGAGATATTCTAAATCAGTAAATAAATTACAAAAGAAGAAACAACACCCATGGTGAGATATTCTAAATAAGTAAATAAATTACAAAAGAAGAAACAACACCCATGCTGAAATATTCTAAATCAGTAAATAAATTACAAAAGAAGAAACAACACCCATGCTGAGATATTCTAAATCAGTAAATAAATTACAAAAGAAGAAACAACACCCATGCTGAAATATTCTAAATCAGTAAATAAATTACAAAAGAAGAAACAACACCCATGCTGAAATATTCTAAATCAGTAAATAAATTACAAAAGAAGAAACAACATCCATGCTGAGATATTCTAAATAAGTAAATAAATTACAAAAGAAGAAACAACATCCATGCTGAGATATTCTAAATAAGTAAATAAATTACAAAAGAAGAAACAACACCCATGCTGAGATATTCTAAATAAGTAAATAAATTACAAAAGAAAAAACAACATCCATGCTGAAATATTCTAAATCAGTAAATAAATTACAAAATAAGAAACAACACCCATGGTGAGATATTCTAAATCAGTAAATAAATTACAAAAGAAGAAACAACACCCATGGTGAGATATTCTAAATAAGTAAATAAATTACAAAAGAAGAAACAACACCCATGGTGAGATATTCTAAATCAGTAAATAAATTACAAAAGAAGAAACAACACCCATGCTGAGATATTCTAAATCAGTAAATAATTTACAAAAGAAGAAACAACACCCATGGTGAGATATTCTAAATCAGTAAATAAATTACAAAAGAAGAAACAACACCCATGCTGAGATATTCTAAATAAGTAAATAAATTACAAAAGAAGAAACAACACCCATGCTTAGATATTCTAAATAAGTAAATAAATTACAAAAGAAGAAACAACACCCATGCTGAGGTATTCTAAATAAGTAAATAAATTACAAAAGAAGAAACAGCACCCATGCTGAGATATTCTAAATAAGTAAATAAATTACAAAAGAAGAAACAGCACCCATGCTGAGATATTCTAAATCAGTAAATAAATTACAAAAGAAGAAACAGCATCCATGCTGAGATATTCTAAATAAGTAAATAAATTACAAAAGAAGAAACAGCACCCATGCTGAGATATTCTAAATCAGTAAATAAATTACAAAAGAAGAAACAACATCCATGCTGAGATATTCTAAATAAGTAAATAAATTACAAAAGAAGAAACAACACCCATGCTGAGATATTCTAAATAAGTAAATAAATTACAAAAGAAGAAACAACATCCATGCTGAGATATTCTAAATAAGTAAATAAATTACAAAAGAAGAAACAGCACCCATGCTGAGATATTCTAAATCAGTAAATAAATTACAAAAGAAGAAACAACATCCATGCTGAGATATTCTAAATAAGTAAATAAATTACAAAAGAAGAAACAACATCCATGCTGAGATATTCTAAATCAGTAAATAAATTACAAAAGAAGAAACAGCACCCATGCTGAGATATTCTAAATCAGTAAATAAATTACAAAAGAAGAAACAGCATCCATGCTGAGATATTCTAAATAAGTAAATAAATTACAAAAGAAGAAACAGCACCCATGCTGAGATATTCTAAATCAGTAAATAAATTACAAAAGAAGAAACAACATCCATGCTGAGATATTCTAAATAAGTAAATAAATTACAAAAGAAGAAACAACACCCATGCTGAGATATTCTAAATAAGTAAATAAATTACAAAAGAAGAAACAACATCCATGCTGAGATATTCTAAATAAGTAAATAAATTACAAAAGAAGAAACAGCACCCATGCTGAGATATTCTAAATCAGTAAATAAATTACAAAAGAAGAAACAACATCCATGCTGAGATATTCTAAATAAGTAAATAAATTACAAAAGAAGAAACAACATCCATGCTGAGATATTCTAAATCAGTAAATAAATTACAAAAGAAGAAACAGCACCCATGCTGAGATATTCTAAATCAGTAAATAATTTACAAAAGAAGAAACAGCACCCATGCTGAGATATTCTAAATCAGTAAATAAATTACAAAAGAAGAAACAACATCCATGCTGAGATATTCTAAATAAGTAAATAAATTACAAAAGAAGAAACAGCACCCATGCTGAGATATTCTAAATCAGTAAATAAATTACAAAAGAAGAAACAACACCCACGCTGAGATATTCTAAATCAGCAAATAAATTACAAAAGAAGAAACAACACCCATGCTGAGATATTCGAAATCAGTAAATAAATTACAAAAGAAGAAACAACACCCATGCTGGGATATTCTAAATAAGTAAATAAATTACAAAAGAAGAAACAAGACCCATGCTGAGATATTCTAAATCAGCAAATAAATTACAAAAGAAGAAACAACACCCATGCTGAGATATTCGAAATCAGTAAATAAATTACAAAAGAAGAAACAACACCCATGCTGGGATATTCTAAATAAGTAAATAAATTACAAAAGAAGAAACAACACCCATGCTGGGATATTCTAAATAAGTAAATAAATTACAAAAGAAGAAACAACACCCATGCTGAGATATTCTAAATCAGTAAATAATTTACAAAAGAAGAAACAGCACCCATGGTGAGATATTCTAAATAAGTAAATAAATTACAAAAGAAGAAACAACACCCATGCTGAGATATTCGAAATCAGTAAATAATATACAAAAGAAGAAGCAACACCCATGCTGAGATATTCTAAATCAGTAAATAAATTACAAAAGAAGAAACAACACCCATGGTGAGATATTCTAAATAAGTAAATAAATTACAAAAGAAGAAACAACACCCATGCTGAGATATTCGAAATCAGTAAATAAATTACAAAAGAAGAAACATCCATGCTGAGATATTCTAAATAAGTAAATAAATTACAAAAGAAGAAACAACACCCATGCTGAGATATTCGAAATCAGTAAATAAATTACAAAAGAAGAAACAACACCCATGCTGAGATATTCTAAATAAGTAAATAAATTACAAAAGAAGAAACAATATTTATGCTGAGATATTCTAAATCAGTAAATAAATTACAAAAGAAGAAACAACACCCATGCTGAGATATTCTAAATAAGTAAATAAATTACAAAAGAAGAAACAACACCCATGCTGAGATATTCTAAATCAGTAAATAAATTACAAAAGAAGAAACAACACCCATGGTGAGATATTCTAAATAAGTAAATAAATTACAAAAGAAGAAACAACACCCATGCTGAAATATTCTAAATCAGTAAATAAATTACAAAAGAAGAAACAACACCCATGCTGAGATATTCTAAATCAGTAAATAAATTACAAAAGAAGAAACAACACCCATGCTGAAATATTCTAAATCAGTAAATAAATTACAAAAGAAGAAACAACACCCATGCTGAAATATTCTAAATCAGTAAATAAATTACAAAAGAAGAAACAACATCCATGCTGAGATATTCTAAATAAGTAAATAAATTACAAAAGAAGAAACAACATCCATGCTGAGATATTCTAAATAAGTAAATAAATTACAAAAGAAGAAACAACACCCATGCTGAGATATTCTAAATAAGTAAATAAATTACAAAAGAAAAAACAACATCCATGCTGAAATATTCTAAATCAGTAAATAAATTACAAAATAAGAAACAACACCCATGGTGAGATATTCTAAATCAGTAAATAAATTACAAAAGAAGAAACAACACCCATGGTGAGATATTCTAAATAAGTAAATAAATTACAAAAGAAGAAACAACACCCATGGTGAGATATTCTAAATCAGTAAATAAATTACAAAAGAAGAAACAACACCCATGCTGAGATATTCTAAATCAGTAAATAATTTACAAAAGAAGAAACAACACCCATGGTGAGATATTCTAAATCAGTAAATAAATTACAAAAGAAGAAACAACACCCATGCTGAGATATTCTAAATAAGTAAATAAATTACAAAAGAAGAAACAACACCCATGCTTAGATATTCTAAATAAGTAAATAAATTACAAAAGAAGAAACAACACCCATGCTGAGGTATTCTAAATAAGTAAATAAATTACAAAAGAAGAAACAGCACCCATGCTGAGATATTCTAAATAAGTAAATAAATTACAAAAGAAGAAACAGCACCCATGCTGAGATATTCTAAATCAGTAAATAAATTACAAAAGAAGAAACAGCATCCATGCTGAGATATTCTAAATAAGTAAATAAATTACAAAAGAAGAAACAGCACCCATGCTGAGATATTCTAAATCAGTAAATAAATTACAAAAGAAGAAACAACATCCATGCTGAGATATTCTAAATAAGTAAATAAATTACAAAAGAAGAAACAACACCCATGCTGAGATATTCTAAATAAGTAAATAAATTACAAAAGAAGAAACAACATCCATGCTGAGATATTCTAAATAAGTAAATAAATTAACAAAAGAAGAAACAGCACCCATGCTGAGATATTCTAAATCAGTAAATAAATTACAAAAGAAGAAACAACATCCATGCTGAGATATTCTAAATAAGTAAATAAATTACAAAAGAAGAAACAACATCCATGCTGAGATATTCTAAATCAGTAAATAAATTACAAAAGAAGAAACAGCACCCATGCTGAGATATTCTAAATCAGTAAATAAATTACAAAAGAAGAAACAGCATCCATGCTGAGATATTCTAAATAAGTAAATAAATTACAAAAGAAGAAACAGCACCCATGCTGAGATATTCTAAATCAGTAAATAAATTACAAAAGAAGAAACAACATCCATGCTGAGATATTCTAAATAAGTAAATAAATTACAAAAGAAGAAACAACACCCATGCTGAGATATTCTAAATAAGTAAATAAATTACAAAAGAAGAAACAACATCCATGCTGAGATATTCTAAACAAGTAAATAAATTACAAAAGAAGAAACAGCACCCATGCTGAGATATTCTAAATCAGTAAATAAATTACAAAAGAAGAAACAACATCCATGCTGAGATATTCTAAATAAGTAAATAAATTACAAAAGAAGAAACAACATCCATGCTGAGATATTCTAAATCAGTAAATAAATTACAAAAGAAGAAACAGCACCCATGCTGAGATATTCTAAATCAGTAAATAATTTACAAAAGAAGAAACAGCACCCATGCTGAGATATTCTAAATCAGTAAATAAATTACAAAAGAAGAAACAACATCCATGCTGAGATATTCTAAATAAGTAAATAATTTACAAAAGAAGAAACAACACCCATGCTGAGATATTCTAAATAAGTAAATAAATTACAAAAGAAAAAACAACACCCATGCTGAGATATTCGAAATCAGGAAATAATTTACAAAAGAAGAAACACCCATGCTGAGATATTCTAAATAAGTAATTAAATTACAAAAGAAGAAGCAACACCCATGCTGAGATATTCTAAATAAGTAAATAAATTACAAAAGAAGTAACAACACCCACGCTGAGATATTCTAAATCAGCAAATAAATTACAAAAGAAGAAACAACACCCATGCTGAGATATTCGAAATCAGTAAATAAATTACAAAAGAAGAAACAACACCCATGCTGGGATATTCTAAATAAGTAAATAAATTACAAAAGAAGAAACAAGACCCATGCTGAGATATTCTAAATCAGCAAATAAATTACAAAAGAAGAAACAACACCCATGCTGAGATATTCGAAATCAGTAAATAAATTACAAAAGAAGAAACAACACCCATGCTGGGATATTCTAAATAAGTAAATAAATTACAAAAGAAGAAACAACACCCATGCTGGGATATTCTAAATAAGTAAATAAATTACAAAAGAAGAAACAACACCCATGCTGAGATATTCTAAATCAGTAAATAATTTACAAAAGAAGAAACAGCACCCATGGTGAGATATTCTAAATAAGTAAATAAATTACAAAAGAAGAAACAACACCCATGCTGAGATATTCGAAATCAGTAAATAATATACAAAAGAAGAAACAACACCCATGCTGAGATATTCTAAATCAGTAAATAAATTACAAAAGAAGAAACAACACCCATGGTGAGATATTCTAAATAAGTAAATAAATTACAAAAGAAGAAACAACACCCATGCTGAGATATTCGAAATCAGTAAATAAATTACAAAAGAAGAAACATCCATGCTGAGATATTCTAAATAAGTAAATAAATTACAAAAGAAGAAACAACACCCATGCTGAGATATTCGAAATCAGTAAATAAATTACAAAAGAAGAAACAACACCCATGCTGAGATATTCTAAATAAGTAAATAAATTACAAAAGAAGAAACAATATTTATGCTGAGATATTCTAAATCAGTAAATAAATTACAAAAGAAGAAACAACACCCATGCTGAGATATTCTAAATAAGTAAATAAATTACAAAAGAAGAAACAACACCCATGCTGAGATATTCTAAATCAGTAAATAAATTACAAAAGAAGAAACAACACCCATGGTGAGATATTCTAAATAAGTAAATAAATTACAAAAGAAGAAACAACACCCATGCTGAAATATTCTAAATCAGTAAATAAATTACAAAAGAAGAAACAACACCCATACTGAGATATTCTAAATCAGTAAATAAATTACAAAAGAAGAAACAACACCCATGCTGAAATATTCTAAATCAGTAAATAAATTACAAAAGAAGAAACAACACCCATGCTGAAATATTCTAAATCAGTAAATAAATTACAAAAGAAGAAACAACATCCATGCTGAGATATTCTAAATAAGTAAATAAATTACAAAAGAAGAAACAACATCCATGCTGAGATATTCTAAATAAGTAAATAAATTACAAAAGAAGAAACAACACCCATGCTGAGATATTCTAAATAAGTAAATAAATTACAAAAGAAAAAACAACATCCATGCTGAAATATTCTAAATCAGTAAATAAATTACAAAATAAGAAACAACACCCATGGTGAGATATTCTAAATCAGTAAATAAATTACAAAAGAAGAAACAACACCCATGGTGAGATATTCTAAATAAGTAAATAAATTACAAAAGAAGAAACAACACCCATGGTGAGATATTCTAAATCAGTAAATAAATTACAAAAGAAGAAACAACACCCATGCTGAGATATTCTAAATCAGTAAATAATTTACAAAAGAAGAAACAACACCCATGGTGAGATATTCTAAATCAGTAAATAAATTACAAAAGAAGAAACAACACCCATGCTGAGATATTCTAAATAAGTAAATAAATTACAAAAGAAGAAACAACACCCATGCTTAGATATTCTAAATAAGTAAATAAATTACAAAAGAAGAAACAACACCCATGCTGAGGTATTCTAAATAAGTAAATAAATTACAAAAGAAGAAACAGCACCCATGCTGAGATATTCTAAATAAGTAAATAAATTACAAAAGAAGAAACAGCACCCATGCTGAGATATTCTAAATCAGTAAATAAATTACAAAAGAAGAAACAGCATCCATGCTGAGATATTCTAAATAAGTAAATAAATTACAAAAGAAGAAACAGCACCCATGCTGAGATATTCTAAATCAGTAAATAAATTACAAAAGAAGAAACAACATCCATGCTGAGATATTCTAAATAAGTAAATAAATTACAAAAGAAGAAACAACACCCATGCTGAGATATTCTAAATAAGTAAATAAATTACAAAAGAAGAAACAACATCCATGCTGAGATATTCTAAATAAGTAAATAAATTACAAAAGAAGAAACAGCACCCATGCTGAGATATTCTAAATCAGTAAATAAATTACAAAAGAAGAAACAACATCCATGCTGAGATATTCTAAATAAGTAAATAAATTACAAAAGAAGAAACAACATCCATGCTGAGATATTCTAAATCAGTAAATAAATTACAAAAGAAGAAACAGCACCCATGCTGAGATATTCTAAATCAGTAAATAAATTACAAAAGAAGAAACAGCATCCATGCTGAGATATTCTAAATAAGTAAATAAATTACAAAAGAAGAAACAGCACCCATGCTGAGATATTCTAAATCAGTAAATAAATTACAAAAGAAGAAACAACATCCATGCTGAGATATTCTAAATAAGTAAATAAATTACAAAAGAAGAAACAACACCCATGCTGAGATATTCTAAATAAGTAAATAAATTACAAAAGAAGAAACAACATCCATGCTGAGATATTCTAAATAAGTAAATAAATTACAAAAGAAGAAACAGCACCCATGCTGAGATATTCTAAATCAGTAAATAATTTACAAAAGAAGAAACAGCACCCATGCTGAGATATTCTAAATCAGTAAATAAATTACAAAAGAAGAAACAACATCCATGCTGAGATATTCTAAATAAGTAAATAATTTACAAAAGAAGAAACAACACCCATGCTGAGATATTCTAAATAAGTAAATAAATTACAAAAGAAAAAACAACACCCATGCTGAGATATTCGAAATCAGGAAATAATTTACAAAAGAAGAAACACCCATGCTGAGATATTCTAAATAAGTAATTAAATTACAAAAGAAGAAGCAACACCCATGCTGAGATATTCTAAATAAGTAAATAAATTACAAAAGAAGTAACAACACCCACGCTGAGATATTCTAAATCAGCAAATAAATTACAAAAGAAGAAACAACACCCATGCTGAGATATTCGAAATCAGTAAATAAATTACAAAAGAAGAAACAACACCCATGCTGGGATATTCTAAATAAGTAAATAAATTACAAAAGAAGAAACAAGACCCATGCTGAGATATTCTAAATCAGCAAATAAATTACAAAAGAAGAAACAACACCCATGCTGAGATATTCGAAATCAGTAAATAAATTACAAAAGAAGAAACAACACCCATGCTGGGATATTCTAAATAAGTAAATAAATTACAAAAGAAGAAACAACACCCATGCTGGGATATTCTAAATAAGTAAATAAATTACAAAAGAAGAAACAACACCCATGCTGAGATATTCTAAATCAGTAAATAATTTACAAAAGAAGAAACAGCACCCATGGTGAGATATTCTAAATAAGTAAATAAATTACAAAAGAAGAAACAACACCCATGCTGAGATATTCGAAATCAGTAAATAATATACAAAAGAAGAAACAACACCCATGCTGAGATATTCTAAATCAGTAAATAAATTACAAAAGAAGAAACAACACCCATGGTGAGATATTCTAAATAAGTAAATAAATTACAAAAGAAGAAACAACACCCATGCTGAGATATTCGAAATCAGTAAATAAATTACAAAAGAAGAAACATCCATGCTGAGATATTCTAAATAAGTAAATAAATTACAAAAGAAGAAACAACACCCATGCTGAGATATTCGAAATCAGTAAATAAATTACAAAAGAAGAAACAACACCCATGCTGAGATATTCTAAATAAGTAAATAAATTACAAAAGAAGAAACAATATTTATGCTGAGATATTCTAAATCAGTAAATAAATTACAAAAGAAGAAACAACACCCATGCTGAGATATTCTAAATAAGTAAATAAATTACAAAAGAAGAAACAACACCCATGCTGAGATATTCTAAATCAGTAAATAAATTACAAAAGAAGAAACAACACCCATGGTGAGATATTCTAAATAAGTAAATAAATTACAAAAGAAGAAACAACACCCATGCTGAAATATTCTAAATCAGTAAATAAATTACAAAAGAAGAAACAACACCCATGCTGAGATATTCTAAATCAGTAAATAAATTACAAAAGAAGAAACAACACCCATGCTGAAATATTCTAAATCAGTAAATAAATTACAAAAGAAGAAACAACACCCATGCTGAAATATTCTAAATCAGTAAATAAATTACAAAAGAAGAAACAACATCCATGCTGAGATATTCTAAATAAGTAAATAAATTACAAAAGAAGAAACAACATCCATGCTGAGATATTCTAAATAAGTAAATAAATTACAAAAGAAGAAACAACACCCATGCTGAGATATTCTAAATAAGTAAATAAATTACAAAAGAAAAAACAACATCCATGCTGAAATATTCTAAATCAGTAAATAAATTACAAAATAAGAAACAACACCCATGGTGAGATATTCTAAATCAGTAAATAAATTACAAAAGAAGAAACAACACCCATGGTGAGATATTCTAAATAAGTAAATAAATTACAAAAGAAGAAACAACACCCATGGTGAGATATTCTAAATCAGTAAATAAATTACAAAAGAAGAAACAACACCCATGCTGAGATATTCTAAATCAGTAAATAATTTACAAAAGAAGAAACAACACCCATGGTGAGATATTCTAAATCAGTAAATAAATTACAAAAGAAGAAACAACACCCATGCTGAGATATTCTAAATAAGTAAATAAATTACAAAAGAAGAAACAACACCCATGCTTAGATATTCTAAATAAGTAAATAAATTACAAAAGAAGAAACAACACCCATGCTGAGGTATTCTAAATAAGTAAATAAATTACAAAAGAAGAAACAGCACCCATGCTGAGATATTCTAAATAAGTAAATAAATTACAAAAGAAGAAACAGCACCCATGCTGAGATATTCTAAATAAGTAAATAAATTACAAAAGAAGAAACAGCACCCATGCTGAGATATTCTAAATCAGTAAATAAATTACAAAAGAAGAAACAACATCCATGCTGAGATATTCTAAATAAGTAAATAAATTACAAAAGAAGAAACAACACCCATGCTGAGATATTCTAAATAAGTAAATAAATTACAAAAGAAGAAACAACATCCATGCTGAGATATTCTAAATAAGTAAATAAATTACAAAAGAAGAAACAGCACCCATGCTGAGATATTCTAAATCAGTAAATAAATTACAAAAGAAGAAACAACATCCATGCTGAGATATTCTAAATAAGTAAATAAATTACAAAAGAAGAAACAACATCCATGCTGAGATATTCTAAATCAGTAAATAAATTACAAAAGAAGAAACAGCACCCATGCTGAGATATTCTAAATCAGTAAATAAATTACAAAAGAAGAAACAGCATCCATGCTGAGATATTCTAAATAAGTAAATAAATTACAAAAGAAGAAACAGCACCCATGCTGAGATATTCTAAATCAGTAAATAAATTACAAAAGAAGAAACAACATCCATGCTGAGATATTCTAAATAAGTAAATAAATTACAAAAGAAGAAACAACACCCATGCTGAGATATTCTAAATAAGTAAATAAATTACAAAAGAAGAAACAACATCCATGCTGAGATATTCTAAATAAGTAAATAAATTACAAAAGAAGAAACAGCACCCATGCTGAGATATTCTAAATCAGTAAATAATTTACAAAAGAAGAAACAGCACCCATGCTGAGATATTCTAAATCAGTAAATAAATTACAAAAGAAGAAACAACATCCATGCTGAGATATTCTAAATAAGTAAATAATTTACAAAAGAAGAAACAACACCCATGCTGAGATATTCTAAATAAGTAAATAAATTACAAAAGAAAAAACAACACCCATGCTGAGATATTCGAAATCAGGAAATAATTTACAAAAGAAGAAACACCCATGCTGAGATATTCTAAATAAGTAATTAAATTACAAAAGAAGAAGCAACACCCATGCTGAGATATTCTAAATAAGTAAATAAATTACAAAAGAAGTAACAACACCCACGCTGAGATATTCTAAATCAGCAAATAAATTACAAAAGAAGAAACAACACCCATGCTGAGATATTCGAAATCAGTAAATAAATTACAAAAGAAGAAACAACACCCATGCTGGGATATTCTAAATAAGTAAATAAATTACAAAAGAAGAAACAAGACCCATGCTGAGATATTCTAAATCAGCAAATAAATTACAAAAGAAGAAACAACACCCATGCTGAGATATTCGAAATCAGTAAATAAATTACAAAAGAAGAAACAACACCCATGCTGGGATATTCTAAATAAGTAAATAAATTACAAAAGAAGAAACAACACCCATGCTGGGATATTCTAAATAAGTAAATAAATTACAAAAGAAGAAACAACACCCATGCTGAGATATTCTAAATCAGTAAATAATTTACAAAAGAAGAAACAGCACCCATGGTGAGATATTCTAAATAAGTAAATAAATTACAAAAGAAGAAACAACACCCATGCTGAGATATTCGAAATCAGTAAATAATATACAAAAGAAGAAACAACACCCATGCTGAGATATTCTAAATCAGTAAATAAATTACAAAAGAAGAAACAACACCCATGGTGAGATATTCTAAATAAGTAAATAAATTACAAAAGAAGAAACAACACCCATGCTGAGATATTCGAAATCAGTAAATAAATTACAAAAGAAGAAACATCCATGCTGAGATATTCTAAATAAGTAAATAAATTACAAAAGAAGAAACAACACCCATGCTGAGATATTCGAAATCAGTAAATAAATTACAAAAGAAGAAACAACACCCATGCTGAGATATTCTAAATAAGTAAATAAATTACAAAAGAAGAAACAATATTTATGCTGAGATATTCTAAATCAGTAAATAAATTACAAAAGAAGAAACAACACCCATGCTGAGATATTCTAAATAAGTAAATAAATTACAAAAGAAGAAACAACACACATGCTGAGATATTCTAAATCAGTAAATAAATTACAAAAGAAGAAACAACACCCATGGTGAGATATTCTAAATAAGTAAATAAATTACAAAAGAAGAAACAACACCCATGCTGAAATATTCTAAATCAGTAAATAAATTACAAAAGAAGAAACAACACCCATGCTGAGATATTCTAAATCAGTAAATAAATTACAAAAGAAGAAACAACACCCATGCTGAAATATTCTAAATCAGTAAATAAATTACAAAAGAAGAAACAACACCCATGCTGAAATATTCTAAATCAGTAAATAAATTACAAAAGAAGAAACAACACCCATGCTGAGATATTCTAAATAAGTAAATAAATTACAAAAGAAGAAACAACATCCATGCTGAGATATTCTAAATAAGTAAATAAATTACAAAAGAAGAAACAACACCCATGCTGAGATATTCTAAATAAGTAAATAAATTACAAAAGAAAAAACAACATCCATGCTGAAATATTCTAAATCAGTAAATAAATTACAAAATAAGAAACAACACCCATGGTGAGATATTCTAAATCAGTAAATAAATTACAAAAGAAGAAACAACACCCATGGTGAGATATTCTAAATAAGTAAATAAATTACAAAAGAAGAAACAACACCCATGGTGAGATATTCTAAATCAGTAAATAAATTACAAAAGAAGAAACAACACCCATGCTGAGATATTCTAAATCAGTAAATAATTTACAAAAGAAGAAACAACACCCATGGTGAGATATTCTAAATCAGTAAATAAATTACAAAAGAAGAAACAACACCCATGCTGAGATATTCTAAATAAGTAAATAAATTACAAAAGAAGAAACAACACCCATGCTTAGATATTCTAAATAAGTAAATAAATTACAAAAGAAGAAACAACACCCATGCTGAGGTATTCTAAATAAGTAAATAAATTACAAAAGAAGAAACAGCACCCATGCTGAGATATTCTAAATAAGTAAATAAATTACAAAAGAAGAAACAGCACCCATGCTGAGATATTCTAAATCAGTAAATAAATTACAAAAGAAGAAACAGCATCCATGCTGAGATATTCTAAATAAGTAAATAAATTACAAAAGAAGAAACAGCACCCATGCTGAGATATTCTAAATCAGTAAATAAATTACAAAAGAAGAAACAACATCCATGCTGAGATATTCTAAATAAGTAAATAAATTACAAAAGAAGAAACAACACCCATGCTGAGATATTCTAAATAAGTAAATAAATTACAAAAGAAGAAACAACATCCATGCTGAGATATTCTAAATAAGTAAATAAATTACAAAAGAAGAAACAGCACCCATGCTGAGATATTCTAAATCAGTAAATAAATTACAAAAGAAGAAACAACATCCATGCTGAGATATTCTAAATAAGTAAATAAATTACAAAAGAAGAAACAACATCCATGCTGAGATATTCTAAATCAGTAAATAAATTACAAAAGAAGAAACAGCACCCATGCTGAGATATTCTAAATCAGTAAATAAATTACAAAAGAAGAAACAGCATCCATGCTGAGATATTCTAAATAAGTAAATAAATTACAAAAGAAGAAACAGCACCCATGCTGAGATATTCTAAATCAGTAAATAAATTACAAAAGAAGAAACAACATCCATGCTGAGATATTCTAAATAAGTAAATAAATTACAAAAGAAGAAACAACACCCATGCTGAGATATTCTAAATAAGTAAATAAATTACAAAAGAAGAAACAACATCCATGCTGAGATATTCTAAATAAGTAAATAAATTACAAAAGAAGAAACAACATCCATGCTGAGATATTCTAAATCAGTAAATAAATTACAAAAGAAGAAACAGCACCCATGCTGAGATATTCTAAATCAGTAAATAATTTACAAAAGAAGAAACAGCACCCATGCTGAGATATTCTAAATCAGTAAATAAATTACAAAAGAAGAAACAGCATCCATGCTGAGTAGTCTAGTAGGAAGACTAGGTCCCCCTGCACCCCCCGGAGATATACTTCTAATCAGTGTTTCTAGATTGGAAAAAATGTGTAGAAAATGACTAGCTATGGCCCCAAGCTGAAAAAATGTCCCACATACCATTTTTATGCAAATTACTGCTGCAAATTTTATGCAAAATTATGCAAATTTTATGCAAATTTTTGATGAGGAGTAGAGTTGAGGGGTCTTTGAGGGCTTCATCGAGGTGCTCTCGGTTGCAAGACTGGGTCATTCTGAGAAGCACAGCAGGGTCAGAGATCATGATGTTCTCCTCCTCAGTGAATCTCTCCATCAACAGCCTCTCCATTGCCTCACACACTGTTTTGAGGCAAAAGAGGGACTTTGCGTAGGCCTTTCCACTGAGAACACCTTTGAGAGATCCACTTGTTACTAGTTGTGCCTCAAAGAGAATCTCTGCATATCCAGAACCACGCATCTTGTGTCCAGTGAGCATCCCGATGTAGTTCATGGATGTGTGGAAGGGTCCAATCGTTACTACATGACTAGCAAATTCATTTGGCCAGCGCCAGATGATGGGAAGGGCTTTCATGCAGACACCCAGATCAAATGTATTCAGGACCCATCTCTGACCCACCTCAGCAGTTGCTGCCTCGGAACGCTTCAGTAGCTCACGAACAACTGCGTTGTCTGTGATCGGTCTGTGCCTGGTGCCTGCATGGCATGGCAATGGCCTGCAGCCTGTGCCTGGGCTAGGGGGTTTCACCTCTGCAACTGGTTCTCCCCCACCCAGCAAATCAACAGTCGACTACTGCACGCCTATCCACCAACCGATCACAGACAACGCAGTTGTTCGTGAGCTACTGAAGCGTTCCGAGGCAGCAACTGCTGAGGTGGGTCAGAGATGGGTCCTGAATACATTTGATCTGGGTGTCTGCATGAAAGCCCTTCCCATCATCTGGCGCTGGCCAAATGAATTTGCTAGTCATGTAGTAACGATTGGACCCTTCCACACATCCATGAACTACATCGGGATGCTCACTGGACACAAGATGCGTGGTTCTGGATATGCAGAGATTCTCTTTGAGGCACAACTAGTAACAAGTGGATCTCTCAAAGGTGTTCTCAGTGGAAAGGCCTACGCAAAGTCCCTCTTTTGCGTCAAAACAGTGTGTGAGGCAATGGAGAGGCTGTTGATGGAGAGATTCACTGAGGAGGAGAACATCATGATCTCTGACCCTGCTGTGCTTCTCAGAATGACCCAGTCTTGCAACCGAGAGCACCTCGATGAAGCCCTCAAAGACCCCTCAACTCTACTCCTCATCAAAAATTTGCATAAAATTTGCATAATTTTGCATAAAATTTGCAGCAGTAATTTGCATAAAAATGGTATGTGGGACATTTTTTCAGCTTGGGGCCATAGCTAGTCATTTTCTACACATTTTTTCCAATCTAGAAACACTGATTAGAAGTATATCTCCGGGGGGTGCAGGGGGACCTAGTCTTCCTACTAGACTATTTTACCTCCACCACCAAAGGTGAACGGATGTTGTGTTCTTCACCGCTGTCTCGAAGCAGGATATCTGACAAATTTGTGGACGGATTCAGACAATTTGGTGGACAGGTTGAACATGTGATAAGGAAGAAATGATTAAATTTTGGTGAAGATCCAAAAACTAGAATTTTAAAGTGATTTTTCACTATTGAATGGTCTTGCCAAAAACGAGGTATAAACACAGTATCTCAAAAAGTTATGGATGGATTCGGACGAAACCTGGTGGACAGTTTGGGTGTGTGGCAAGGACGAATTGTTTCAATTTTAATGAAGATCGATTCTAGAATTATTTTGAAGTGATTTTTCACAATTGACAGAGTACAAAAACAATATTTTTAAAAGTTTTGGACGACTTATAGGCTATGAGCCAAGGGGGTTGGTCGGTACCATACAGATGGAGTAAGGCTCATTGTGATTTTTAGCAAGATATATGTCCCTAGATATGAAAAAAAAGTGATAGCAGTGTATAACTCTTGGCCATCTCTGTGTTATCACCCGAAATATTATTATACGCCTGCTTCGCTTTGCCAAAAAATGTGATATTTGCTAAAATTGGAATAAATATGTTTTTAAGGACCACAGAGTGCCAATAATTTGCATACTGGATGCCAACTAATATAGTAATAGAAATATAGAACATTTGTGGGGGTTATTTATCAAAATATTGATATAATGACAAAAAAATATGTTAAATTTAGTGAAAAAGTGGTCGAAATCGCTTCGAGTTCAGAATTCACATTGTACATTTTTGTCAATATTTCAAAAATGAAAACTCCCAGAGTAACATTTGACCCCTCAAAATCTTCGCAAGGAACCACTGCATTGGAATATATCATTACTTTGTAATATGGTGGTTGTTTGGGGCACATATTTTGGCAAAGTTCAAAATATGTTCAACCATACCCCCTAATTTTGATATTTTGGAACGAAACATAGCTTTTGAACATTTTAGGTTTATTCGTCTACTACTTTTGGTATCTCAGTGTAATTTTTGGTATTAGCTAGTATCCTAAAGTAGGTTTGTAACATCAGCTACATTATATTTCACAATGCATGCAAACTTGCTCCACACTCTAGGTTTATCATGATCTCTCGAACAAATACGATCTCGATCTCGATCTCGGCACTCTGTGGTCCTTAAAAACATATTTATTCCAATTTTAGCAAATATCACATTTTTTGGCGAAGCGAAGCAGGCGTATAATAATATTTCGGGTGATAACACAGAGATGGCCGAGAGTTATACACTGCTATCACTTTTTTTTCATATCTAGGGACATATATCTTGCTAAAAATCACAATGAGCCTTACTCCATCTGTATGGTACCGACCGGTCAATTTGGGGGGTCTGGCTCATAGCCTATTACAGTCGTGGCCCAAAATATTGGCACCCTTGCACTTTTTTCAAAGAATGCACCATTTCTTCCAGAAAATTGTTGAAATTAAAAAATATTTTGGTATCCACAGATGTATGTCTGGTTTATAGTGGAACAAAACAAAAAAGCTGAAAAAATTACTAAATCTTAGCTTATTCCACACAGAAATCCTAAAATGGCTTTTTGATGCACCATTTCTTCTCCTTTACTTTGGAATGGAACTCACCTGTGGTGAGTTGCAGGTGCCTGCAATATAAAAATCACTCATTCAACCAGTTTGAATAGAGAAAAGGAGTCATTCTGCTGTTTAGTGTCACTGTGTACCACAATGAGCATGGTGAAATGAAAGAAAACCAGAGAATTGTCTGAGGAGGCCAGACAAGATTGTAGCCAAGCTTGGACAATCTCAAGGCTACAAATCCATCTCCAGAGACCTTGATGTTCCTGTATCCACAGTACGCAATGTCATCAGGAAGTTTAAGGCCCATGGCACTGCAGCCAACCTCCCTGGACGTGGCCGCAAGAGAAAACTTGATCGTAGAGTGCAGCGAAGGATTGTTTAAATGATGGAGAAAGCACCTCGATCAACTGCCAAACAGATTCAAGCTGACCTTCAGACACAAGGTACGACAGTTTCAACTAGCACCATCGGTCGCCAATTCAATGAAAGGGGTTTCGATGGTAGGAGACCCAAGAGGACCCCACTGCTGAGAGAGAGACATAAGAAAGCCCGCCTAGAGTTTGCCAAAATACACGTGAACAAGCCAAAATCCTTCTGGGAGAATGTCTTGTGGACAGATGAGACCAAATTAGAGCTTTTTGATTAAGCACATCAGCTCTATGTTTACAGAAAACAAAATGAAGCCTTCAAAGAAAAGAACACCTTCCCTACATTCAAACATGGAGGAGGTTCAGTGATGTTTTGGGGTTGATGTACTGCCTCTGGCACTGGGTGCCTTGAATGTGTGCATGGCATCATGAAATCCGGACATTACCAAGGCATTTTGGAGCACAATGTTCAACCCAGTTTCAGAAAGCTGGGTCTCCGTCAAAGGTCATGGGTCTTTCAGCAGGACAATGACCCCAAACACACTTCAAAAATCACCCAGGAATGGTTCAAGACAAAATGTTGGACTGTTCTGAAGTGGCCAGCAATGAGTCCAGATCTAAATCCCATTGAACACCTGTGGGGAGATCTGAAAACAGCAGTTGGGAGAAGGCACCCTTCAAATCTGGGAGAACTGGAGCAGTTTGCACAAGAAGAGTGGGACCAAATTTCCAGTAGCGAGGTGTAGGAAGCTGAATCATGGCTATAGAAAGTGCTTGACTGCAGTTATTTTGTCCAAAGCCTGTGCTACCAAGTGTCAAGTCTCGGGTGTCAATAATTTTGTCAATACCATTTTTTTTTCTGATTTAAAAGGATATATTACGTTCTGAATAAAAAACAAAGGTTCTGTAATATTAACAGTGAAATAAAGAATTGTGGAGACCAAATACTTTTGTCAATTTCAACATATTCTTTGAGAAAATTGAGTTATTTGAAAAAAAGTGCAAAGGTGCCTATATTTTTGGCCACAACTGCATAACAAAACAAAGTGGATGAGTTTGGTAGGTGATGTGGAAGTGTAAATTTATATGAGCCTCAACCCTGCATTCCGAGTCTGCAGGTGTTTTTTTATGGTTTCCATGCAAACTTTGCGATCTCCCTGCAGTTGGCAAGTTATCTCCGGGACAGGCCCAGATTCTTAGTATAAGGCAATGGCAGATCGCATATTGCCATGGCGAAATCATTTTTTCTAACTGAACGGAATATGTAATACAGATGGGATGTTTTTTCCAAATAATGTAAGGATGGACCGAGTTTGTCTTATTGGATAAAAGATATTGTTTTCTTTGTAAATAATTATATAATACAACTGATGCCATCATGTCTGACTAGGCAATCGCTAGATCATTAAGGTTGTTTACAAATGTACTCGGTGAGCAAGCTTTCATTGTGAGTAAGTCTGAAACTACATAAGTGAAATGCAAAGTACAGTGAAACCTTGACTTACGAGTGCACCAACTTACGAGTTTTCCGAGATACGAGCCGTCGCTCGGGCGGTTTATTGCTTTGAGATGCGAGCCGAGATCTGAGTTACGAGCTTACGCCACCCGCCACCAGGTGGGTTCCGGTCACGTGGTTATCTTGCCATGCAAGCATCTCTGCCGTATATCGCTGCTGCTTTGTTTTCGCATTTTGATTATTTTGGAAAATGTCTTAGTTTTAACCATGGGTCCTAAGAAATTGAGTGCCAAGGGCAGTATTGAGAAGAAGAAGAGGATGATGTGCTTGGATATAAAACACGCAATCGTCGAAAAACATGAGCGAGGTGTGCGTGTTGTCGACTTGGCGAGGCAGTACGATCGTAGTACTTCTACGATATGTACGATTTTGAAGCAGAAGGAGTCGATAAAGGCTGTAACGCCAGCCAAGGGCGTTACGATTATTTCAAAGCTCCGGACCTCTATCCATGAAGAGATGGAGAAGTTGTTGTTTGTGTGGTTGACGGAGAAGCAGCTCGCAGGAGATACCGTGACCGAGAACATCATGTGTGAGAAGGCCCGAGACATTTACGGGGATTTGGTGCAGCAGGCGGTGGGAACATCAACGGACAAGGCATCGGAAGTCATTCCAAGCCAGTCGGGGATGGTTTGATAATTTTAAGAAGAGGACCGGCATTCACTCCGTCGTCAGGCATGGTGAGGCAGCAAGCTCGGATGTGAAGGCAGCTGAAGATTTTATTATAACTTTTGCCGAACTGATAGAAGCCGAACGATACATCCCCCAGCAAATCTTCAACTGTGACGAGACAGGGCTCTTCTGGAAAAAGATGCCGAGGAGGAGTGGAGGACGTATATAACG
This sequence comes from Myxine glutinosa, assembly GCF_964187855.1. NCBI lineage: Eukaryota > Metazoa > Chordata > Myxini > Myxiniformes > Myxinidae > Myxine > Myxine glutinosa. The sequence goes on from NC_136267.1 coordinate 15,152,372, forward strand.
GCAGAGGAGAAGAGCATGCCAGGCCACAACTTGTTCAGAGTGCCGGCGATAGCTCGCCTTCTCTTTGTGGAAAACACGGTGAGATCCTTAACATCCAACAACTAATGGGACGCAAACGGGGCGCCCAGTTTAGCGGTACACACATTGATGAATCACCCTGCCTGTGAAACACCCATGACAGGTTATAGCTGGGTCGGGATTCAAACCCAGGCTGGACAGTTTAGAGTCAAGTGTGCGTACCTCCAGTCCAGGCCATCCTGCCAACTTGTATGCTGCATACAGGTGAAATATAAAGCGCGAGATATTTTTATTTATACTGTATATTTAAAAAAAAATTGGTGTGGTTTTTGGCGGGCTGGAACGGATTAATAGCATTTCAATGCATTTTAATGGGGAAATTTAATTTGAGAAACGAGCAAATTGAGTTACGAGCTCGGTCACAGAACGAATTAAACTCGTAAGTCAAGGTTTCACTGTACTTGGTAATTATCTCAGAGTCAAACAATGAATGGATAATCTAATCCACTCTGCGCTGAGATAATCCGCTCTGCACTGAGATAATCCGCTCTGCGCTGAGATAATCTTACTTAGGAGTTTATTTAATAAATAGCTTTAATGAAATTGCCAGCGTTCTCAGGAAAATCTCTCAACAGAACGATAATTAAACACTGAATCAAAATAGCTTATTAGTATTTAATAAGGGTTAACCTTTTGTGGGATTGCAGTAGGATTTGCAGATTGAAAAAGGAGGGGGATTGCCATAGCTATTGAAGTGACTGTTTTATTTTTAAGTTTTAACATGACATCAAAAAACCCATGTTGCTGGTGTGTTAATTCGTAATATGGTATAATAATGGAGGCGCTGTAATTATTTGGTTTTGGCTAAGGATAATATTGTTTAAAAAAGTGTGCTTTGAAATAGAGTAAGTGGTCTTTGTTCTTGTCGTGTCAAAAGTGAGTAAAAAGATATATCCTCTTCACTAAAGAATGACCTTCAGATGTTCTTGAAGGGATTGGAGAGACGGGGCTCCGAGGTGTTCTGCAGGTGACAATGGAGGGCAGAAAACCGCATTGAATAATTTGGGATGCAAACCTGCTCTCAGCGGGGGGCACCCTCGTCTCAAGATTCCTCCGATCTTTGCGCCCTCCCACCCAAACTTTGCCCAACCAATCCTATTGCTCTCCTCCCCTCTCTTCACTCCTCCCCCCTCCACTTGTCCCCTCCCACCCAAACTTTGCCCAACCAATCCTACTGCTCTCCTCCCCTCTCTTCGCTCCTCCCCTCTCTTCACTCCTCCCCCCCCCCTCCACTTGCTCCTCCCACTTGAAACTGTATAAAAAATCAGAACGAATGACTAAATAACCAGGATACTTCACTTGGCTGGTCGATTTTGTATGTAAACTGTATACTGTGCATGCTGGTGTTTAGTATGATATTTCTTTGTGCATCCCTACTGTATCAGGATTTTCACTCTGGACTTTGACCTAGGATTTGTTGTAAATCTTCCTTGTGTGTTTTTGTGAATTGTACCATGCTCTCCTTGGTTTGATAAGGGTTATTGTTTTCTTGCTATGTATTTCTTTGCAGACAGAACGTGTTATCCTCCTCGGGAATTAAAATTAGTGACTCTCTTCTGACAAGTTGATGGACATTGAATTTTTGGTTCATCCATTACATACTACTGTAGGAAAAATATCCTTAACAAATGGCGACTGTGACATCTGGCTAACTCTAGGACGACATGGGAAAATAAAGACTTGAGCACAAAGCTGTACTCTCCTCTTCCCCTTGTCGCTTGGTAACGCATCTAACGAACTGATTACCGATTTTGATTCCCGAGTATTATGGTCACAGGGTGGTGCATTGTGTTAACTATTTGCATCATCTGTCTGTCTGTTCTCGCATAAATTTGCAGTGTGGTGTGTTATTGGTTAATTGGTTTGTTTGTTGGTTTGTTTGGTTTGTTGGTTGGTGGGTATACCAGACGGTTGATAGCGTGAAATACCCCAGGAGTGTTTTTGTCAAGGTGGTTTGTTTGTTGCCACCAGGTTTGACAGGTTAAACACAAAACGTCCGCATTTTGTAGCGGTGGTTATTTGGCCAGGTTATATGGTTCGTGGGTATACCAGACGGTTGATCGCGTGAAATACCCCAGGAGTGTTTTTGTCAATGTGGTTTTGGCCACTTGATTTGACTAGATAAAACACGGATGTCCACATTTTGTAGCGGTGGTTCCAACTGTCTTCACTCACTTAAGCAGTGGTGAACAGTTGTTCGTTGTTCGTTGTTGTGTGCATGTCTTGAAGTATCAAGAGTGCCCTGTATTTTGTCATGAGCTCAAACGATTGTGTGCATGTCTTGAAGTATCAAGAGTGAGTTTTGGTGTGTGGTGAAATGGTGTGTCAGAGATATGGGTGAAAATATTGTGTTTGCAGGTGTGCGTGACATTTGGTCAAGTAGACAGGTGCACCTGTTAAAATTAGGCTACTTGTACCTTGGGTGTGAATGTAAAATGCTTTTGTTGTTTTACAGACAGGCTGACAACTAACATTCACTCGGATGGTGGTTGAAGCTGACCTTCATATGAATGAATGAATGTATTATGACAAAATCACTTACAGAAATGGGTGAGTATTTTTGATCTGGCAGACATTCTGAGTGACGACTCAGAGAAGTTCTAAAAGATGCAAGCCCTTCTGTGTGATTGCAACCCTTGTGCATGTTTTGATGCAGACCTTGTGTTCAAAATCAAATATCTAGGATTATTGCATAACAAATGATGGGAATTTAATGAACAGGCTAAATAATTGCGTACATAATTTGTGAAATGGGAGAGATATGATGTTGTTCATGTAAATTCCTGCATGTTTTTTGTGCCTTGAAGGAACAGGTGGACTGAACAATGCAGGTCCAGGCTCAGAAAAACAGATTTGGTTGGTATATATATATTTTTGGTACATATGCAGGTCCAGGCTTAAGAAAATAGATTTGGGTGGTATATACGTATATATTTTTGGTACATATGCAGGTCCAGGCACAGGAAAACAGATTTGGTTGGTACATATTTTTTTTATTGAAACAACATGCATGCAACAACATGCATTTTAAAGGCCATTTTCCCTGCTAGAGCGGGGGTTAGCCTTGCGGTCCCCATGACGATCTTCTCCATTTTGCCCTATTTTCTGCATCTCTCCTTGTTAACCCCCTTGCCCGCATTTCTTCTTCCACCATCTTTAGCCAAGTCTTTCTCGGTCTTCCCCGTCCTCTGCTTCCTTCTACATTCATTTCCATCACTCTTCTCAACCAGTCACTTTCATCCTTCCTCAACACATGACCAAACCATCTCAACCTGTTCCTCTTCACAGCATCAATCACAGGCTCTATTCCCATCATCTTTCGCAATTCATCATTTGTCTTCCTCTCTCTCAACGATACTCCGCACATCCGTCGAACCATTCGCATTTCCACCCTTTCCAACCTTTGTTGCTGCTCTACGTTCATTACCCATGTCTCGCTCCCATAAATCATAACACTTCTCACACATGCAGCATACACCTTTCCCTTCAGCTTCAACGACACTCCCCTCATCATCAGCACGCCACTCAGTTCCCGAAACTTCTTCCATGCACATCTCACTCGAGCAACCGTTGCCGAGTCTGATCCACCTTCTCCATTCAGCACGTCTCTGAGGTAGCAAAATGTTTTCACACCTTCCAGCTTCACGCCGTCTCCAAGATCCAACTCAACATTTCCTCCATCTGCAGCTCCCTCTGTGCACACCTTACATTTGAATGTAGCTGCCACACTGGTTAATGACCCTCTCAGACCACTACATTTTTGATGAACCCACTCAGCGCACATTGTACATTGAATGGAGTTCACTCCGACACCCTTCCTACACACAGCACAGGGCCACTTCCCAGTTCTTTCCACCTCACCACATGCTTTACCACTTGCCATCACCTTCGTCTTTCCGATATTCACCTTCAGACCTTTTATCTCCATACATTCCTTCCACGTGTTCATCTTTTCCTTCAGTCCATCCATACTTTCCGCAATCAACACCAGATCATCTGCATACAACAACTCCCACGGTAAACCCTCCTTTACGTTCTGAGCCAGCACCTCCATCACAGCTACAAATAGTAGTGGACTTAGTACCGACCCCTGATGCACTCCCACCTTCACCTCAAACTCACCACTGTTCCCGTCCTTCGTCCTTACAGCTGTGTGTGAAAGGTGAAAGTATATATAATGAATTGGAATGCTGTCAAAATGATGGGCTAAACTGATTGGATCTGCTTGGTGTTAATTTAAGGACTGTTCCGATTATCTTTGTTGAGCACCAAAATCTGTCTTCCAAATTTTGTCTATGTCCATCTATATGTCCATCACTAAGCTTTGAGACATGCTTCATGCTTAATGAAAGACAATAATTAAGCGCTTTGTGGAAAGGCAATGGCAAACCACCCAATGTCACCACCTTTGTATGGCAGACGACGACCTACTACCTATGAACAAATAGGGAGTCAAGGATAAATACCAGGGGTTCAAGGAGGGCAAAGAGAGCTTGTGTACAGACATTGGCCATTTCATGAGCTCAGAGAAATAAAAATTCCAAATTCCACTCTGCTGGCTCAATTGAAATCGGCAGCAGAATGAAAATCAACAGACAATGGAACAGCTAGCGACGAGTGTTTGTGAGTAACAACCACCCTCTGGTCGAGGCTCATAAAAAAATTGATACTTATTGATTCGGCACGCTTACAATAGATATTAATGGCGAGGGTTGTGGTTGATTCGATTTTGCGAAATGAACATTCTTTGAACAAGTTAAATGGTAAAATAATGAAAAAATACATTATTTACTCTCTGAAACTGGGTATAGTATAGAACTCTGGGTATAGTTCTCAAGTCACTCTGGATTGTGACTTGAAGAATGAAATGGAGTTGTAATGTAATGTAAGGATGCAAGGTAAAATTGAGTTTTGGAATTAATTGCTTTCAACAATGCAAAGGGTGACAAGATATGGGATTGTAATGGGATTTTAATGAGATAAATATAAAAGATATTTGTTTTTGTCAAGAAAAAGTGACAATTAGCTGAGGAGTCACCGAGGCCAAGCTTTAACCTTTGACGGCAGAGAAATTGTGTTCTGACACCAGAAGACTTTTTTTTTTCTTTTTCTTTTTTTTTTTCTTTTTTTTTTTTTTTTTTTGTATACAAGATCGAGGCTCGTGAAAGAGCGAACATTAATCACACAGAAAGACAAACCGACACATAAAACATATAACATCGGGAGCGGTAGACAATATGGGGAGAGAGGGGGAAGGACACAAACGCAACATTTGAGAGCAGGGACCGAGAGACATGGAGACATCGAGAGATCTGAGAGAGGGCGAGGGCTTTGGGGGGGGGGGGGGCATGGGAAGGGGGCGGTGGGAGAGGTATAAAACATATGGACACTGCCAGGACTTCCAGGAAAGAAGTTGGAATTTCAAACAAGGTGGATCTGGGGTGAATTAACGGGGGTAGAAAAGATCAAGGTTTTGGATGGGGGAAGATAAGAGATGGTGGTGAACAGCTGTTTTAAAGACCTGGAGGGAGGAGTGGGATTGAAGGGAGTGAGGGAGTTTGTTCCAGAGGCGGGAGAAAAGAGGAATGAAAGAGTGAAGGTGAGCAGAGAGCCGAGATTTCGGCAGTTTAACCATCAGAGGGTTGCTGGCAGATCTTGTGCGACCTGTAGGAATATTTGGGGGACAGAGCACAGAGGGAGCTGGGGGTGCAAGGCCGGAGAGGAGTCGGTAGAAGACAGAAAGACCACCTACCTGCCTGCGGTGAGTGAGTGAAAGGCCCTCAGAGATAGCTTCATCGCGGGAGATTCCAATAATTCTGAAAGCTTTGGTTTCAACAGCGTGAAGCCGAGCTAGGTGTGAGGCAGGAGCACCGGCCCATAGGGGAGAACAGTATTCCATTGAGCTGCGGATGAAAGCCTTGTATGTGGTGAGGAGCTCAGGTGTGCCGAGGAAGGACTTCGCACGACGGAGGATGCCCAGTCGGCGACTGGCTTTGGAGGCCAGCTTGGAAATGTGGTTTTCCCAAGAAAGATCATGGCAGATAGTGAGACCCAAAATCTTGAGCGACAGAACTTCTTGGAGAGGATTGTTGAGAAAGTAGATGGGAGGGTTGTCCAGTCGATCTTTTCGGAGAGACATAGTAAGAGTGTGAGATTTGTCAGGATTGAAAGACATGTTCCACTTGTTTGACCAGTCTGTGATTTTGTCCAGGTCTTCAGAGAGTGAGGAGGCAGCAGACTGCCGATCTGAGGGAAGAGGAATGGAGCGGCAGAGAGTGGAGTCATCAGCAAAGAGATAGAGAGGATTTTCGAGAGAGTCAGAGAGATCATTGATGAAGACCAGAAAAAGCACGGGGCCCAGAACACTGCCTTGGGGAACTCCAGCCTGAACAGGAAGAGGAGATGAGAGAAACCCATTCAGGGCCACACGTTGACGACGACTAGAGAGGAAGTCCGCCAGCCATGCGTGGAGATTTCCATGGATACCAAAGGAGGAGAGTTTGGTGAGCAGAGCGGGGTGCCAGACCGTGTCGAAGGCACGTGATATGTCGAGGGAGACAGCTCTAATTTCCTGTTTGGCATTGAGGACCTCCATCCATTGTTGAGACAGCAGAAGCAGCATGTCCAGAGTAGAGTGACCTGGTCTGAAACCAAATTGATAATCAGAGATCAAGCCATTGGAGAAGAGGAAAGATTTCATATCCGAAGCAATGATGGATTCCATGACTTTGCTGATAATTGGGAGAAGGCTGATTGGTCTGTAGTTGCTAGGATCTGTTTTTGCACCTTTTTTGTGCAAAGCGGTGATGTTGGCTGATTTCCAAGCAGATGGCAGTTGACCTTGAGCAAAAGAGAGGGTGAAGAGAACAGAGAGAGGGTGAGATAGAGCAGCAGAGCAGGATTTTAGGACCCGTGGGCTGATGCCGTCAGGTCCAGTTGCAGAATCAGAGTCGAGGGTTGACAGAAACTTTTCCACCTTGTCAGGAAGAAAGGACACGGAGTCCAGGAGCAGCAGGGTACGACTGGGTATGGTGGGTACAGAGAGGGATGGGTTTGGGACACAAGATTTAGAGGCAAACACAGAGTTGAGGCATTCAGCTTTTTCACGTGCGGAGTCAGCTGTGTAGCCGTTTGAGGTAAGGGAGGGGATGGAGGGGGAACAAACACCAGAAACGGATTTGACCAGACGCCACCAGGATTTGGAAGAGGGAGACAGATAAGAGAGTTCGGTCTTGAGAACGGAGAGATATTGTTTCCTGGCTCTCCTGAGGGTGGACACACACTTGTTTCGGGCTTTGTGAAAGGAAATGAGATTTCCTTCCGTTGGATTTGCTTTCCAGGAGACGAAGGCAAGTTGTTTCTGGGCAACAGCCTCACCACAAGATTCCGTGTACCATGGACGGGAGGAAGGGTATGACAACTGAAGACGAGATGGGATAAATCTGTGCATGAGAGAGAGCAATTTACTTTGGAAGAATTCCCAGGATGAGTTGATGTCAGAGGTGGTAGAGATGGGAGACCAGTCCAGATGATTGATGGCTGCTTGAAGACCGTGCCAGTTGGCCTGAGTGAAATGCCAGACTCGTCGACGCTGAGCAGGCTCCCTGAGGATGGTCAGAGAGATGTCCACTTTAACAAGGACATGATCAGATGATCCGATCGGAGCAGAAGAAGAGCAGCAGACATTTTCAGGGAAGTTAGTCATAACCAAGTCCAGAAGAGAAGATGTTCCGTTGACTGAGATCCGGGTCGGGAAATTGACAGATTGTGTCAGTCCCAGTGAGTCGCAGAAGTCCTTTGCTGAAGAGCCATGGCTGGTGAGAGAGGTACCCACACCCAGCCAACTGGCATGGTGACAATTGAAATCACCACATATGAGGAAGAGAGAGTTGGGATGAGTAGATAGAAGTTGGTCCATATCATCAGACAGCGAGATGTAGATGGAGTCATCACTGTTTGGTGGACGGTACAACACACATATGAACAAGAGGTGGGAGCGAAGGGGAAGCCGTAGCCAGAGGTATTCCTGGGGGTGAGGTGGAGAGAGTGCAGTGCAGGGCGAGTGAGGAAGAGAGTTTTTGATAAAGATAGCAACCCCGCCTCCAGGACGAGGCTCAGGTCTATCATACCGGAGGAGGGAGTAGCCCGGGAGAGATACTATGGAATCAGAGACATCATAAAGGAGGAAAGTTTCTGTTAAGCAGATCACGTCTGGTTTGACAGAAGCAACCTGTATGGAGAGATCAGTTAAGTTTGAACGAAGGCCCCAGATGTTTGAGGTCCATACCGTTAATGAAGAGGAAGGGGGAGCATCAGATACAGAACAGGGGGGAGGAGGGGTAGGGTAAGATGTGGAAGAGGTGGAAGAGATAGGGAGAGCTGTTGAAGGTGTGTCAGAGATTTCAGAATAGCTCGGAGAAAGGGAAGGATGGGGCGGACAAAAGGTTTGATGGTGATTGGGTGAGCCACAATGAGGTGTTATTTGAGGAGGAAGAGAGCAGGGGGGAGAGCGAGGCAGAAGGTTGGGGGAGATGGAGGTGAGAGTTTGAAGGGGGAAGAAGCGGGGAGGACGCTTTGAGGAGGGGGAGTGAGAGGGGGGAAATTGAGAAGCAATGAGGGTGGGGAGATTTGAAGGGGAGGGGTGAGGGGGGAGTTTGGGAGGGAAGGGACAAGGGGAGGGATTTGAAAGGGATGGGATATGGGGGAGATTTGGAGGGGAGGGGTGAGGCAGGAGTCTAGGAGGGGAGGGGCGAGGGGGCGTCTTGGCGGGGAGGGGTGAGGGGGTAGTTTAGGAGGGAGGGGGCAAGGGGGGAGATTTGAAAGGGATGGGTGATGGGGAAGATTTGGAGGGGAGGGGTGATGGGGAAGATTTGGAGGGGAGGGGTTATGGGGAAGATTTGGAGGGGAGGGGTGAGATTGGATTTTTGAAAGTGTACGATTTATGGGAAACGAACATTTATTGCAAAATGAGTTTCTTGTGACCTTCGAGTTAAAAATACGTTTAAGGACGCTGGATGGAGGATGGAGTGCAGGAGAGTTTAGGGAATGTAGAAAAAAGGCACTATAGGAGATGGATATTTTTTTTGGGATGAATTGATTTGGTGAGCAAGTCGAAAGCAGCCTTTTAAAGAAGAAGAAGAAAAAGGTGTTATAAAATATGACGGAAGACTTCCAAATAATATTTATGGCTGGATTGTTTCAAGAGAAATGACATACTATTTATTTTAATATAAAATTGCTATGAGATGAAATTATATTTTCGGTGTTGGTGTGATAGTAATTACCTAGAAAAATATATCTGAACTTACGGACATAATTTAGGCAAAATATGGCAGAATAGTTGTTGAGAGTTTAGGCACATCTCAGAATGCTTCTGCATTTAAATTTCAGTCAAATTTTACACCCTCAAGTACTGATGAAATCTCCATTTTCACATATAGTTTTGTTGAAAAACGGATGAAGATGAATAATTGACGATTATTGGGGAAAATTTTTTTTGATGGGTCTAACTGTGGAAAGTGTTATTAAGTCATAGGTAGAGGTTACAAGGAAACTAGGTGTTACTCGGAAACAAAAGTATTCAGGTGTTACCAGGAAACAAAAGTAGACAGACAAGCAAAATGAGTATAAAGACGTTGACCAACCAAGATGTTGCATATCTTTGTTGACGTTCTGACGTTGTTTATTTCAATTATGGTAGGAATTAATAGAATTGCTATTAAATGAGAATTTTCATATTAGATGTTAAAGCAACGAAGAGTTTTATGGGATTATAAGGTCATATCGCGACATTATGGGAAAGCTAATGTTAATTGTGGGATGTCAGAGAAAATGGTGTAGTTTAATGTTCACACTGTTTGGGAAAATAATGCTCTATGCAACATGATCCTAAAAAGAACCCATCCCTACATCTAAGGATCAGGAAGGGAAGAAATGGAAAATTTGAGGTATTAAAGTTACGGAACTCAAAATATCTAGGTTTGGATGTGCAATCATTAAAAATTGGGTCATTCATTGGTTTGATGATGATCCTAATATTTGATAAATATTTGATAATAATCCTAATAATTTTAATCCTAGGAATAATATTGCTAATAGTTTGTCTGAAGGCTTTGATAAATACTTGTCTAAAGCAAAAAGCGACTTCTAAGATGACAGAAGTGGGGGTTTTGGCATCACCAGGCTAGCTTATTGGTTTAGGAATGTTTAGAGGTCATTACAATGGGATCATTACTTGTGTGATCATTTATTAAATTTCATGAACAGATATGTGAAATGGATCTAATGTGAGTGTGTATGAGAAAATTTGTTGCAGGATTCGTGGAATGGTCAAGGTCGGACATGATCGTTGGAGAACTTACAGTAAATTTGGGAAAAAGAAGTGACCTTCCATAAAGTTCTCACAAAGATTTCATAGGAAGGAAGAGAATAAATTTGAAATGGAAATTCTGAAAAATTAAAAGACCTTGTATTGAACTAACACATTTGCTTAGGTGGGGGGGGGGGGGGGGGGGGGGGGGCATCATGGGGAATAGAACTGAAAGACAATTTTCGGAACAATTGATTTACCAGTTAATGAGACGCCATGAAAGTCGCATGAAATTTAATGATAACATGACTCTCACATAGAAGTCATAGGATGAAGCTGAAGGGAAAGGTGTATGCTGCATGTGGGAGGATATGTGCGTGTGTGTAACGAAGGCTGGAAAGGGCGAAAATGTGAATGGTTCGGTGAATGTGCGGAGTATCGTTGAGAGAGAGGAAGACAAATGATGAATTGCGAAAGATGATGTAAATCGAGCCTGTGATTGATGCTGTAAAGAGGAACAGGTTGAGATGGTTTGATCATGCATTGAGGAAGGATGAAAGTGACTGGTTGAGAAGAGTGATGGAAATGAATGTAGATTGAAGTAGAGGACGGATGGGGAAGACCAAGAAAGACTTGACTAAAGATGGTGGAAGAAGAAATGCGGGCAAAGGGGGTTAACAAGGAGAGATGCAGAAAATAGGGCAAAATGGAGAAGTTTGTCATGGGGACCGCAAGGCTAACCCCCGCGCTAGCAAGGAAAATGGCCTTAAAATGCATGTTGTTGTTGTTGTTGTTATCTGGCATGTGAAAATATCTGCTATTAATCTTGGGGTAAAATTTTGGGGAGAATTGACCAAGGAAGGTAAAAGGGAGCTGGAAATGTTAATAATGATAGACCAGATGGGAAAACACTGAATAATATATTGTGGGACAAAAATGTTGGTCTAAATGTTAACATTGTGTGTAGTTCTGAAAATTAATAGGCGAATGTTGATGAGCAGACTTTAAAAAATGACACCTACCCTGATATGGGAAAATAATAGTACAGAAAATTGGCAAAATTGATAAGGACTATGTATTATTATGATGTTGTGTAAGTACGCAAGGTTTGTGGTCACAAATTTCAAAGGAAATGGAAGTTATGTCTTTGGAAAGTTTTCAAAATTTGTAAGGGCTCTTCCATGGGTCTACCAAAGCATTTTTCAGTTTAATGGTAGTTGGATTTTGTAAAACTAGGGCGTGCCCGTACGTGGGTGCAAAAAAACATGCGTGCAAACAACAACAACAAAAAAAAACTTTGAAACCACGTGGCAGTAACGACCACAGAACCCCCCCCCCTCTATTTACATGAAATGGTTTGGTCCATTCGCAAAGCCAAAGCGAACGGCTTGCGAGTACGGTAGAACCCCCCCCCCCCCCCTCTATTTACATGAAATGGTTTGGTCCATTCGCAAAGCCAAAGCGAACGGCTTGCGAGTACGGTGACCATACCTTGGGAACCACTTGTCCGATTAATTTCAAACCTTGAAAAGGCACATCCTCGGGTCCCCAGCAATATACCTGGCAAGTTTCAAGTATATCGGACCCGTGGTTGTCGAGAAACAGCGGTCACAGACAAACACACACACACACACACACACAGACACACACACATACACACAGAGATTACTGGAATTATAGATAGACTAGGACGTGCCCGTACGTGGGTGCCCGTTCCTTGCCAAAAAAAAAAAAAAAAATGTCTTCGCCCATGCATGCATGGGCATGCCCATGGGCCCATGGGCATGCCCGTAAGTGCGTGATGTGACCGTACAATGAATGTATCGTCCCGACGCCGCAGCTCGGATGGCGCTGCAGTTAATCGGGCCTGTATCGGCAGAGTTATTATAAACGTGTACTACAATCGATCGTACCTTACAACAATCAACACAGATTGCAACGTCAAATAAATGAATACGCTGTCAAATGTGCCGTCCGAGGCAGCGTCTGCTCGCCACGTTCAGCATCAGTACGTCGTCACTATGACTATCCGTAAGTCCGGAAGTGACGTCCTCATTTGACTGTCCGGAAGGTCGCATATCGCAGTTACGATGAATCGCAAATTAGTTTTAATTAGTTTTAAAACATAGTTTAATGCCAACATAGCGCCAACATAGTTTGCCAACGTGAAATAAATGAATACGCTCTCAAATGTGCTGTCCGAGGCAGAGTCTGTTCGCCACGTTCGGCACACGTGATAGCTCGCTGCTCTCTGATTGGTTGAATCGTTTTTTGGACATAGCTCGGTAACTACTTCTCCGATTAATATGAAACCTTGAAAAGGCACATCCTCAGGTCCCCAGCAATATATCTGGCAAGTTTCAATTAGATCGGACCCGTGGTTGTCGAGAAACAGCGGTCACAGACAAACACACACACACACACACAGACACACAGAGATTACTGGAATTATAGATAGATATACAGACATATGTGGGTACAGACATATACTAGGGGTAAATTGACAATTTTCTGATTGGATTAAGATATGAACATACATATGGTTTAATGTAACCACAGTATAAAATAATATACAGATTTGGGACATTTTGTAAACTTCTTAAAAAGAGAAAAGTCATAAAATTCATTTTATTTAGTGAATGGAAAATATTTGCGTTAAAATAGCATGGTTGAAATGGTTAAAAGCAGTGAAGTGAAGTGAAGGTTTGGGACTAGCAGGACTAGCAGTGAACTTCTTCACTAGCAGTGAAGAAGCATGGTTAAAATCACGATCTAGTGATGGCCTCGACCTTACAAAAAAAGGGTAATGAAAATGGTCAATCATTAGTGTACTGTACGTTTTATTAGAACTAGGACGTGCCCGTACGTGGGTGCCCGTTCCTTGGTGCGGCCCAGCATCGAGTCGAGACCCAGTCACCCAGGCCGATCACCCATTCCGACCCCAAATTCCTCATCGACGATAACTAAACAATATATTATATGAATCGCACCGTACATACCTCCTTCATATATTATATGAATCGCACCGTACATACCTCCTTCTAGATCTTGTTCTTGTCTTGATATACTCACTCAGGCTCACTCTATCACGACTGAGTCCTCCCAGCTCCTCCAAATGGCGCCCGCTACGCCTCGAATTCACATCGGCCACGCCTACGCAACAACGTGTTCTGTGATTGGCTGGCCTACCCCGCAACCTGTTCTGTGATTAGTTTGGTAAATAAATCGCCATAGCTCGGTAACTACTTCTCCGATTAATATGAAACCTTGAAAAGGCACATCCTCAGGTCCCCAGCAATATACCTGGCAAGTTTCAAGTATATCGGACCCGTGGTTGTCGAGAAACAGCGGTCACAGACAAACACACAGACACACACACATACACACACACATACACACACACATACACACAGAGATTACTGGAATTATAGATAGATAGATATGTTATGATTTTGTGTTATAATTAAGGATATCAACGCGATGTAATGGTAAATCTTTCAAAGGGAGGGAAAATACAAAACGTATGAACTATTGGACGTGCTGTTACATAGTTTTAAATAAAAACGTGATGTTACGTGCACCAACACCATACATTTTTGATAACTTGGGACATCTACATACAGGTGTCATTTGTATTCACTCGTTAATTTGTATTCACTCCCCTTGTCCCTTCCCTCCCAAACTCCCCCCTCACCCCTCCCCTTCAAATCTCCCCACCCTCATTGCTTCTCAATTTCCCCCTGCTCACTCCCCCTCCTCAAAGCGTCCTCCCCGCTTCTTCCCCCTTCAAACTCTCACCTCCATCTCCCCCAACCTTCTGCCTCGCTCTTCCCCCTCCTCAAATAACACCTCATTGTGGCTCGCCCAATCACCATCAAACCTTTTGTCCGCCCCATCCTTCCCTTTCTCCGAGCTATTCTGAAATCTCTGACACACCTTCAACAGCTCTCCCTACCTCTTCCACCTCTTCCACATCTTACCCTACCCCTCCTCCCCCCTGTTCTGTATCTGATGCTCCCCCTTCCTCTTCATTAACGGTATGGACCTCAAACATCCGGGGCCTTCGTTCAAACTTAACTGATCTCTCCATACAGGTTGCTTCTGTCAAACCAGACGTAATCTGCTTAACAGAAACTTTCCTCCTTTATGATGTCTCTGATTCCATAGTATCTCTCCCGGGCTACTCCCTCCTCCGGTATGATTGACCTGAGCCTCGTCCTGGAGGCGGGGTTGCTATCTTTATCAAAAACTCTCTTCCTCACTCGCCCTGCACTGCACTCTCTCCTCCTCACCCCCAGGAATACCTCTGGCTCCGGCTTCCCCTTCGCTCCCACCTCTTGTTCATATGTGTGTTGTACCGTCCACCAAACAGTGATGACTCCATCTACATCTCGCTGTCTGATGATATGGACCAACTTCTATCTACTCATCCCAACTCTCTCTTCCTCATATGTGGTGATTTCAACTGTCATCATGCCAGTTGGCTGGGTGTGGGTACCTCTCTCACCAGCCATGGCTCCTCAGCAAAGGACTTCTGCGACTCACTGGGACTGACACAATCTGTCAATTTCCCGACTCGGATCTCAGTCAACGGAACATCTTCTCTTCTGGACTTGGTTATGACTAACTTCCCTGAAAATGTCTGCTGCTCTTCTTTTGCTCCGATCGGATCATCTGATCATGTCCTTGTTAAAGTGGACATCTCTCTGACCATCCTCAGGGAGCCTGCTCAGCGTCGACGAGTCTGGCATTTCACTCAGGCCAACTGGCACGGTCTTCAAGCAGCCATCAATCATCTGGACTGGTCTCCCATCTCTACCACCTCTGACATCAACTCATCCTGGGAATTCTTCCAAAGTAAATTGCTCTCTCTCATGCACAGATTTATCCCATCTCGTCTTCAGTTGTCATACCCTTCCTCCCGTCCATGGTACACGGAATCTTGTGGTGAGGCTGTTGCCCAGAAACAACTTGCCTTCGTCTCCTGGAAAGCAAATCCAACGGAAGGAAATCTCATTTCCTTTCACAAAGCCCGAAACAAGTGTGTGTCCACCCTCAGGAGAGCCAGGAAACAATATCTCTCCGTTCTCAAGACCGAACTCTCTTATCTGTCTCCCTCTTCCAAATCCTGGTGGCGTCTGGTCAAATCCGTTTCTGGTGTTTGTTCCCCCTCCATCCCCTCCCTTACCTCAAACGGCTACATAGCTGACTCCGCACGTGAAAAAGCTGAATGCCTCAACTCTGTGTTTGCCTCTAAATCTTGTGTCCCAAACCCATCCCTCTCTGTACCCACCATACCCAGTCGTACCCTGCTGCTCCTGGACTCCGTGTCCTTTCCTCCTGACAAGGTGGAAAAGTTTCTGTCAACCCTCGACTCTGATTCTGCAACTGGACCCGACGGCATCAGCCCACGGGTCCTAAAATCCTGCTCTGCTGCTCTATCTCACCCTCTCTCTGTTCTCTTCACCCTCTCTTTTGCTCAAGGTCAACTGCCATCTGCTTGGAAATCAGCCAACATCACCGCTTTGCACAAAAAAGGTGCAAAAACAGATCCTAGCAACTACAGACCAATCAGCCTTCTCCCAATTATCAGCAAAGTCATGGAATCCATCATTGCTTCTGATATGAAATCTTTCCTCTTCTCCAATGGCTTGATCTCTGATCATCAATTTGGTTTCAGACCAGGTCACTCTACTCTGGACATGCTGCTTCTGCTGTCTCAACAATGGATGGAGGTCCTCAATGCCAAACAGGAAATTAGAGCTGTCTCCCTCGACATATCACGTGCCTTCGACACGGTCTGGCACCCCGCTCTGCTCACCAAACTCTCCTCCTTTGGTATCCATGGAAATCTCCACGCATGGCTGGCGGACTTCCTCTCTAGTCGTCGTCAACGTGTGGCCCTGAATGGGTTTCTCTCATCTCCTCTTCCTGTTCAGGCTGGAGTTCCCCAAGGCAGTGTTCTGGGCCCCGTGCTTTTTCTGGTCTTCATCAATGATCTCTCTGACTCTCTCGAAAATCCTCTCTATCTCTTTGCTGATGACTCCACTCTCTGCCGCTCCATTCCTCTTCCCTCAGATCGGCAGTCTGCTGCCTCCTCACTCTCTGAAGACCTGGACAAAATCACAGACTGGTCAAACAAGTGGAACATGTCTTTCAATCCTGACAAATCTCACACTCTTACTATGTCTCTCCGAAAAGATCGACTGGACAACCCTCCCATCTACTTTCTCAACAATCCTCTCCAAGAAGTTCTGTCGCTCAAGATTTTGGGTCTCACTATCTGCCATGATCTTTCTTGGGAAAACCACATTTCCAAGCTGGCCTCCAAAGCCAGTCGCCGACTGGGCATCCTCCGTCGTGCGAAGTCCTTCCTCGGCACACCTGAGCTCCTCACCACATACAAGGCTTTCATCCGCAGCTCAATGGAATACTGTTCTCCCCTATGGGCCGGTGCTCCTGCCTCACACCTAGCTCGGCTTCACGCTGTTGAAACCAAAGCTTTCAGAATTATTGGAATCTCCCGCGATGAAGCTATCTCTGAGGGCCTTTCACTCACTCACCGCAGGCAGGTAGGTGGTCTTTCTGTCTTCTACCGACTCCTCTCCGGCCTTGCACCCCCAGCTCTCTCTGTGCTCTGTCCCCCAAATATTCCTACAGGTCGCACAAGATCTGCCAGCAACCCTCTGATGGTTAAACTGCCGAAATCTCGGCTCTCCGCTCACCTTCACTCTTTCATTCCTCTTTTCTCCCGCCTCTGGAACAAACTCCCTCACTCCCTTCAATCCCACTCCTCCCTCCAGGTCTTTAAAACAGCTGTTCACCACCATCTCTTATCTTCCCCCATCCAAAACCTTGATCTTTTCTACCCCCGCTAATTCACCCCAGATCCACCTTGTTTGAAATTCCAACTTCTTTCCTGGAAGTCCTGGCAGTGTCCATATGTTTTATACCTCTCCCACTGCCCCCTTCCCACGCCCCCCCCCCCAAAGCCCTCGCCCTCTCTCAGATCTCTCGATGTCTCCATGTCTCTCGGTCCCTGCTCTCAAATGTTGTGTTTGTGTCCTTCCCCCTCTCTCCCCCTCTCTCCCCATCTTGTCTACCGCTCCCTATGTTATATGTTTTATGTGTGGGTTTGTCTTTCTGTGTGTTCATGTGATTAATGTTCGCTCTTTCACGAGCCTCGATATTGTATACAAAAAAAAAAGAAAAAAAAAAAAGTGTAACTACGAAAATTGTAAAATTTGATGATGAAACGAGGTTATTTTTCTTGTAAAAATGATAAAAGTAAAAGGATGTTCAAGTGAACTTTGTGCTGTGAAAAGAATGTCAAGTTAATGGAAAGGGTTTTTTTTTGATTAAATTTGTTCAATTTGTGTTCAAATGATCAATGTTTATCACAAGTCATGATAAATTAATGGAATTAATGCTCCAAATTAATGGAATGAAATGTAAATCTTGAACCAGATGGAAAACTGGCCTCACTGAAGGAAGAGTGGAATTATGTGATATTTATATTATTTTTAATGAATGGTGTTGATGTTTTATAAGGTGGATGAAAAAGGGAAGGAAACGGTGCCCTGGGGGCATGCACCTGTTACATAGCTACTATCTGTCCGTTGAATGAACTGTTACGGATGAGAAGTACAATGATATTGTAATCATTGTTGAAATGTCACAAATTTATTTTTCGGATTGTAGGTTATTTGATGTCTAATGGGATTAATGTGAATGTTAGGAACATTTTGATAAGAAATATGGATGTATGGCATTACTAAAAGAAACCAAGCAATTGAGAGTTCTTGGGTTAATGGGATCTAATGCATCTACAAGTTGATGGTTTATTAAAATATTTTTAGTTCTGGATGATACTAAAACGATGAACAATGTTGACAATATACAAAGAATGTGACTTGTTATTTTTTGGGGGAAAACATGTCGTTTAAAATAATTGGCTAAGTTTAAAAAAATGAAGATGTTCTACAGAACTCTTACGATTATTTATATGAATAACGGACTATTCCATGGCGAGAGAAAATGGTTGATATTAATAAAAAGGAGAGGAGGAAAATACAGATCTTGGCAACAGATTTGTAAAATAATGAATGTGAGATAATGAAAATAATGTGAAAGAAAATTGTTAAGGATGGGACAATTGAGGCCCATTGTATTATTATTATTATTTTTGTTTATTTGTTATAAAATAAAGAAAAAAAGGAGAGCTAATGATGATTTCAAGGAATTATGTGCTGAAAGTAATATAATTATGTGTTTCAGACATTTTTAAATTTTTGTTGGAAGATTGATACGAAGGAGATCTGTGATAATTATGATAAGAATACATAAATGGTTAATTTTGGATTCTTGCTTTGATTCGATTTTGGGAAAAAAGATTTTGCTAATGCTTGGATGAGCACCTGTGAATCACACGAGACATTTTGGAAGTAAAATATGAAAGTAAGGTTGATGAAAGAAGACGAATTATTTAAAAATTACAGTAAGATTGATTTCCTTCTCACCTTCTGGTGAGAGGACCACATGATTGTGCAAATGTGATGAAATACATGCTAATATTTGAGATTTCTGGGTGATTGAATTTTGGGTATTTTTGTGAGGAAAAAGGGAAATATAATTTGGAAGATTTATTGAATACCCTGGTGTTGGTGTAGCGGCTAGGGTGCCAGCTTAGGATCCTAGGATCCTGGGTTCGAATCCCGGTCGATCGCTGAATTAACGCCAGGGGGGTTGACTCAGCCTGTCATCCTTCCGAGGTCGGCTAATTGAGTACCAGTTCACTGGTAATTCCCTGTGTCGTAAAAAAAAAAGGCGACAAACCGGGTTGGCGGCAGGAAGGGCATCCGGCCATAAAACATTGCTTCAAAAAGGGGACCAACAAAAACAACAACAACCACGGTGCCCGAAAAAGGCCAACCCCTGCTTTGCGGGGAAAAATGGCCTCTAAAGGTGGGGGTTTTTTCTTTTAAAATTGAATACATTCATATGCACTTTGGTTATGCTGGAAACATGTACACCCTTGATTTAATATGTTTTGTTCGGGTGTTACACATGAAATATAATCTTTCAAATGTTCTAGGGGAACTTGTGAACCAATGTAAATTGTTATAAGGTTGGACATAATCGGGATATTGATTGCATTGTCAGTTATAATGTGTTAATTCTATATTCTTAAAATGATTTGCTTGATCCAGTGTGTTGGAAAACAGGCTCTGGTGTGGTTAAATGAAAGAGGAGAGTAACCCACCTGTAATAATCAAAAAGAAGCTTTGGAAGAGTTACTGGAGATTTTGATGAGTGAATTTGGCTGGCTCAAGATGAAATTATTATGGCATGCACCTCCAAAACATGGAAAGACAATTTCCTTTGGAAAATGGAAAATTGTGGTTCACCTACCCTTGCTGGAGTTTCAAGATGACCATTTGCCTGAACCACATTGTTATAAGTGGGTTGAAAGCAACCACCTGTTTCAGTACACACCTGTTTTGGAGCTCACATCAACTGCCAAAGTTTCTTCTTCCATTGGCTGTTTCTGGTGTGCATCACTCCTGATGTTCCAACATCACATCACGCTGCTGATTGCCAAAGGAGGGTGAGTCCTGGATGGGACTGCTGGACCGTGCTGGACACTGGGCCTTCATGGCTCTGCTGGCTGTTTATGGTGTGCATCATGGATCAATTGGACATCATGATCCTGGAACCTTTATCGATGCACCTCCAGCTTTGGTCCTCACCTCACACAATTCTGCTGATTGAGCTGGATTTGTGCAGCTCCTCACACTCTTCTTGAGAGGGCAGGTCAGACGAAACTGGACGACAGCCTTGGTGAAGATCTGCTAATGCTTGTTGCAAGAATGGCAGTGATGCTGCCTGCTGTGCAGGGTCGTTTTGTGATCTTGCCCATCCACAACCATATTGGTGATTCAACGTGCAATGGCTGGTGTTCTGCTGAAACATGGCAGATTGTGCATTGCAAGATACAGAGAAGATTGTGACCTGTAAGGATCACTCCTTGATGACAGGAGCACAGAGTTCCAGCGTTCATCCTGCTGCAGAGGATCACTTGAAGGAAAGAGCTCTGCAACAGACTGAACTCTCAACAACGGAGGTATTCAACAAGCAAGACGATGCCTAATAACAAACAAACTTTTCCATCAGGATGGTGTATGCATGCCGTAGGTAGAGCAGGTTTAAAATTCGGAATGATTGTTCCTCAAAATAGGGTCAACCTGTGACAGATGACTAAATTGAACACTTCTATGTTGTGGCCCTGGATACAGGACCAGAGGAGAGATTGTGGAAGTGTAAATTTCTATGAGCCTCAACCCTGCAACCCGAGTCTGCAGGTGTTTTTTTATGGTTTCTATGCAAACTTTGCGATCTCCCTGCAGTTGGAAAGTTATCTCCGGGACAGGCCCAGATTCTTAGTATAAGGCAATGGCAGATCGCATATTGCCATGGCAAAATCATTTTTTCTAACTGAAGGGAATATGTAATACAGATGGGATGTTTTTTCCAAATAATGTAAGGATGGACCGAGTTTGTCTTATTGGATAAAAGATATTGTTTTCTTTGTAAATAATTATATAATACAACTGATGCCATAATGTCTGACAAGGCAATCGCTAAATCATTAAGGTTGTTTACCAATGTACTCGGTGAGCAAGCTTTCATTGTGAGTAAGTCTGAAACTAGATACGTGAAATGCAAAGTACTTGGTAATTATCTCAGAGTCAAACAATGAACGGATAATCTAATCCGCTCTGCGCTGAGATAATCCGCTCTGCGCTGAGATAATCCGCTCTGCGCTGAGATAATCCGCTCTGCGCTGAGATAATCCGGTCTGCGCTGAGATAATCTTACTTAGGAGTTTATTTAACAAATAGTTTGAATGAAATTGCCAGCGTTCTCAGGAAAATCTCTCGACAAGAACGATAATTAAACACTGAATCAAAATAGCTTATTAGTATTTAATAAGGGTTAACCTTTTGTGGGATTGCAGTAGGATTTGCAGATTGAAAAAGGAGGGGGATTGCCATAGCTATTGAAGTGACTGTTTTATTTTGAAGTTTTAACATGACATCAAAAAACCCATGTTGCTGGTGTGTTAATTCGTAATATGGTATAATAATGGAGGCGCTGTAATTATTTGGTTTTGGCTAAGGATAATATTGTTAAAAAAGTGTGCTTTGAAATAGAGTAAGTGGTCTTTGTTCTTGTCGTGTCAAAAGTGAGTAAAAAGATATATCCTCTTCACTAAAGAATGACCTTTTTTTTTCTTTTTCTTTTTTGTATAGTGAATCGAGGCTCGTGAAAGAGCTAACATTTACTTCACAAACAAATCAACCAGACAAACAAAATATATAAAAAGAGGGAGCGGAAAACAAGATGGGGAGAGAAGGGGAAGCACACAAACACAACATTTGAGAGCAGGGAGATGTGTGGAAGGGAGAGGGCTTGGGGGGAGGAGGCGTGGGAAGGGGGGGGGGGGGTGGAGGGAGAAGTATAAAACACAAGGACACCAAGGACTTCCAGGACAGAAGTTGGTATTTCAAAAAAGTGGAATTGGGGTGAAATTAGCGGGGTAGAAAAGACCAAGGTTTTGGATGGGGGAAGATAAGAGATGGTGGTGAACAGCTGTTTTAAAGACCTGGAGGGTGGAGTGGGATTGAAGAGAGTGAGGGAGTTTGTTCCAGAGGTGGGAGAAAAGAGGAATGAAGGAGTGAAGGTGAGCAGAGAGTCTTGATTTTGGCAGTTTGACCATAAGAGGGTTGTCGGCAGATCTTGTGCGACCTGTAGGAATATTTGCGGGACAGAGCCTAGAGAGAGCTGGGGGGCAAGGCCAGAGAGGAGTTGGTAGAAGAATGTTCTTGATGACCTTCAGATGTTCTTGAAGGGATTGGAGAGACAGGGCTCCGAGGTGTTCTGCAGGAGACAATGGAGGGCAGAAAACTGCATTGAATAATTTGGGATGCAAACCTGCTCTCAGCGGGGGACACCCTCGTCTCAAGATTCCTCCGATGCTTGCGCCCTGCCACCCAAACTTTGCCCAACCAATCCTATTGCTCTCCTCCCCTCTCTTCACTCCTCCCCCCTCCACTTGTCCCCTCCCACCCAAACTTTGCCCAACCAATCCTACTGCTCTCCTCCCCTCTCTTCACTCCTCCCCCTCCACTTGCTCCTCCCACTTGAAACTGTATAAAAAATCAGAACGAATGACTAAATAACCAGGATACTTCACTTGGCTGGTCGATTTTGTGTGTTAACTGTATACTGTGCATGCTGGTGTTTAGTATGATATTTCTTTGTGCATCCCTACTGTACCAGGATTTTCACTCTGGACTTTGACCTAAGATTTGTTGTAAATCTTCCTTGTGTGTTTTTGTGAATTGTACCATACTCTCCTTGGTTTGATAAGGGTTATTGTTTTCTTGCTATGTATTTCTTTGAAGACAGAAAGTGTTATCCTCCTCGGGAATTAAAATTTGTGACTCTCTTCTGACAAGTTGATGGACATTAAATTTTTGGTTCACATCCATTACATACTACTGTAGGAAAAATATCCTTAACAGTGACAAGAACAAGCCGATTAGATTTTAGTTCTGGTCCGGATCCAGATCTGGCCGATCAGTGGGATGCAAAATGTGAAGTGTTCACCTGGCGGAGGTTTGCTCTCTACCGAGTGCTGTTCTTGTTTGAACTGTTGTGGTGTTATTAGCCCTTTTGCCCCCGTTGGACTGAGTCCGAAACAGAGGCTTATGGATTGGGTCTCGGATTGGGTCCACAACCATATCTCGGAGATGTATGGACCGATTTTGTTTATACCTGGCACAAAGACAATAAATACGTGATGGTTATACATATGCACATCATTTTGTTTTGCGACTTGATCAAAGAAGACCGACTGGCGGCCATTTTAGTTATTTTAAAAAAAAAAAAAAACCCCCACGATATTGACCACATCCTCAACCGTTTCTCAGACATGCATTTACCAATGTTGTTCAAACTTGGCACACATATAACGAATGATGCCCTGCATGTGTATGTCATTTATTTTCGAGATCAGATTCAAGATGGCCGACCGGTGGCCATTTTGTGACTTAAACATGTCCCCAACCATTTTTCGACACAAAGAACCGATTTTGTTCAAACTTGGCACAAAGACAATACATGAGAGTATACATATGGAAAATATTATGTTTTGTAATCCAACCAAATATGGCCGACTGACGGCCTTTAACTCCATACAGCCAACTTAATAAAACCATGGGGGCTGTGACATTTTCTGTGTGGGGGCTATTTCTCTTTGTTAAAAGTTTTAACTTTAGCTTCATAACCACCTTAACTGGTATCTTTCTAAAACGATAACGATATGAATCGTTTGTAAAATCTAGCTGAGAGATTTTTTTATGGGGTGTAAGGCTTGTGGAAGAGCTGCAATACTAAACACACTCACACGCACACACGCACACACGCACACACACACACACACACACACACACACACACACACACACACACGACAACAGCAAACTTGACTTCAGAAAAACACAGCCACTGAACTTGGGGGTTGGAGGGCCGGGAGAGTAATGTTACTTCCTGGAGTACGATGGGTACCTGCACCATCATCTTTATGACATCACTTTTATCTCTGCACTCAGCAGGACAATTTAAGGATGAATTTCCTCCTCCCCATGGATGCCAATCCACGGGTTGGATGTTTGATGCAACGTGATCAATGTTGTGTCAAACACGACAGTTGTTTGTGAACAGTTCGTTTGTGATCATCACTTTTGTCTTCGCAGCAGGAAGTGATTGGGGCGAGGGGGGGGGGGGGGGGTGGCAGAGAGAACGAAATAAAAGTTTTCTGATTAAATGTTTTTTGTTTTTTTTCTGATATCACTAAATAAATTATTTTACGAAAACATTTCTTGCTAGTTGTATTTGATGTAGTTATAATGTCTAACCAGAGGGAATCAGGAAAGAATCATATTGGCACATTAATTTCAAATCACATGTTTCTCTTTAATCATACTGATACCCCCAAATTCTTCATACAGGATAGCTATCATATATGAAACTTGAAATACCTCACCTTGTAAATTAGGCAAGTTATGCAATTTTTTTTTGTGTAGCGCTGGGAGAATGGAGTGACATAGAGAGGCTTACGGCCTTACCAGCCCTCACGGACCTTCGCCTGCTTGGGATCCCCCTCTTGAAGGCCCACTCTGCTACAGAGCGGCGCAAGCTGTCCATCGCCAGGTAGAACACACCCGTCGTCTTAATATGCAAGCTTTCATTTGAGATGAAGCACTTGTGTAAACCTTTGCTGTGGTGTTCATGTGCGTAGGTTGCCTTGTGTGCGTTCTCTCAACGGTAGCTGGATCTTTCCAGAAGAGAGGGAAGACGCTGAGAGATTTTTCCTACGACACTACATGGACACGGATCCCGCATTGCTGCCACCACGGTATTGTAGCAGCACATCGATTGCTATATTGCGCTGTACAACCACGTCGCATGATGCCATCAAAATGTACCTTCCTACCATCTTGATTGCTTTTTATATACTAGCAACGGTACCTGCCCTAGGGCCGCAGCTTCAATTGGGAGGCCCAAATGAAAAGGCAAAATATCAGAAATTGAAGGCTTTTTTTTATTTTAAACGATTCATATAAACATCCATTGAATCGTATCACACGCAAATCATCAAAATCTAAACAGTACATGGCGCCCATTTTGAAAAAAGATTGAACTCTGCAAAACCGGTCGCCGCTGCATGTCTTTCTCAGTCGCACGTTTATGTGTGAAGAGTGCGCACCGAATCTGTAACACGGAAGCGGCTGCTACGCGTCTTTCTCAGTCGCACGTTTGTGTGTGAAGAGTGCACGCCGAATCTGTAATACGGAAGCGGCTGCTACGCATCTTTCTCAGTCGCACGTTTATGTGTGAAGAGTGTACGCCGAATCTGTAATATGAAAGCGGCTGCAACGCGTCTTTCTCTTTTGCACGTTTATGTGTGAAGAGTGCACGCCGAATCTGTAATACGGAAGCGGCTGCTATGCGTCTTTCTCAATCGCACGTTTATGTGTGCAGAGTGCATGCCGAATCTGTAATACGAAAGCGGCTGCTACGCGTCTTTCTCAGTCGCACGTTTATGTTTGATGAGTGCGCGCCAAATCTGTAACACGGAAGCGGCCGCTACACCTGTTTCTCAGTCACTTTGCACATCCTGCCATGTTACTTCGGAGCCGCACGTTTATATAGGAAGAGTTCGTCAGGAGTCGATCAACTCTCTCCTGGTACGTAGAATAAATAGTATTTGTAGAATTTCAATAAAAGCCACATCACTGTTCATATCGGTAAATATTATTCCATCGTGTTTGGAAAAACTGGAAAAGTGGAAAAATTGGAAAAACAATATGGCCTATTTTACTCCCAGGGGTCCCAGGAATACCCACCCAAAATATCGTTGCGATCGGTTGAGCCGTTTTTGCGGTACCTTCGAACGGACGGACGGACATCTGGTGAATTATAGTAAGATTTATTTTTACACATGTTGACAAATAATAATACACCTTTCACCTCATAATATTGGCTTCATGTGAGGCTGTATCAACTTCACAGCAATTGTGAGGCTGAAATAACATGGGCGTTGGGGTAAAGATTTGACGTTGCAGCACTTTCAGCCAATCATGTTGATCTCCTTACGCAAGGCACAGCATTGCAGTTCAAAATGTACAATAAAAGTGTTCGGGTCGAGCACGATTCTACCTCTTCTTTCTAAATGATCCTCATTGATTACTTTGAAGTGTTTTCCGGGCTTCGCTTACTGATGCAGCACCTAGTTATTAATAGGTCTTGCTTCACTCTGATATTTGCACTTGTAACCTCATAAAATGCATTGTATACCTATTGTAATGGGCTGACAGGATGGCCTAAAGGTAAGCGCACACTCCTTTAAGCTATCTCGTCTGGGTTCGAATCTCGACCCAGCTATAAACAGTCATCCTGGTGCTTTACAGGCAGGGCGATTCATCAATGTGTGTGCCGTCCCTAGGATGGATGTCAAACCGGCGCCAGCATTCGTTGGTGGATGTTAAAGATCCCATGGTGTCCTTCGCAAAGAGTAGGCGAGTTATCGCCAGCACCATGAACAAATTTTTTTAAATCTTACCTTAACCAGCAGAGGGCACTGCATCAGTCACAGCAAGGGGCACACCCTCAGCCAATGAGGCTACCCCTCAGCCAATGAAGAAGATGAATGAATTTAATGTAATTGGATGAAGGATTGTTACAATCTCTAACTTCACTGTTAATTCCCTTCACAGTTACTTCGAGCTCCTGGCCCACTACGGCCAGCTTCAGCAGCTGGCAGACATCGATCTTCGACCCCAAGAACACGCGGAAGTCTCCGTTCGATGTGATGACAAAGTGTCATCCTGTTTCGTCCGTCTCAACCAAACTGTTACGGAGCTACGTAGGGAGTTGCGCACAGTATGCACCCTGCCATCTGGTGCACTGCGCCTGTTCCACGTCGTACGTGAAGACAACATGATTTGGCACCCAGAGGAGATGCGAGTGGGCACGAGGCAATTGCACTCGTTTGGCATCCGTGATGGGGATGAGATCCTGGTGCAACGCAAGGGAAAGTAATAGGAAATCGCTGAACACAGCTATGTTAAAACAACAGGTATTGGCTGGCACCTGGGCTGTGCTTTGAGAGGTTTTTGTCACCTGTTTAGAGGGAAGCGAACTGAAAGCGGAGGCAATATTTGAGGAATATTACAACTGAACTTTATTGTGAAAATGGATGGTATTGCAAAATCAAGGAGATAGAGAGAGATGGAGAGAGAGGACAAGAGAGATGAGAGAGCGGAGGAGAGGGGAGGGGAGCAGAGGGCAGGAGAGGGGTGGGGAGCAGAGGGCAGGAGAGGGGAGGGGAGCAGAGGGCCGGAGAGGGGAGGGGAGCAGAGGACAGAAGAGGGGAGGGGAGGAGAGGAGATAAGAGAGCGGAGGAGTGGAGAGGAGAGAGTGGAGGAGAGGGGGGGGGGAGGAGAGGACAGAAGAGTAGAGGGGAGGGGAGCAGAGGACAAAAGAGGAGAGGGGAGGGGAGCAGAGTGGGGAGGAGGAGGAGGAGAGAGAAGACAAGAGGAGGAGGAGAGAGAGAAGACAAGAGGAGGAGGAGAGAGAGAAGACAAGAGGAGGATGAGAGAGAGAAGACGAGAGGAGGAGGAGAGAGAAGAGGGAGAGAGATAGTCCTTGAGCCAACCGGCCATTTTTTGAAGTGAATGCTCCGGGGGGGGGGGGGAGTAATTCTCATTATGATTTTCCATTAGACCAATGTCTCAAGTGTCAGAAAAGGTGTGATGGACATCTGAGAACGGTAGCTTAGTGCCCGGATGGACGCCATCTTTGAAACCACCCAGCTCGAAAATGCCCATTTGGTGGGGTACATTGTTGCACGTGTATCTGGACTTCTATACTAGCTATCGATGTGCGGTTGACGACTAAATATACGTCCGATGTGTACCGTCTAAATAAAAAATAATATGAAGCATTTTGTTTTAGATTAATTATTATAAAAATCAATTTTATCGAAAAAAAATCATATATTTTTCAATATTTTATTATTAGACTTGTACTTTTTTTTAGTGAAACAACACTGGTATGATTTTCCAAATTATGCATTGTTCTACACCGTTTATCTGTCTATAAAAATAACTCAAAAACTAAAACATATCATCCACCACGAGTGTACAGAAAAAATATATGAAAAGGCATGCACTTTCCACAAACCGAAACTATGTCAGTTGGAATTTCCCGCCGATAATCAACCCACAGAACCCAGTGCCGAAAGTGACGTCAGTCTATTCTATATCTATATTCTATATTCTATATCTCAGTCTGAGATTTGTTGCGGTGACCTGATTAATTTCTGAGGGGGGGGGGGGGGGGGTGGCTTAAGAACTAAAAGTGAACATGTTAGATGGCGCCACATACAACTCTATTATAGAGTTGTATTGTGGCGCCATCTAACATGTTCACTGACTTGGATGAGTATGTCTATGTAAGCTGGCGAGCTTTTCGGATATCGGAGTAATCTAACGTCAGTCTTTTTGTTCTTTCAGCTGAGATGGCCGGTGTCGAGGCGAAACGGGCGAAGATTGAACCTGAGTCCGGAACGTGCATCCTGTGCAGCAAGAAGTCGCCACTCTCTGAACTAAGCAAGGCAGCGGGCAACAGTTCTTGGAAGACATTGTGTGATGCAGCCGCAGTTAGAAACTTTTATCCAATTCTAAAGCTCGTCCAAGAAGGCGCAGTTGAACTTCCTAATATTCCAATATTATACCATAGGGCTTGTAGATCAGACTTCACTCACAAAAACCACCTAGCTACTTTGACCAATGCAGCTAGAAGTTCTTCAGTTGATACTGGCGATGCGGTGCGACGGCGATCATCACGGGAAGAGACAGGATCAACTTCAACGGTCTACGATGATAAATGCATTTTTTGCCAGCGTGCTTCAAAATTCATAAAAGGCAGTCGTACCCGTGAAACAGTTGTCTTGGCTGTTGAACTTCGAGCAGATAAGACAATAAGAGATGCTGCGACAGCTCGCAATGATGAGAGAGTTTTGGCATTGACTACACGAGATATGGTTGCAGCTGAGGCTCACTACCACTTCTCCTGCTATAGAAACTACACACGGCCCCAAAAACCTCAAGTAGAAACTGACATTGAAGATAATATCGAGAAAAAAGAAATGATACGATGTATATTCAATTTCATTCGCACTGACTTGTTCTTGAACCCGAGGATTGTTCCAATAGTTGATGTTGCAACAGATATCCTGTCTTCAGATACATTTTCAGTTGATGTTCGTGACTCCATCAAGAAGAATCTGCAGCGCACATTACAAAGAGAGTTTGGAGAATCGCTCATCTTCTTCAATGTGAAACACCGTGTATACTTGATGCCCGATAATCTGACAAAGCGAGAGATTGCTGCAGAGTGCGTAAACCTGAAAGCAGAAGTGAAAGCATTTGAACGAACGGACTGTGAAAGTAACATTGTGCGTGCAGCTACTTCACTGCGACACCAGATCAAAGATGCTCATTACAATGAACGTTGGCCGCCTCAGCCAGCAGAACTCACTTCAGATTACGTGAAGATACCAGATTCTCTTCGTGTATTTCTGCATACTTTGATTTGCGGGAGTGGGGGTAGCTCTGCGCGTGCCGACACACTGGTATGGTCGATGGCTCAAGATATCATCAATGCTGTACACCGGGGTACCATCAGAACATCGAAGCATGTCCTACTTCCGTGGGTCATAAAAACGCTCACCGGTAATACAGAGGTCATCAGAATATTGAATCGACTCGGGCACGGATGTTCGTACACAGTTCTGGAAGAAATCGAGACAGCGCTATGCATAGACAAATTAGCAAGTGTGGAGAAAGATACAGTACCACTTCCGTCACATGTGCACCCTTCAGTCCCGACTGTATTAGCATTCGATAACATCGACAGGCTAGAGGAATCGCTGAGTGGTGGCGGAACATCGCATCGCGTCAACGGTATCATCGTCCAACCGAAGTCGCAGTCGTGTTTGCCGCCCCAACCTCCATCGGCAGTATCCAAAGCAGATAAGAAGCGATCTATCCCGTCATCCAGCGATTTAGTTCCAATATACAGCGGTGGGAAACGAGAGGGCCCACCTGCAATCAAGCCTGCAGATCTTTCTGACACTCTTGCAGGCGCAACATCCCTTGCGCAGCGCCGAAATCACGTATGGATTATGACTCGCATGCTGGAACCATGCGACCAGACAATCAGTTCGTGGACTGGTTTCAACATCATGACTAGAGATCGTGTTCAGGTGACGGAAGATGTAGTTGGCTACCTGCCGACTATAAACGCGCCTGCCACAGATATGGCAACAGTGCAAGAAATCCTCAGAGAAGCTCTGAACATCATGTCATCACTTCAGCTTGAGCGTATACCGGTGGTGCTAGACCAGGCACTATTTGCTAAGGCGACCGAAATAGCATGGAAAGATGTCGATCGATATGGAAGAATCGTGCTCATGATGGGGAACTTCCATACCATCTGTAACTTCATGTCGAGCATTGGGAAAATGTTTGGAGATGCAGGCCTTCGGGATGTAGCTGTTGAGTCAGGAGTAATCGCTGAAGGTTCCATCAACAGGGTTCTGGAAGGCAAGCAATACAACCGTGCTGTGCGACTCCACAAGTTGATGTACGAGGCACTAATGCGCATCATTTGGAAGGGCTTCCAGGTGTGGATAGAAAGCAATCATCCTGACAAGGAACCCCAGATTCGAAGCACTGACCTCAAAATTCGCAGCATCAAGGAGGATGTTTGCCACGAGACTCTCGCTGCTGCTCTCGATGATGATTCATGTGTACAGAGCTTTGACATGTTCGCGAAATACCTACATTTTCTGCGAACCAAACATGGAGACCTGGCTCGCTTCTGGATGATGTATATTGATATGGTAGAGACCCTGCTGGGGTTGATTCGTGCGGATAGAGAAGGCGACTGGATGCTTCACTTGGCTTGTGTCAGAAGAGTGATCCCTTGGTGTTTCGCAATGAACAAGGTGAACTATGCTAGATATCTACCAGTGTACTATGCACAGATGACGCAACTCCACGAAACATGCCCCGAGTTGTACAGGCATTTCAATCAAGGCTACTTCTCCGTACAGCTTAGACCAGGGAATCCATTTGCCAGAATCGCTGTTGATCAGACAACAGAAGAAACAGTAAACAAAGATACGCAAACAGCTGGAGGAACACGAGGTTTTAGTCTTTGACAAGGGGCTGTGTCACGATACTATCTAACTGCAGAAAATCGGGCTACTGCACTGAGGCAACTACGAGAAACTATCCTTGTGAATGGCAGCAACACATCTCACGCCAAGCACCCTGACTTGTCTACTTCTCGCATCAAACGTGATGAGTCTGGCGTCACAGCTATCTGTGATCTACTGGAAAATGACTGGACCAATCCATTCGCCGATGATCCGTCATGTCTTCTCAGTATATCTACCGGAGCGGCTGCGAGGGAGGACATTTCTAATGACCTACTCAACACCCTGCAAAAGGGGGAAGCGGCGTATCAAAGCTTCCAGAAACGTCTTGAAGAGGGAGCAGGCTTTCATGACACATTGAACAAGCTAAACTTGAAGACCTTTGGTAAGATCAAGCAGAAAGTTGTGAAGGGCACAAACAAGGAGATCGTCCTGAGAGCTGACAGACAACTGTTTGCCACCATGATACTCATCGCCAAGACAAGGAACCTCGACATGCAACTTGTCCTTTGTCACCCACTAGGGCCGTTACCATGGTCTTTGGCAAACGTTGATGGGTCAATGAAAAAAACGAACAAAGCTGCACTTGCGAAACACATGGAAGGTCTTGTGGAACCAGCCGAGAACGTTGACAAGCGAAGTGCAACAATAATTGATGCGATGGCTCTCATACAAAAGATGCATGGCGAGAACGACACGTTCGAAGAACTATCTGACCGCATCCTTGCTGCAGCGCTTCACGCTGGTCAAGGCAGTGAGCGCATCGATGTTGTCTTTGACACATACACAGAAGAATCCATCAAAGCAGCTGAGCGTGTGAACCGCGGTTCAAATGAAGGCATCAGTTTCAGCGAGATCAGACCCGCACACAAAATCATGAACTGGCGGCGTCTCCTTGCTTGCAGCCAGACAAAGGAGAAACTGGTTGTGTTTCTGGCGGAGTCGTGGAAACATGAAACAAATCGCGAAAAGCTAGGCAACAGAACACTGTATGTCACCTGTGGTGAAAAATGTCTGGTACTGACCCGCGATAGGTGGAAGTTGGTGCAAGCACTCGAATGTAGCCACGAGGAAGCAGACACGCGTATGTTTCTCCACGCAAAGCACGCCGCTACCCACTACAAGACGATCATCTTAGTGGCAGATGACACCGACGTTCTGATCATCAGTCTTCATCTCAGCAGAACCATCGATAGTCAGCTCTTCATCAGACGAGGAACAAAGGTTCGAGTCAGAATGATCGACGTTGGAAAGTTGGCTGCAGTATTGGGGTCTGGAGTTTGCAGTGCATTGCCAGGGCTTCATGCATGGAGCGGGTGTGACACTGTGAGTGCTCTGGCTAGCCAAGGAAAGATAAAGGCTTTGAAGCTTGTGCAAGCGAATGAGCTGTATCTTCAAGCATTCACAGATCTGGGATCTTCGTGGAATGTACCAACAGACGTCTTCAATAGCATTCAGGCCTTCACGTGTCAGCTGTACGCCAAGAACACGAAGATCGTCGGTGTTAATTCGCTCCGTTATCACATGTTCTGTGCAAAGAAGGGCCAGATCGAATCTGGACAATTGCCGCCTTGTGAAGACTCCTTGATGCAGCATACGCTTAGGGCCAACTATCAGGCGGATATCTGGCGACGCAGCCTTGAAAACCTACCAGACGTCCCAACACCATCAGCAGGACATGGTTGGGAACTCGATGATGGCGGTTCGCTCACAATCCGATGGATGGCGGGTCTACCAGCTCCAGATGTCGTCTTGAATCTCATCTCATGCACATGCAGAAGGACGTGTCGACCGTCAGATTGCTCCTGCATACTGAATGGGTTGAAGTGCACTGTTGTGTGTAAGCTGCAGGGATGCTCCAACATGGTGCAGGATGATGCTATCGTGGCTCAGGATGCCAATGACTCTGATGGCGACTCTGATGATTAACTTTGTGTGCACTGTATATTGTATAGCATATGTTGTTCTCTATTATAATGCAGGCCAAATTGCCTGAAAATCTTTATAGACAGATAAACGGTTTAGCAAAATGTATAATTTGGAAGATCATACCGGTGTTATTTGACTAAAACATGACATGTTCAATGATACCTCCGCTTGCTTATTAGGAATATACATCGTATGGTGTTAAAATCAGCTCCATACGTCTTTCCAAACTCTAGTAATGAATAATTAATATAATTGGCGGCCATTTTGAAATCCAAGATGGCCACCAAAGTGCAGATTTCCTATGTAACAATTTCCGCCTGCTTATTAGATATCGTATGGTGTTAAAATCCTCTCCGTACGACATTCCTAACTTGCGTTATCGTCAGAATAGATAATGCCAGCGGCGGCCTAAGTCATTTTATGCCTCTTTACATTTATTTGTTGTAAACTCGTGGTGGATGATATGTTTTAGTTTTTGAGTTATTTTTATAGACAGATAAACGGTGTAGAACAATGCATAATTTGGAAAATCATACCAGTGCTGTTTCACTAAAAAAAGTACAAGTCTAATAATAAAATATTGAAAAATATATGATTTTTTTTCGATAATTGATTTTTATAATAATTAATCTAAAACAAAATGCTTCATATTATTTTTTATTTAGACGGTACACATCGGACGTATATTTAGTCGTCAACCGCACATCGATAGCTAGTATAGAAGTCCAGATACACGTGCAACAATGTACCCCACCAAATGGGCATTTTCGAGCTGGGTGGTTTCAAAGATGGCGTCCATCCGGGCACTAAGCTACCGTTCTCAGATGTCCATCACACCTTTTCTGACACTTGAGACATTGGTCTAATGGAAAATCATAATGAGAATTACTCCCCCCGCCGGAGCATTACTTTTGGTCTGGCTCAAGGACTAAGAGGAAGAGAAAGAAAGAAAGGAAGAGATAGATAGATAGAGAGACAGACAGTGTGTAATTAAAATATACATATATATATTGTGTAAATAGAGATCTGTGATAAACTTAACACCAATCATGTATTTCACCCATATTTTGAGCTTTCGCCAAAATCTCTCGTTTGTTGTATATATATATATATATATCAATACACAATAACATGCATTTTAATGCTATTTTCCCTGCTAGAGCGGGGGTTAGCCTTGCGGTCCCATGACAATCTTCTCCATTTTGCCCTATTTTCTGCATCTCTCCTTGTTAACCCCCTTGCCCGCAATTCTTCCACCACCTTTAGCCAAATCTTTCTTGGTCTTCCCCGTCCTGTACTTCCTTCTACATTCATTTCCATCACTCTTCACAACCAGTCACTTTCATCCTTCCTCAACACATGACCAAACCATCACAACTTGTTTCTCTTCACTCCATCCATCACAGGCTCTATTTTTTTTTTTTTTTTTTTTTTAATACAAGATCGAGGCTCGTGAAGGAGCGAACATTTATCACACAGAAAGACAAATCGACAAACTGACACATAACCGACAAACCGACACATAAAACAAAAAGCATCGGGAGCGGTAGACAAGATGGGGAGAGAGGGGGAAGGGCACAAACACAACATTTGAGAGCAGGGACCGAGAGACATGGAGACATCGAGAGATCTGTGGGAGGGAGAGACCCACTGTGGGAGGGATTCCCATTATCTTTCGCAATTCATCCTTATGTCTTCCTCTCTCTCAACGATACTCCGCACATCCACCGAACCATTCGCATTTCCACCCTTTCCAGCCTTCGTTGCTGCTCCACGTTCATTACCCATGTCTCGCTCCCATAAATCATAACACTTCTCACACATGCAGCATACACCTTTCCCTTCAGCTTCAACGACACTCCCTTCCTCGTCAGCACGCCACTCAGTTCCCGAAACTTCTTCCATGCACATCTCACTCGAGCAACCGTTGCCGAGTCTGATCCACCTTCTCCATTCAGCATGTCTCCGAGGTAGCAAAATGTTTTCACACCTTCCAGCTTCACGCCGTCTCCAAGATCCAACTCAACATTTCCTCCATCTGCAGCTCCCTCTGTGCACACCGTACACTTGAATGTAGCTGCCACACTGATTAATGACCCTCTCAAACCACTACATTTTTGATGAACCCACTCAGCACACATTGTACATTGAATGGAGTTCACTCCGACACCCTTCCTGCACACAGCACACGGCCATTTCCCAGTTCTTTCCACCTCACCACATGCTTTACCACTTTCCATCACCTTCGTCTTTCCGATATTCACCTTCAGACCTTTTATCTCCATACATTCCTTCCACTTGTTCATCTTCTCCTTCAGTCCATCCATACTTTATGCAATCAACACCAGATCATATGCATGCAACAACTCCCACGGTAATCCCTCCTTTACATTCCGAGCCAGCACCTCCATCACAGCTACAAATAGTAGTGGACTTAGTACCGACCCCTGATGCACTCCCACCTTCACCTCAAACTCACCACTGTTCCCGTCCTTCATCCTTCTCCTGCAACTGCCTCACAATGAAAAGCGCGTCTGTCTTTCCTCTTCCTGGCATAAATCCAAACTGCATTTCGTCGATCTTCACCTTCTTCCTTATCCTCCTCTCCAACACCCTTTCCAATACCTTCATTCCATGCTCCAATAACTTTATCGCTCGGTACGAGCCACACTCCAGAGGGTCACCTTTCTGCTTGTATAGAGGGACGAGGGTACTCAGTTGCCAATTCACTGGAATGCGGCTTTCTTTCACCACCAGATTACAGATCTCTGTCATGCTCTTCACACCCCAACTTCACACTGCCTTCAACATATCTCACACAACTCCCGTCGGCCGTCCCGCTTTTGTACTCTTCATTGCTTTTAGCGCTTCCTCAACTTCCTTCTCGGTTATCTTCTCTGCCGGTCCTAAAACTGGGTTACTCTCGATGTTGCCATCCCATTCATTCTCTGCATTCAACAGCATTTCCATACAGTCACGTGAAAAAGTAAGTACACCCCATGTAAAGTTTTGACTTTTTCAACATATTTCAACATACAGCTATTTGATCTTCATTTCAACAATATTGAGAGATAAAGGTGATATAACATAACAAATATCATGAAACATTTACATTTTGTAGTCCATTGTATAATTTAAATGAACATAAATGCAAATTTCGCATGTGGAAAAAGTAAGTACACCCCTACATTTATCACTACTTCAAATACCTAAAATTAGAATCAGGTGCACCAGCTCAGGTGCAAATGATTAGAACCTTGTTGGAGAGGATCTTGGAGGAACCTGTCTTATTTAAACCTCAGACATTTAGTTTGGTTTGCTCTTTGTTGTTGAAGTGTGCGGCGTCACCGTGCATAGATCAAAAGAGCTCTCTGAGGCCTTCAGAAAGAAGGTTATAGATGCCTACACGTCTGGGAAGGGATTTAAAAAGACCTCCAAACAATTTGAAATCAATCATTCGATTGTCCGGAAGATCATCTACAAGTGGAAAAGATTCCAAACAACTGCCAACTTGTTCAGGCCAGGCCGCCCCAGCAAGTTCAGCCCGAGAGCAGACCGCAAGATGCTGAAAGAAGTCTCTCAGAACCCCAGAATGTCATCACGGGACCTACAGGTAGCTCTTGCCACTGTTGATGTCAAAGTGTACGAGTCTACCATTAGAAAGAGGCTGCACAAATTTGATCTACATGGGAGGTGTGCCAGGAGGAAACCTTTGCTGTCCAGAAAGAATATCAGTGCAAGAATAAAGTTTCCCAATGAACACCGAGGCAAAGAACAGCACTTCTGGAACAATGTGCTCTGGACAGATGAGTCAAAGGTAGAGCTATTTGGCCACAGTACCAGAAGACATGTTTGGCGAAAACCAAAGACAGCATTTGACCACAAGAACCTGATACCAACTGTAAAGCATGGTGGTGGAAATATTATAGTTAGGGGCAGCTTTGCTGCATCAGGGCCTGGGCAGCTCACCATTATAGAATCCACAATGAATTCTTCATTGTACCAGAGGGTGCTTGAGGATAATGTGAGGCCATCTGTTGGAAAGTTGAAGCTCAACCGAAGGTGGACCTTACAACATGACAATGACCCTAAACATACCAGTAAATCCACCAAGGAATGGCTGAAAAGAAAGAAATGGAGGGTTCTGGAATGGTTAAGTCAAAGCCCGGATCTAAATCCCATCGAGATGTTGTGGGGGGATTTGAAACAGCTGTGCATGCTGTGCAACAATTTTTCTTGAATAATTTATTGCAAAGTCAATTCTTCATTGTTTTTTGTTCAATTAGATCATCTTTATCTATAGATACTGTTTAAATGAAGATCAAATATTGATATGTCCACATATGTTAAAAAGATTTTTTTTAAACATTACATGGGGTGTACCTACTTTTTCACGTGACTGTATATCTCTTCCATCTTCCTTTAATTCCATCTGGGTCCACAACGATTTGTCCCACTTCATCCTTCAAGCAACTGACCCCCATGACATCACACCTCTCTTTCGCTATCTGCTTTGCAATCCTGAATACCGCTCTCTGACCCTCTTCCGAATCCAAGCGTTCTCCGAACATTTTCCGACATGCCTCCTGCGCCTTTGCTACCTCTTTCTTTGCAGCCTTCTTGGCTGCCTTATAACTTTCATGCTCTGCTGTTTCTGCTCCCGTACCCTTCGCCTTCTGCCACTCCTTGAACTTCTTCCTCTTCTCGTCAATCCTCTTTCCAACTTCATCATCCCACCACCATGTTTCCGAGTGCCTCGGTGGTCCTTTTGTCCATCCACATACCTCACCAACGGCTCCCAACAGACTAGCTTTCATTGACATCCAACCACGTTCAAGCTCAACCACATCATCCTCTACCATACTCAGCCTCTCTTTTAATGCCTCCCTCACTGTCACCTCTTTCAACCTCCACACCTTCATTCTCGGTTGTTACTTTACCCACCGAGCTCTCCTCGCACCTTTCACCCTTATGTCGTAGACAACCAAGTGGTGCTGTGAAACAGCCTCCTCCCCCGGGATCACCTTTGTGTCCCGAAGGTGCCCCCTATCTCGCCTATGCACCAGCAGGTAGTCAACGGTTGTCGTCGACTCACCTGATGTGTATGTAACAAGCTTATTATCGAAAACACGAATATATATATATATAAACAAATCACAAATGCAGTGATCCAACAGGTATACCTGGAGACAAAGCTAGTCGGCCAATTTGCTTGGAATACCTGTTGGTTCAGTGTTTGGGCTGATATCTTGTGGAATTTGGCCTTCGCTGTTGATACTCTATGGTTGTATTATCCAGGAGAAGGACTTTGGGAGAAAAAAAGTCTCGCATAACCCATGAGGTAGTACTGCATATTCTGATCGGATAAACATTTCTAAGGTGGATGTCACTTCAGATCGTGGTATCACTTTGTTGTGAAGGCCAATGTTTGTGGCTGGGGTCAGCTTGGTGTCTAAAATGAGGGCGGTGATTTCTTGAGTGGGATGATATTGATGATGTCATTGCTGTTAATTGAACATCCAAAGTGCAAATGGAACAAATACATGAGAATAGGACGACGATGGAAAGTAAATACAGTATGTACTGTGGTGTTGGCAAAAATGTCTCAAGTTCTGAGAATGTCAAATATATTGCACAGTTTGACTCATCACCAGCGTCATGTTCCCCCTTGTCACATTCAGGCCAGAAATGGTCAAATTACCCACAATTGACTTTCCAGAGGCAGAAATAGAGGAGAAGTGGCAACACTGGAAAATGGATGTCTCGGAAAATGTCTTTCAAAGTCCTGGGACCGTTCACTCCATGGTATGGGTTGACTAGTTCAGCTTCTAATCTAGTCAAAAAAACAATAAGCTAGGCCTTGTGCACGCTCTAAAATGGCACGGGACCTGTTGTGATTCTTTTCCCCTCTCCTTCACCTGTAACAGATTATATGAATGCTGTTCTCAAAATAAATACTAATCTGCTGAAACAGCTTCAACTCTGAGGCTTTGTCCCCTCATTCATGTACTGGACTTAAAAAATAAATTGAGCTAAAAGTCGTTTTCTGCTGATTCCATCTTGAGCACGAGTAGGTGGCTGGATGAAGGTTTCACCAGGTAGCCCAGAAAACGACTTTGGTGGCACCCATCTTAGAAATACGCAAGCATGACGGTTTCTTATGGACTTTGATCTCAGGAATCCGAATCTGCTTGTTTGGTTGTTCAAAGACCTGCAGTGAAAGCAGCAATTCTTGATTAAAGACGTAGTTCCCGTCACGAGCACGAAAGGGCTCCGTTCATGAAAACTTGCGCTATTGGCCGATTATAACGGGTTCTGGTTGAGGAAAACTCATCTGTACGACGGCAGCCGCTTCTCTGTCTGTCTGTCACCATTTTTCTGGTGAGTTCGCTGAACGGATCTTCGTCAAACTTTCAGAGGTTCATCAGTGAGCGCTGAGGTGTGTTTTGGGCAAAAATTAGAAAACTTTGGAAAAAAAAAAAAAGTTTTTAATTTTTGGGGATTTAAAAAAAAATCAACCTATGATGCCTGAGCCTTTGTAGCAATGTTAAAGGTAATAAATTATCCCTGATTAATGTGTGTTTGTGTAATGTTATGATAAATACTAGAATGGCACTCAGTCGAGCGCACATCTCCGTCAGGCTGAACAGTTTATGTTTTCTATCCCACTGATAGGCCGGATCTGGATTCGGATCTGAACCAAAATCAAATCGACTTGTTCTTGTCACAAAAGCAACTCATCCACCAAGTTTAGTCATTACTCATCCATAACTTTTTTTTTTAATATCATGTTCTATATCGCTTTTCGCCTGATCTCTCAATGGTGAAGAATCATTTAAAAATTAAATAATTACTCGTATCTGAATCCATATTCAGATCTTCACCAAAATCGAATCGATTCGTCCTTGTCATACACACAACCTCTCCACCAAGTTTCGTCAGAATCCGTCCATAACCTTTCGAGATATCTTGTTCACAGGCAGACAAACAAATGAAAAATCAGAGACCGAGGACTTGCCAGAATGTACTTTTTTATTGGCCATTTTGTACAAATATGACGGCCGAACCACGTAACCAATGAGGTCATCATTATTTGTTTTATAAACTAATTTATTCCTTGATGATGCTCAAGAAATTTCATCTTGATCGGAAGAAGTCTTGTACTTGTCGAATTATGACGTCATAATGGAGGCACCTATGACATAATCATTAACATATTTTATTCCCCATGGAGAGTTCTTTACAATGAGCCATGTCTCAATTTTTTCTATTGAGCACTTTCGGAGATATGGAGGTGCAAATTTTTTCGGTTTTTCCAGGATGACGGCCGAACCACGTGACCGATGACGTCATCAATTGGGCACAGTCTATTCCAGGGCAAGATAAATATGTGTGTAAAGTTTGGTGATTCTCTGAGCAACGGTGTAAACGTAGTGCTGCGCACAGACAAACAGACAGATGAAAAATCGGTCAGAGGCCGAGGTCTTGCCGGAATGTACTTTTTTATCAGCCATTTTGGATAAATATGGCGGCCGAACCACGTGACCAATGACGTCATCATTATTTGTTTTCGAATCTAATTTATTCCTTGATGATGCTCAAGAAATTTCATCTTGATTGGATGAAGTTTTGTACTTGTCGAATTATGACGTCATAATGGAGGCACCTATGACATCATCATTAACATATTTTTCCCCATGGAGAGTTCTTTACAATGAACCATGTCTCAATTTTTTCTATTGAGCACTTTTGGAGATAGAGAGGTGCGAAGTTTTTCCGTTTTTCCAAGATGGCGGCCGAACCACGTGACCGATGACGTCGTCATTATTTTTTTTCTTTTCTTAACCAGGTTATGCTGACATGTCGCTCAAGAAATTGCATCTTGATTGGATGAAGTTTTGTACTTGTCGAATTATCAAATTATGACGTCATAATGGAGGCCTTGGGCAGAGAGAGTTAAAAATTGGGCACAGTCTATTCCAGGGCAAGACAAATATGTGTGTAAAGTTTGGCGATTATACGTCCAACTGTGTAGACGTAGTACTGCGAACAAACAAACAGACAGATAAAAAATCGGTCAGAGACC
Source organism: Myxine glutinosa (assembly GCF_964187855.1). Taxonomy (NCBI): domain Eukaryota; kingdom Metazoa; phylum Chordata; class Myxini; order Myxiniformes; family Myxinidae; genus Myxine; species Myxine glutinosa. Next base: position 15,193,627 of record NC_136267.1, read on the forward strand.
GAGGACTTGCCGGAATTTCTTTTTTTATCGGCCATTTAGGACAAATATGGCGGCCGAACCACGTGACCGATGATGTCATCATTAACATATTTTATTCCCCATGGAGAGTTCTTTACAATGAGCGGTCTCAATTTTTTCTATTCAGCACTTTCGGAGACATGGAGGTGCAAGGTTTTTCGGTTTTTCCAAGACGGCGGCCGAACCACGTGATCGATGACGTCATCATTAACATATTTTATTCCCCATGGAGGGTTATTTACAATGAGCCATGTCTCAATGTTTTCTATTCAGTACTTTCGGAGATATAGAGGTGCTAAGTTTTTCGGTTTTTCCAAGATGGCGGCCGAACCACGTGACTGATGACATCATCATTAACCTATTTTATTCGCCATGGAGAGTTCTTTACAATGAGCCATGTCTCAATTTTTTCTATACAGCACTTTCGGAGATATGGAGGTGCAAAGTTTTTCGGTTTTTCCAAGATGGCGGCCGACCACGTGACATATGACGTCATCATTAACATATTTTCTTCCCCATGGAGAGTTCTTACCAATGAGCCATGTCTCAATTTTTTCTGTTCAGCACTTCCGGAGATATGGAGGTGCAAAGTTTTTCGGTTTTTCCAAGATGGCGGCCGACCACGTGACATATGACGTCATCATTAACATATTTTATTCGCCATGGAGAGTTCTTTACAATGAGCCATGTCTCAATTTTTTCTGTTCAGCACTTTTGGAGATATCGTGGTGCAAAGTTTTGCCGTTTTTCCAAGATGGCGGCCGAACACGTGACTGATGACGTCATCATTAACATATTTTATTCCCCATGGAGAGTTCTTTACAATGAGCCATGTCTCAATTTTTTCTGTTCAGCACTTTCGGAGATATGGAGGTGCAAAGTTTTTCGGTTTTTCCAAGATGGCGGCCGAACCACGTGACTGATGACTTCATCAGTAACATATTTTATTCCCCATGGAGAGTTATTTACAATGAGCCATGTCTCAATTTTTTCTGTTCAGCACTTTCGGAGATATGGAGGTGTAAAGTTTTTCGGTTTTTCCAAGATGGCGGCCGAACCACGTCACCGATGACGTCATCATTTGGGCACAGTATATTAGAGGGCAAGACCAATATGTGTGCCAAGTTTGGCGATTCTACGTGCAACGGTGTAGACGTAGTGCTGCAAACAGGCAAACAGACAGACAGACAGACAAACAGACAGACAAACAAACGAACAGATCAACATACTTGCCGGAAAATTTTTCCGGCAAGTAACCATCCGATCAACATACTTGCCGGAATCTTTTGCTGAAAACCGAAAACTTGCCGAAAACCGTACATCGGAATCTTTTCCGGCAAGCAACAAATGAAAAATCACTCACAGAGCGACACTTGGCAAAACAGAATGAAGTGGAATTGCACTCAGTCAAGCATCCTTTTAACCTCAAAAATAATTAGTGGTTGAATTCAGTGACCTGATATGACAACCGTCTTCAAAGTTTAAGTTAATCGGATGAAAATTGACAATTTTAGAAATTCGGCCTATGTTGACCTTTTGGCCTATGTTGACCTCAAAAATTGTTGGTGCTTGCTTTCAGTAAGGTGATATGAAAATCCTTTTTAAATTTCAAGCCAATCGGATGAAAATTGACGATTTTAGGAATTTGAAATTGTTGTTGACCTTTGACCGATGGTGATCCCAAAAATAGTTGGTGGTTGAATTAAATTTGCTGATATGTAAATCCTTTTCAAATTTCAAGTGAATCGTATGAAAATTGACGATTTTAGGAATTTGAAATTGTTGTTGACCTTTGACCGATGGTGATCCCAAAAATAGTTGGTGGTTGAATTAAATTTGCTGATATGTAAATCCTTTTCAAATTTCAAGTGAATCGTATGAAAATTGAGGATTTTAGATATTTGAAATTGTTGTTGACTTTTGGCCTATGTTGGTCTTTTGGCCGATGGTGATCCCAAAAATAGTTGGTGGTTGTATTCAGTTTGCTGATATGTAAATCCTTTTCAAATTTCAAGTCAATCGGATGAGAATTGAGGATTTTAGAAATCGGAAAAAGTGGTTGACCTTTGGCCTATGTTGACGTTTTGGCCTATGCTGATCTCAAAACTATTTCGTGGTTGAATTCAGTTTGCCGATATGTAAATCCTTTTCAAATTTCAAGTCAATCGGATGAGAATTGAGGATTTTAGAAATTTGAAATGGTTGTTGACCTTTGGCCTATGTTGACCTTTTGGCGTATACTGATCTCAAAACTAGTTCGTGGTTGAATTCAGTTACCTGATGTGTAAATCCTATTCAAATTTCAAGTCAATCAAATGAAAATTGAGGATTTTAGAAATTTGAAATGGTTGTTGACCTTTGGCCTACGTTGACCTTTTGGCCTATGTTGACCTTTTGGCCTATGCTGATCTCAAAACTAGTTGGTGGTTGAATTCAGTTACCTGATGTGTAAATCCTATTCAAATTTCAAGTCAATCAAATGAAAATTGAGGATTTTAGAAATTTGAAATGGTTGTTGACCTTTGGCCTACGTTGACCTTTTGGCCTATGTTGACGTTTTGGCCTATGCTGATCTCAAAACTATTTCGTGGTTGAATTCAGTTTGCCGATATGTAAATCCTTTTCAAATTTCAAGTCAATCAAATGAAAATTGAGGATTTTAGAAATTTGAAAAAATGTGGTTGACCTCTGGCCTATGGTGACCTTTTGACCCCAAAAATATATAGGATTTTGTGGATCTCAAAATCTACCATTTGGGGAAGTTTCGTGAAGATCGGTTTAAAATTGTGACCTGTAGGCAAGTATAATGAGCGGACAGACAAACACACCACCCGGAGTGATCAACACACTTGCAAATTTTTTTCTTTATTTTTGCCAAATAACAAACAAATGGACTCAAATGCAAAAACCTCTCCTCTGGCGAGGGTAACGAGCTGCTTGCTAACGGAACACCCCCCTGCCTCCTACCTGCTTCCTCCATCCTTCGCTCCATCACTCATTCCTTCCAAATAAATCCTTCGTGCCACCTCCCTTACCTCAGAAGACCGTTGCTCGGCAACGGAAGAGGCGGAAGTGGCAGGCGCACGATCAGGGGTGAAGGTGCAACTCGGTCAAAGAAGAAATGTGAATATTACCGCAGATGGAGTGCAGAATGGCTGAGTTATAAATAAAACTTAAAACCAGGACGACGAGTTCTCGAAAACACTGGAATTCCCCTTTTGGGCGTGGTCAGGATTCCAAGAACCTGCGGATGGCGCGAAGTTCTCGTCATGGCTTCTCCCTCAGCTGAGGTAAACGTTGTTGTTGAAATCCGTGTAATATAACAACAAGAGATCGTTTGAGAATTACTCACCGGAGCTTTCAGGGAAAATCACTTCAATTCATTGAACTCCTTCGAGGTGAAACGACGCGACCAGCGGCGGGAGAAGTTCAAGAGAAAACACAAAACGGGCGGAAAACCTGAACGCTGTTTCCGACGACGTCCGCGTTTATAAATTACCTCAACGATGTTTCCAACGAAGTCCGCGTTTATTAATTAAATTCTTTACTGTTTTCTCGCCAGAACCAGACTCTACGGCGAGTGAACGGTCGCAGATCTTCCAACCCTTTTTGTTTTCCTTGCCCGTCCCCACCTGCTCCCTTACCTGTTTTTCCTTACTCAACCTGAAGATCGTGCGAACGGTCCCGCCGGATATAGATGTCGCCCCTGGCATGGTTGTGATGCGTAATGGGTAGCCTGGTTTTGGCGGTCATCGTCAACACCGTGCAGGTGCACTCAGCCAGTCATCCTTCCGAGGTGGACAAACGCCTGTCATCCTTCAGAGGTGGACAAACACCTGTCATCCTTCAGAGGTGGACAAACTGAGGACCAGCTTGCTGGGGCCGAAAGGTCCCCACCAATAAAGAAAGAAAGAAATAATATGACTTATTCGGCAAAGATAGATGGACATAGATAGTGTCATGGCGGTGCGTCGCAGGCACGGTACATGTACATAGACATTCATAGTGTCATGGTGGTGCGTCGCAGGCACGGTACATGTACATAGTGTCATGGTGGTGCGTCGCAGGCACGGTACATCGTGTCATGGCGGTGCGTCACAGGCACGGTACACAGTGTCATTGTGGTGCGTCACAGGCACGGTACATAGTGTCATGGCGGTGCGTCGCAGGCATGGTACATAGTGTCATGGCGGTGCGTCGCAGGCATGGTACATCGTGTCATGGCGGTACGTCACAGGCACGGTACATAGTGTCATTGTGGTGCGTCACAGGCATGGTACATCGTGTCATTGTGGTGCGTCACAGGCATGGTACATCGTGTCATGGTGGTGCGTCGCAGGCACGGTACATAGTGTCATTGTGGTGCGTCACAGGCACGGTACATAGTGTCATGGCGGTGCGTCGCAGGCACGGTACATAGTGTCATGGTGGTGCGTCGCAGGCACGGTACATAGTGTCATGGTGGTGCGTCGCAGGCACGGTACATAGTGTCATGGTGGTGCGTCGCAGGCACGGTACATAGTGTCATGGTGGTGCGTCGCAGGCACGGTACATCGTGTCATGGCGGTGCGTCACAGGCACGGTACACAGTGTCATTGTGGTGCGTCACAGGCATGGTACATCGTGTCATGGCGGTGCGTCACAGGCACGGTACATAGTGTCATTGTGGTGCGTCACAGGCATGGTACAGCGTGTCATGGCGGTGCGTCACAGGCACGGTACATCGTGTCATTGTGGTGCGTCACAGGCATGGTACATCGTGTCATGGCGGTGCGTCACAGGCACGGTACATAGTGTCATTGTGGTGCGTCACAGGCACGGTACATAGTGTCATTGTGGTGCGTCACAGGCACGGTACATCGTGTCATGGCGGTGCGTCACAGGCACGGTACATCGTGTCATGGCGGTGCGTCGCAGGCACGGTACATAGTGTCATTGTGGTGCGTCACAGGCACGGTACATCGTGTCATGGCAGTGTGTCGCAGGCACGGTACATAGTGTCATTGTGGTGCGTCACAGGCACGTTACATAGTGTCATGGCGGTGCGTCGCAGGCACGGTACATAGTGTCATTGTGGTGCGTCACAGGCATGGTACATCGTGTCATGGCGGTGCGTCACAGGCACGGTACATAGTGTCATTGTGGTGCGTCACAGGCATGGTACATAGTGTCATGGCGGTGCGTCGCAGGCACGGTACATAGTGTCATGGCGGTGCGTCACAGGCACGGTACATAGTGTCATTGTGGTGCGTCACAGGCATGGTACATCGTGTCATGGCGGTGCGTCACAGGCACGGTACATAGTGTCATTGTGGTGCGTCACAGGCATGGTACATAGTGTCATGGCGGTGCGTCGCAGGTATGGTACATCGTGTCATGGCGGTGTGTCACAGGCACGGTACATAGTGTCATTGTGGTGCGTCACAGGCATGGTACATAGTGTCATGGCGGTGCGTCACAGGCACGGTACATAGTGTCATTGTGGTGCGTCACAGGCATGGTACATAGTGTCATGGCGGTGCGTCGCAGGTATGGTACATCGTGTCATGGCGGTGTGTCACAGGCACGGTACATAGTGTCATTGTGGTGCGTCACAGGCATGGTACATAGTGTCATGGCGGTGCGTCGCAGGCACGGTACATAGTGTCATTGTGGTGCGTCGCAGGCACGGTACATCGTGTCATGGCGGTGCGTCACAGGCACGGTACATAGTGTCATGGTGGTGCGTCGCAGGCACGGTACATCGTGTCATGGTGGTGCGTCGCAGGCACAGTACATAGTGTCATTGTGGTGCGTCACAGGCACGGTACATAGTGTCATGGTGGTGCGTCGCAGGCACGGTACATCGTGTCATGGCGGTGCGTCACAGGCACGGTACATCGTGTCATGGCGGTGCGACACAGGCACGGTACATCGTGTCATGGTGGTGCGTCACAGGCATGGTACATAGTGTCATGGCGGTGCGTCGCAGGCACGGTACATAGTGTCATTGTGGTGCGTCACAGGCACGGTACATAGTGTCATGGCGGTACGTCACAGGCACGGTACATAGTGTCATTGTGGTGCGTCACAGGCATGGTACATCGTGTCATTGTGGTGCGTCACAGGCATGGTACATCGTGTCATGGTGGTGCGTCGCAGGCACGGTACATAGTGTCATTGTGGTGCGTCACAGGCACGGTACATAGTGTCATGGCGGTGCGTCGCAGGCACGGTACATAGTGTCATGGTGGTGCGTCGCAGGCACGGTACATAGTGTCATGGTGGTGCGTCGCAGGCACGGTACATAGTGTCATGGTGGTGCGTCGCAGGCACGGTACATAGTGTCATGGTGGTGCGTCGCAGGCACGGTACATCGTGTCATGGCGGTGCGTCACAGGCACGGTACACAGTGTCATTGTGGTGCGTCACAGGCATGGTAAATCGTGTCATGGCGGTGCGTCACAGGCACGGTACATAGTGTCATTGTGGTGCGTCACAGGCATGGTACATCGTGTCATGGCGGTGCGTCACAGGCACGGTACATAGTGTCATTGTGGTGCGTCACAGGTATGGTACATCGTGTCATGGCGGTGCGTCACAGGCACGGTACATAGTGTCATTGTGGTGCGTCACAGGCACGGTACATAGTGTCATTGTGGTGCGTCACAGGCACGGTACATCGTGTCATGGCGGTGCGTCACAGGCACGGTACATCGTGTCATGGCGGTGCGTCGCAGGCACGGTACATAGTGTCATTGTGGTGCGTCACAGGCACGGTACATCGTGTCATGGCGGTGTGTCGCAGGCACGGTACATAGTGTCATTGTGGTGCGTCACAGGCACGGTACATAGTGTCATGGCGGTGCGTCGCAGGCACGGTACATAGTGTCATTGTGGTGCGTCACAGGCATGGTACATCGTGTCATGGCGGTGCGTCACAGGCACGGTACATAGTGTCATTGTGGTGCGTCACAGGCATGGTACATAGTGTCATGGCGGTGCGTCGCAGGCACGGTACATAGTGTCATGGCGGTGCGTCACAGGCACGGTACATCGTGTCATGGCGGTGCGTCACAGGCACGGTACATAGTGTCATTGTGGTGCGTCACAGGCATGGTACATAGTGTCATGGCGGTGCGTCGCAGGCACGGTACATAGTGTCATGGCGGTGCGTCACAGGCACGGTACATAGTGTCATTGTGGTGCGTCACAGGCATGGTACATCGTGTCATGGCGGTGCGTCACAGGCACGGTACATAGTGTCATTGTGGTGCGTCACAGGCATGGTACATAGTGTCATGGCGGTGCGTCGCAGGTATGGTACATCGTGTCATGGCGGTGTGTCACAGGCACGGTACATAGTGTCATTGTGGTGCGTCACAGGCATGGTACATAGTGTCATGGCGGTGCGTCGCAGGCACGGTACATAGTGTCATTGTGGTGCGTCACAGGCACGGTACATAGTGTCATGGCGGTGCGTCGCAGGCATGGTACATCGTGTCATGGCGGTGCGTCACAGGCACGGTACATAGTGTCATTGTGGTGCGTCACAGGCATGGTAGGTACATCGTGTCATTGTGGTGCGTCGCAGGCACGGTACATCGTGTCATGGTGGTGCGTCGCAGGCACGGTACATCGTGTCATGGCGGTGCGTCACAGGCACGGTACATAGTGTCATGGTGGTGCGTCGCAGGCACGGTACATCGTGTCATGGTGGTGCGTCGCAGGCACAGTACATAGTGTCATTGTGGTGCGTCACAGGCACGGTACATAGTGTCATGGCGGTGCGTCGCAGGCATGGTACATCGTGTCATGGCGGTGCGTCACAGGCACGGTACATAGTGTCATGGTGGTGCGTCGCAGGCATGGTACATAGTGTCATTGTGGTGCGTCACAGGCATGGTACATCGTGTCATTGTGGTGCGTCACAGGCATGGTACATCATGTCATGGTGGTGCGTCGCAGGCACGGTACATCGTGTCATGGTGGTGCGTCGCAGGCACGGTACATAGTGTCATTGTGGTGCGTCACAGGCACGGTACATAGTGTCATGGTGGTGCGTCGCAGGCACGGTACATCGTGTCATGGTGGTGCGTCGCAGGCACGGTACATCGTGTCATGGCGGTGCGTCACAGGCACGGTACATCGTGTCATGGCGGTGCGTCACAAGCACGGTGATTTATCAGTGTGTGTGCGCCGTCCTTCGGATGCACGTTAAGCCGGGTGTCCCGCCTGCTATCATTAGTCAGTGCATGTTATAGATCCCACGGTGTCCTTCGCCAAGAGAGGCGAGTTATCACCGGCATCCTGAACAAATTACAAATTCCTGCCACAATTGTTATATTTTCTGTTTGTGAGGGGCAGGGGAGGGAGGACACATTGGGTAATGAAGGTGACAATTCGTACACAGCATACACACCTCCACGTGGCTGAACAGTCTATGTTTTGTATCTCTCTGATGGGCCTTGATCTGGATTCGGACCTGAACCTAAATCTAAGCGCCTTCTTCTTCTCACTTACCCAACTCATCCACCTAATTTTGTCATGAGGCGTCCATACACTTTACGCCTCCGCCGACAAAGCTTCCGGAGGTATTATGTTTTGGGGTTGTCCATACGTCCGTCCGTCCGTCCAGGCTAAACCTCATTTTATCAGCAATCACATGTCCGATTGAGACGAAACGTTTCGGGTAGGAGTGACACCCATGCAGAATATTGTTATGATAATTGTGACGTCATAGGTCACGTGATATGGCAGCCATCTTGAATTAAACACAAATAATTTTAAAATATATTTCTCTGAAAACGGCTGAATGCAAAAATTTGAAACTTGGCACATTGTCAAGTACTCCCAATGGGGAACAAAAGCATGATAATGATGACATCATAGGTGAATTTGAACCAGCTTGAGGACCAGCTTACCAACCGAAAAAAAAGGATTACCAGCCAAAAATGATTTAGTCGAATTCCTTGTTCTAAAAAACTGAAATTTCATGCACATGATCTATGACCCATTTGTATTGAAATATTAAATTTATGACATCATATGTCACATGGTTTGGCAGCCAAATTGGATTGAAAGAAAATCTTCCTTTAATTCACCAAATGTCCGTCTGTCTGTCTGTCTGTCTGTACGTTCGCAGATACCGTAAAAACTGCTGAACCGATCTCAACGATATTTTGGGTGGATAATGCTGGGATCTCCAGGAGTAAAATAGGCTGTTTAGTTTTCCCAATTTCAGCTTTAGTCTCCAGCATTCTCAGGTTTGGACTCCCGCATAACATTCGCGTTCGCATAACGTTCAGTGTTCTCATTGTGACGATGTTGCTTTCCCGGGTACTGCACAAACGGCTGCACCGATCGCTGCACAGCTGCCCCGATCGGACTCGGTGACCTCGGACAAAGACCTTTTTTAGGACGTGGGTTGAATCCCTGCTTGGGAGAATTCTAACCCATTTCAACTGAAGGAAACACGTATCGGGAGTACATACGACATAGCGATTGTGAACACGATTATCGATCACGATTCACGATCATGATCATCACGATCATAGTGTATCGATCACTGTGGGAAATTTGGAGAATTATAGTGAGATACTGTTTAGATTTTGATGATTTGCCTGTGATATGATTTAACAGATGTTTATATGAATCGTTTAAAAGAAAAAAGCCTTCAATTTCTGATACTAGCAATGGTACCCGCCCTTTGGGCGGGGCTTCAATTGGGAGGCCCAAATGAAAAGGCTAAATATCAGAAATCGAAGGCTTTTTTTTTCTTTTAAACGATTTATATGAACATCCGGTAAATCTTGATTGGTGCAGCCGTTTATGCGGCACCCGGGAAAATAACGTCATGCGGGAGCAAGTATCAGCAGGATGTGGCAGTGTGGGAGTCTACGTTGCTGAACCTCCTTCATGCCGAAGTAGCCCACTACTTCTCCAAGCATTCCGCTCTTCAGATCCGCCATGACAGATTTAAGCTTGATACTGAAGACGCGTGCAGTTCATCCTCCCGATGTCGTATGTACTCCCGATACGTGTTTCCTTCATTGTAAAAACTTCCAAATCAACAGTTAAAAGGATTTTAAGCCGATAGCTGTTACGGCCTTGGCAAGATCGATGGAGACAGCGATCTGTTGGCGTATTCACCGCCCAAATAGCTATGTGGAATACTCTCATGTAGAGATTAAACTCACGTCATTTGAACTTTAGCCGAGGTCATTATTTACTTTTAATTATGTTTATATACGAATCGAAAAGAAGATAATTGGTCACAATGAACGTTATGCGAACGCGAATGTTATGCGGGAGTCCAAACCTGAGAATGCTGGACACTCAAGCTGAAATTGGGAAAACTAAATAGCCTATTTTACTCCTGGAGATCCCAGGATTATCCACCCAAAATATCGTTGCGATCGGTTCAGCAGTTTTTACGGTACCTTCAAACGGACGGACAGACATACAGACAGATGGACGGACAATTGGTGAATTATAGTAAAATTTTACCTTTTCATTTGGGCCTCCTAATTGAAGCCCCGCCCGTAGGGCGGGTACCGTTGCTAGTTTAAATAATTTGCATATTGGGTTCCTGAATTGGTTCACCTATCAAAAGCTGCAATCCGATTTTTTTTTTTTAGATCAAAAGGTCAAAGGTAAAGGTTGCGTAAATCACTAATTTTCACCCAATTGACCTGAAATTTGAAGAATTTGCATATCGGGTCACTGAATTGGTTCACTAATGAAAGGGTGGGTGTCCATTGTTTTTTTTAGATGAAAAGGTCAAGGTTGCATAAAATTGTCAATTTTCGTCCAATTTACCTGAAATTTTAAGAATTTGCATAATGGATCACGGAATTTGTGCACTAATCAAAAGCTAGAAGCTGATTATTTTTTTTTCGCTCTCATTCTAAAGTTCAACGACGAATGCTGCATAAAATCATCAATTTTCATTTAATATTTCTTTTTAAATGTCGTTATTTTGAGCATGCGGAAGAAAAAGAAGACGTCTGGATGCTTTGCATCCAAAGACAAAAGAAGACAAATGGATGCTTTGCATTTTCAGATGCTTTCTTGTTCGGTCTTGTTTACATTTTCTCGCTTGTTTATCTTTCCAACCAATATGGTGCCCGTGGGCACTGCATCATGGGTGCTGAAACCCCTCTGTAAAGCTGCCTGGTACTGCCCTACCAGCTTACTCCCTACCTATTACCACCTCCCATATCCATATACAACATCACACGCTCCACAACGATCTCTTGCACCACGTGGCGTCTTCTTGTAAGAAACGTCATTACGTCACCATCCTTGCGTAATGACGATGTATATATTATATGGCGCGATACGATTACTAAATCACGTACTGCAAAGTGTTTTTATACTTAATGTTTTTTTATTCACACCTAATATATATTATTTATTTTCATTAATACATGCGGTAGGAAGATGTTTTTTTAATCTGTGGAATTTGTGTAGTCGGAGTAGTTTCGGGATGCAAGTTTGTTATCGTTTTTTTTGTGCGCGAACCTCTAATACGTAACAAAATGTACGATTATAAATGGGAAATAAATCTTCTCTGAAAAAACTGATAAACTCGATAAAACGTTATTGGATAAAATGTGAGGCGGAAGTAGTTTGTTTTTGTTGTTGTTTTTTGACGTCACATCATGGCGCTGGTGTTGAGGTTAGTGTGATCGTCGTGCCCTTCATTGAAATCCTCTTTCAGTGTCGTATCACAAACATGGCTGGGAGATATAATTCATTGTGTGGGAAAGCTTACATGAGGTCTTTGAATATTTCATTGGAATGAGTGGCCGTGCGTGTCAGAGCAGCAATGGTTGAGTTTAACTTTAAGAATGCTCGATGTTGTGATGTGTCGTGGTGTACTGTGTAGTGAAGGGTCCATAGACATGGGTGTCGTTGTCCCTTGCGTGTTACTGTTAGTGTTAACACGCTGTTGATACTTGTGTCCTGGGGTTTTTCCAAATTATACGGTCGCTTACACCAAACCAGGAGTGTGTTCCAATACCAAAGCAGCTAGCTAGCGCTTGCCAAGCAAGCCGTTCCTTATCGACGGCTTCCAATGGAGTGCTTGCTTGAGTGCTTAAGCCTCTTGGCGAGCGCTGTACAAACCTATTGGTAACGGAACACCCCCATTGTGCCGAGTTACGGCCTCATTGTCACGTTGTGCTGTCATCCCAATCTCTAGCTCAAAGCCCGTTGGTGATGATCTGAATAACTTGTACAAGACTGACAGGGATATTTTACGTGAACTTTGAAAAGTTAACGTAATGGATTAATCTGCGATTATGATGGATTTTCAACTCGTGCCAAAGCTTTAGTTACTGCACCAAGAGATGTCATTTAGTGGAACTGCAAAGATCGGCTCCCTTTAGAAGCATTGGCTAGTCCTCTCCCCTCTGCCTCCCCCCTCCCCCTCCAACACGCAAGGAGGGGTTAACCCTCTGTATACAATATTTCATGGAGATCGGACCAGCCATGTTTTTTCTCTATGATTTTCAGATGCACGTGCACACAGAGAATAGGCCTACACCTTATGAAAGGTTTACATACACCTTATGAAGCACAAGCAGGGGTTCACGGCATTGTACTGGGGTTTCCCCTGCGTTGCGTGGTGGGTACCTTGCTTTACGCGGTGGGTATGCGGCGTTGCACAGTGGGTACCTGGCGTTGCCTGGTGGGTATCCTCTGCGTTACCTGGTGCTGTTCTAATCCTGTTGGCATTTTGAAGAAATCGATTATTTTTTTCTCTTTTGTGGGGTCCTAAAATACTTCCTTACACCCACTATGGTCGTGGGTCATTTAATATCACCTTTCACAAAGATAGCTCCAAAACATTTTTGGTCTAAAACACTCCCAGGCACTCACTGATGAACTTCTGAAAGTTTGACGAAGATCCGTTCAGCCATCTGAGAAAAATGGCAACACACAGACAAACCAACACCCTCTTATGGTATAGATAGTGGAATGCGTCCATTGATGCACTTTTCCTCCTTTCCATAGCTCATTGCCTTGTGACAGGTGCATGACATTATGTCCATTGGTAAATATTTACATGTAATATAATTACCTTGCTGAAAGAGTGAACTAATCAAAGGTTTTGAGATGTTACCTTTGTGCAGTGTGCCGCGTTCAACAACAAATCAATCGTATGTGCGTGTGCGTGTGTGTGTTTGTTTTTGCAGGCAACTTGGGATCCGATGCCCACCAGCTTACCGCTTGCTCACCCCTACCATCTGCTCTCACTAGTACGATGCATTTCTCCTTTCTCTACTGAGCCGAGCTATCTCTGTCCCTTTCCCTGGTTTTATCATGCCAATGTAGCTTCCTTACTCAACCAACAGCTAAATCTCCTTACTAGCTTGGATAAATATTGATTGTCTGAAGGTTCATGAATATGGTAGTATTTGGCTCTTGCAGAAGCGACTGCAATAAGTTACACAGTCTTTGCTTGATGTGATCCTCATAGAGCCTCCGTTAATCCTCTGCCTTCTATAAACCATGTTTTTTCACAATGACCCCACAAGTACAAATACCCACAGAAGTTTGAACACAAAGCAGTTAATTTTTTTAAATCCCTCTCTTTTCCTATTGGTTCGTTTTTGTATGTACTCTTTTTTTTTTTCTTTTTTTTTTGTATACAAGATCGAGGCTCGTGAAAGAGCTAACATTAATCACACAAAAAGACAAACCGACACACAAAACACAAAAAAACAAGGGGAGCGGTAGACAAGATGGTGAGAGAGGGGGAAGGACACAAAAGAGAGGGGGAAGGACACAAACACAACATTTGAGAACAGGGACATCGGGAGGACTTGGGGGGAGGTGGGAGAGGATTAAAACATATGAACACTGCAAGGACTCTGGGGTGAATTACCGGGGGTAGAAAAGATCAAGGTTTTCGATGGGGGAAGATAAGAGATGGTGGTGAACAGCTGTTTTAAAGACCTGGAGGGAGGAGTGGGATTGAAGGGAGTGGGGGAGTTTGTTCCAGAGGCGGGAGAAAAGGGGAATGAAAGAGTGAAGGTGAGCAGAGAGCCTAGACTTTGGCAGTTTAACCAGAAGAGGGTTGCAGGCAGATCTTGTGCGACCTGAAGGAATATTGGGGGGACAGAGCACAGAGAGAGCTGGGGGAGCAAGGCCGGAGAGGAGTCGGTAGAAGACAGAAAGACCACCAACCTGCCTGCGGTGAGTGAGTGGAAGGCCCTCGGCGTTGACTACATCGCAGGAGATTCCAATGATTCTGAAAGCTTTGGCCTCAACAGCGTGAAGCCGAGCAAGGTGTGAGGCAGGAGCACCAGCCCAGAGGGGGGAACAGTATTCCATTGAGCTGTGGATGAAAGCCTTGTATGTGGTGAGGAGCTCAGGTGTGCCAAGGAAGGACTTCGCACGACGGAGGATGCCCAGTCGGCGACTGGCTTTGGAGGCCAGCTTGGAAATGTGGTTTTCCCAAGAAAGATCATGGCAGATAGTGAGACCCAAAAGCTTGAGCGACAGAACTTCTTGGAGAGGATTGTTGAGAAAGTAGATGGGAGGGTTGTCCAGTCGGTCCTTTCGGAGAGACCTTCTTCCTCTTATTTTGAGTGATCTGATCAGGACGAGCAATCGGACGCAGCCCGGCTTGTTTGGTCGGTCGTAGCATCGAGTCAGAGGTTCATTTTTGTAGTCGGGGTCTTGAAGTGAGGTTTGCTTTACATGGATTTGTAAACTTTTAATATTTTCCCATTCAATTGCCGAATATATATGCAAATTTAAAGGTATCTATATAATAATACCGTAAGGACTCGACTTTGTTATCCCTTTTACGCTGCACCCAGTGACCCGATGCCCACGGCACTAATGCATTTACGGTCTACGAACCGCGCTCTTTGTTTATCACGTACAGCCAGACTCGAAAAATCTGAATTAGTCGACTGTGGGGCCCAAAAGCATCCGATTAACGGCCGATACGACGCCATCTTTCGACGCCATCGTATTGGCGTCTGCTGGGCGAAGGCGATGCGAGCCGTCTGCTGATTGGACAGTCAAGTGGTGTCATTAAATAATGGGCCGTGCTTACTGATATTGATCTGAAACTTGCAAATGGGCATGTATTGCAAAGCAATTTTCCTTCTTATATTGTCCAAGTCTAAAATACACACCCACACACACACACATAAATCAGCTGATCGTAAAATCTGCATTCCCTACAACCAGTGATTACAGGTTTAAAAAATGATTTTTTGACGTATTGACTCAACGATGTAAATAGGAAAGCATTAATTTAATTATTTCCTTCTTATTCTGTAAAAGCGGCCTCGACGGTATAGTGTGCGATTGCCCAAAGCAGGTTCTTATTTTGACAATCGTTAGTCGTACAATAAATACTTACGGAATATTAAATGAAAAAAAATGTTTCTTTCTTGAATATTTTAAAGCATTTTGTTTTTCATTCCACATGGTGTGTTTCTTCCCTCCCTCTGTGGACAACCAAGTGCCGGCTTCCGGTCGTAGTATAATCCTTTGTAGCAGTGTAGGGTTTTATGAGCCAATGATTATGGTGCGGCGCATGTCGAGTCACAGCAGGATTTTATGAAACGCCATTTGAAGTTGTGAAAAAGGTCAGAGTACCTGCTAACATGTCAAGCTACAGCAGGGCGGCGCAGGTCAGTTATAGTTAATCAACGGATCAATGAGAATGTCCTTTACTGTACGTACTGTACTTTACCACATCGGTTAGAAACGCTGCCGCAGGAGATCTCCGATGGTCTTTACTTTAGCTTCTGTTTTGGATTCGGTTCCCGCCTCCTGATACCTCGCAGGTGTGACGTCGCATCAGAGGACGTTAAGCCAGCTGTCTCATCTGATTGGACAGTCGAAGGCGACAGCAAGCCGTCCACTGAGTGGACAATCCAGAGCATGCATTTGTGCCGGTGTCGGCGATCATTCATATATGCACTCTTCATTCTCATCTTTCTTCCTAACTCTTACTCGGACAAGCAAATCCCCTACGCCATCCATAATGGTACACTCTATCCATATACCACATCCTCCCTTCCGTGGATGTTCCACGGGTTTTGGCTAGTCTATATAATAATAGCGTAAGGACTCGACTTTGTTATCCCTTTTATGCCGCACCCAGTGACCCGATGCCCATGGCACTAATGGATTTACGATCTACGAATGGCGCTCTTTGTTTATCACGTACAGCCATACTCGAAAAATCTGAATTCGCCGACGTTGGGGCCCAAAAGCATCTGATTAACTGCCGATACGACGCCATCTTACGACGCCATCGTATTGGCGTCTGCTGAGTGAAGGCGAAGCAAGCCGTCCACTGATTGGACAATCCAGAGCATGCATTTGTGCCGGTGTCGGCAATCGTTGTTCATATACGCACTCTTCATTACCTTCGCAAAAGCGGAAGGTTATGTTTTGATCGCTGTGTATTTATTTGTATGTCTGTGTGTGTGTGTGTATGTTATTCGCATAACTCAAAAAGTATTCAACCGATTCGCATGAAATTTGGTGGGATGATAGGTTATTATCCGGGAACCATTTGATTAGATTTTGGAATCGATCGGGTCAAAGGTCAAGGTCAAGGTCATGAAAAGGTCAAAATCGTCTTTTTACCATAGCGCGGTCAATTTGTGTCCAATTTGTATGAAACTAATGCCAAAATGTTCAGAATTCAATGCCCAATCTTGTGATATGCGACATGACACTCTGACGTCATAACCCTTGTTTTTTAAGTGATTCTTCACCATGGAGTGATATGGCCAACCGGGCGGAGGTATGCACTCTACTGAGTGCCGTTCTAGTTCTCATCTTTCTTCCTAACTCTTACTCGGACAAGCAAATCCCCTATGCCATCCATAATGGTACACTCTATCCATACACCACATCCTCCCTTCCGTGGATGTTCCACGGGTTTCGGCTAGTCTATATAATAATAGCGTAAGGACTCGACTTTGTTATCCCTTTTACGCCGCACCCAGTGACCCGATGCCCACGGCACTAATGGATTTACGATCTACGAACCGCGCTCTTTGTTTATCACGTACAGCCATACTCGAAAAATCTGAATTAGCTGACGTTGGGGCACAAAAGCATCCGATTAACTGCCGATACGACGCCATCTTACGACGCCATCATATTGGCGTCTGCTGGGTGAAGGCGAAGCAAGCCGTCCGCTGATTGGACAGGTGAAGGCGAAAGCAAGCCGTCCACTGAGTGGACAATCCAGAGCATGCATTTGTGCCGGTGTCGGCGATCGTTGTTCATATACGCACTCTTCATTCTCATCTTTCTTCCTAACTCTTACTCGGACAAGCAAATCCCCTATGCCATCCATAATGGTACACTCTATCCATACACCACATCCTCCCTTCCGTGGATGTTCCACCGGTTTCGGCTAGTTTATTATGAATTAGGTTATGGAAATTTATTTAACATACAGTTTATCCGATTGAATGGTTATGAAGGCAAGTGTATCCCGAAACATAACAGTTTCATTTTGAACGAGAACAGCACTTGGTGGAGCGCATACCTCTGTCAGGCTGAATAGTTTATGGTTTGTATCCCAGTGATAGGCCGGAGCTGGATTCGGACCTGAACCAAAATCGAATCGGCTTGTTCTTGTCACCGACCCAACTCATCCACCAAGTTTAGTCATAACTCGTCCATAACTTTTTCAAACATCATGTTATATATCGCTTTTCACCCGATCTCTCAATGGTGAAAAATCATTTATAAACTAAATAATTCTCGTATCCTAATCCATATTCAGATCTTCAGCAAAATCGAATCTATTTGTCCTTGTCAGACACCCAACCAGTCCACCAAGTTTAGTCATAACTGGTCCATAACTTTTTGAGATATCGCGCTCACAGTAACGATGTTACAATCCCGCAAGGTCAGCGGTGGTGTACATCTGCCTCTGTACCTGCGCGCATGTCTACGAGAGGCTGTGGGGATCTCCCAGAAATACAGGTTTTTCATTGGCTGTCGGAGGGTATTTCTGCGTACGTCATAGCCGATGATGTAGTGGAATGCTCGCGCTTCTAACCTCGTTTTCTAATTTTCACGAGACCTCTTCAATTTCTGTCATACGATCGACTCGAAAGTTTGGCTTGTGTTCAGCGCTTTTCAAATCAACGATCGAATGTTCCGGACAAAATAAAAGGTATGTTGGACGTTTTTTCAACATGTTATCTAGTTTGTGGTGGAATGTAGCGGTTACCGCTGGATGCACACAATCGCCTTGCACCGGCCAGAACACGGCCAGACGCGCCTCTCCCGGGCATGCCCGGACTCACTGTTCCCGGGCACGCCCGAACCTCCCGGGCACGCCCGGTCTCGTCTTTCCCGGGCATGCCCGCTCTCGCCTTTCCAGGGCTCGCCCAGAGCGTCCGGGCATGCCCGCTATCGCCTTTTCAGGGCTCGCCCAGAGCGTCCGGGCATGCCCGCTATCGCCTTTCCAGGGCTCGCCCAGAGCGTCCGGGCATGCCCGCTATCGCCTTTCCAGGGCTCGCCCAGAGCGCCCGGGCACGCCCAGCCTCGACTTGCCAGGCCGCAGCCAAACACGCCCGGGCAGGTCCAGACTCGCCTTTCCAAGGCTCGCCCATGACACCCGGGCACACCTAAAATAGCTTTTGCCGGGCAAACTTCCCGACATAAATGTGTATATATATTGCTGCCCGATAAACGGGCTTGTCAGAATACCTGAGCTGTTTTGTTTCAATAAAGCAACTCGGACGAATTCCGTCTTTGGTCGCGTCAATTCTTTCGACTCGCGTTGGAGCGCAGTTCCTTGAGGAATTTCATTGCAATCTGATGATGCGAAGTAAGATATTTTGGCCCAGATATCAGGATTTCCTGACATAATTTTGCAAAAAATGATGATTTTAATCATCTTGAGAGTGGACATTTCATTTCTTTACGTGTCTGTAACAGCATCTAATACAACAGTGTTAAAGTTCTGATCTTGAGAATAAAACAATTTTGAATTTTCAAGGCAGTCTGGGTGTTTATTACAATTTCTGCCACGACTGTTAATTAGGTAATTAAGTACTTAATTAGGTAATTAATTAATTATGTAATTCAATTTCAGGTCATCCAAAGTAAGATGTATCATATCTTTTGTAGAATGCTTCAATCTATAATAACTGAAAGTTTCATTGAGTTCTCTTCATTTTTAAGGAAGTTATGGGCTTTTATGTCATTAAATTGACTGTCCTCGATCACAGCTTTTGTTTTAAGTTAATGGAAAAACAATAGGAAAGAAGATGTTAATTTCCGAGTATAAAAATGACCATAACTTCTTTAATACTGAAGATATGAAAGTGAATTAGGTATCAAATTAAAGGTCTTTCCATGCTTTATCTGATGCTATAAATTACAGGCTTGATTTTTAACATCTCAAAATTTTGTAACATTCCTACTCACAGACAAACAGGAATGAATACATTGGCGGTTTTAACATGATATGTATTGGTTTTAACCTGATCACTCCTATGCTATTGAAATGTTGAACTATTATCACTCCGATCCTATGCTGTTGAATCCTGTTGAATGCAGAGAATGAATGGGACGACAACATTGAGGGCCGACGGGAGTTGTGGGAGATATGTTGAAGGCAGCGGGAAGTTGGGGTGTGAAGAGAATGACAGAGATCTGTAATCTGGTGGTGAAAGAAGGCCGCATTCCAGTGGATTGGGAACTGAGTACCCTCGTCCCTCTATACAAGGGGAAAGGTGACCCACTGGACTGTGGCTCGTATCGAGCGATAAAGTTATTGGAGCATGGAATAAAGGTATTGGAAAGGGTGTTGGAGAGGAGGATAAGGAAGAAGGTGAAGATCGGCGATTATGCAGTTTGGATTTATGCCAGGAAGAGGAACGACAGACGTGCTTTTTATTGTAAGGCAGTTGCAGGAGAAGTACATGGAGAAGAGGAAGAAGTTGTTTCTTGCATTTGTTGATCTGGAGAAAACATTTGATAGGGTTACACACGAAGTAGTGACATGGGCATTGAGGAAGTTAGAAGTGGAGGAATGGTTGATCAGAGTAGTGATGGCAATGTACGAGAGAGCGTGCACAGCTGTAAGGACGAAGGACGGGAACAGTGGTGAGTTTGAGGTGAAGGTAGGAGTGCATCAGGGGTCGGTACTAAGTGCACTACTATTTGTAGCTGTGATGGATGTGCTGGCTCGGAATGTAAAGGAGGGTTTACCATGGGAGTTGTTGTATGCAGATGATCTGGTGTTGATTGGGGAGAGTATGGATGGACTGAAGGAGAAGATGAACAAGTGGAAGGAATGTATGGAGACAAAAGGTCTGAAGGTTAATATCGGAAAAACGAAGGTGATGGCAAGTAGTAAAGCATATGGTGAGGTGGAAAGAACTGGGAAGTGGCCCTCTGCTGTGTGCAGGAAGGGTGTCTGAGTGAGTTCCATTCAATGTACAATGTGCGCTGAGTGGGTTCATCAAAAATGTAGTGGTCTGAGAGGGTCATTAACCAGTGTGGCAGCTACTTTCAAGTGTAAGGTGTGCACAGAGGGAGCTGCAGATGGAGGAAATGTTGAGTTGGATCTTGGAGAATGCATGAAGCTGGAAGCTGTGAAAACATTTTGCTGCCTAGGAGACATGCTGAATGGAGAAGGTGGATCAGACTCGGCAACGGTTGCTAGAGTGAGATGTGCATGGAAGAAGTTTCGGGAACTGAGTGGCGTGCTGACGAGGAGGGGAGTGTCGTTGAAGCTGAAGGCAAAGGTGTATGCTGCATGTGTGAGAAGTGTTTTGATTTATGGGAGCGAGACATGGGTAATGAACATAGAGCAGCAACGAAGGCTGGAAAGGGTGGAAATGTGAATGGTTCGGTGGATGTGCGGAGTATCGTTGATAGAGAGGAAGACAAATGATGAATTGCGAAAGATGATGGAATTAGAGCCTGTGATGGATGGAGTGAAGAGAAACAGGTTGAGATGGTTTGGTCATGTGTTGAGGAAGGATGAAAGTGACTGGTTGAGAAGAATGATGGAAATGAAGGTAGAAGGAAGTAGAGGACAGGGAAGACCGAGAAAGACTTGGCTACAGGTGGTGGAAGAAGAAATGCGTCAAGGGGGTTAACAAGGGGGATGCAGAAAATAGGGCAAAATGGAGAAGATTGTCATGGGGCCCACAAGGCTAACCCCTGCCCTAGTAGGGAAAATGGCCTTAAAATGCCAGTTGTTGTTGTTGTTGTTGTTGTTGTTGTACTCGATGTTGAAGAATCGCTTATGAATTAAATAATTCTTGTATCCAAATCCATAATCAGATAATTACCAAAATCGAATCGATTCGTCCTTGTCAGACACCAAACCGGTCCACCAAGTTTCGTCCAAATCCGTCCACAACTTTTTGAGATATCCTGCTTATGTATTGTTTTGGCCATATCTCCCAATGGTGAAGAAATCACTTAAAAATTATAGTAGCAGGATCCGCCTCCGGATCTTCACCAAGATCTAATCATTTCGTCCTTGTCACATAAGCTACCTCTCCGCCAAATTTCGTCTGAATCCGGCGACAACTTTTTGAGATATCTTGTTCACAAGCAAACAAACAAACAGACAGACAGGGGTGAAGACATAACCTCCATCCATCCACCTTCGTGGCAGGGGTAAGAATGATCGTATCTGCATCCGGATTTGGATGTTCATCAAAACAGAAAATTTTCATCCTTGACAGACACCCAACCTGTCCACCAAGATTTGTCCCAATCCGTCCATAACTTTTCAAGATATCGTGCTCACAGACAAACAGGAATGAAAACATTGGCGGACCCGCATTGGCGGAGGAAAAAGGTTAAAAAGTGCTAGATTGACTTGTACCTACCTGTCTGTCGAATCATTGGTGACACAGAACATGACATACCACTGAT
Organism: Myxine glutinosa; assembly: GCF_964187855.1. Lineage (NCBI taxonomy): Eukaryota > Metazoa > Chordata > Myxini > Myxiniformes > Myxinidae > Myxine > Myxine glutinosa. The sequence continues at coordinate 15,215,542 of NC_136267.1, forward strand.
TGTGAGCAAGTATGGCACCTCTCTGCCGCTACTTTTAATGCTAAAGAGAACTGGGATATGATTGTTGAACCTGTTAAGGTGGTAATAACCAAATCCGATACTGATTCCACCGGAATGGTTGTGATAAAACTTGTCACAAAGATCTTCTTCTTCTTTTTTTCTCTCACTCAGTGCTGTTCCGCTGTGCACAGCTGCAAAGCAAGAGTCAAAATCACCAACTAGGCCCCTCTCTCCTCACGTCACGATCTTTCGGTGAAGTAACTCCTCAATCATCCCTCCGATGTCATTCGACATATTATGGTCACAAACTTTTCCATGAGCCTGGATGTTGCATAAAACATCCCTTTTTTGTTGCTTGTTTCTGCCACTTCTGTAATTTCTCTCAATTCCAAACGACTGTATTCCAACCAAATACACGAGGCAAAACAAAACAAAACAGTTGAATGGAGTATCCTTTTTATTTGTATGAATGTTTGAATACACGTTTACGCATTCTGATGTGAACAATACACCGTCCTCAGCTAATTATGCTCTTTCTTGACCACACCACATCCACTTCCTGCCCGTAATCAGGTGGCCATTGCCAATGGTGATGTCGATCGCTCACAGAGCTACTGGTGTGTTCCTTGCTGCAGGTATGGATACTGGATAGGCCAAGTAATTTACCCAGAGGGAGGGTTTAGGGTGAATCGTTTGTCCCTTCCGTGTTAGTGGTACCTACAATAGACCTTTGACCTCTAAAACGTGGTTATGGAAACACTTTTTGGTTTTAGAAACATGGGAAATGGACTTGTAATTCAGTCTCAACCTTGTGTGGCTCTGCTTTAAGTGGTAACTGATTTTGATGCGTGCCAGGTATGGTTGGGCTGGGTCTGAGCTCGGTGCTGCCCGGAGACTATGCCTCACAACTGAGTGCACTGCAGACGTTGGGCGTATCGGGGTTCCCCATCAAGTTTCTGTTGACCGTTCCTCTCTCCTACCACACCTGGAATGGCATTCGACATTTGGTACTGATTGTACTCCTTCCTCATCCCAACTGTTTCAACAATGTGTGTCGGAAAGGTTGATGGAGACAAACTAAATATTGGGAAATGTGATTTTGTACTGTTTTGATCAAACTTCCATCCTCTAGTGTTTATGCCGATTCGTATGGTACATCACTCAAGGGGAAACTAAACGCAATTTCTTCTGAAAGACATTGAAAATCATCCATCACCATCTAATTTGAAGGGGATATTTTTTAGAATTTTTTTGGCCAATCACAGTGTCGATAAAAGCCCTAAAGTCTTGATTTTCGATTTCGCCAGTGACGTCACACTTTGAACTTGCCTTGATCCAAATGGCGGTTTACATAGAGGAATGATGATTTATTTCGAGATTGGATTCCGATACTGATTCCACCGGTCATTAACAACTCTGAAACTGTTGGAGCCAAATTTAGTGACGGAAACTCTTTTGGCGGAATAATGGAGCCATATCATTTCGAGCCTTATGTGAGCGATTCAGACAAAGAAGGCGACAATGGAGGTGTTGGTGAAAATGGAAACGCCGGTTGCATGTTCACTGCAGATTGGTAGGTTTTGTTTTTCTGCTAAATTGACGGATTATCAGGGATTTTGTATTGATTGATAAATTGGTTATATTACTCCGGAAGAAATGCAGCACGGACACTGCCCCGCCCGGACACTGCCCCGCCCGGACACTGCCGCACACTCAGACGCCGCCGACCAAATGGCCAATGAATGCTTTGTCTCACTGTAGCAGGCTGACCTTGTGTCATGTATGTTGTTACAGGATTGTCACATTTCATACTTTCCTGGGACGCCATTTGTCTGTGGTCGTGCTGTGTCGTGTCGTGTCGTGTCGTGTCGTGTCATGTCGTGCCGATGTACCGCCTCAGTGGACAGGGATGGAAGGGTGGTGGTGAGGCGAGATCGGTCGCCGGAAGGCCAACACAGGTGTTTGATTCACCGCTCAAATCGCCCGTGCACACGTGCTGGTAGCTCGGTAGAGATGGTGTTAGTTTTGAGCGACGGCTGTTTCTTCCGCCTAATTGTGGGAATGGCACCCTCTCTCAATCGTGGCGGATAACCACAAGATCGATAGCTATCTCCTGTTTAATAACAGTGCTCTGTAAAATGTTCCGAACACAAAAGCGAACATCTTGTACGCCCAACCCTCACTCGGTTAATTGGGACAAACCTTGTGCAGTTTCTCACAACAGTTGGATCTTTCAGCCATTGGTGTAGCATGAAATCATCTCGGTTTGTATTAGTACAACCACCAAGGACGCATCGACCCGGCATATTTGTGGAAAATGGAAAATTATTCACTGTTTGAGTTGAATGGTACAGCGATGTAACCCGTAGACCAGGGGTTCTTAACCTTTTTCCCTGTCAAGACCCCCAACGGATTGCCCACGATGTCCCCATACCCCCTTCGGCTTCGCCTCAGTGTTGACTGACCCAAGGCACACTGAAGGAGTGCATAGCTAGAACAAAGAATCCTGGGGGCATGTCCCCCTAGAATTTTTTTTTGATTTCTAGGTGCTCTGTGGTGCATTCTGAGGGGTGTTTTTACTTTAATTGCCTATTTTTTTGGATGACAATTGTTAACTTATTACACAGAAAATGGGTCGTCGGGGATCCGCGCCTGATTACCAGTCCCATTAGGTTCCAGTGTGACTTCAAAATATCTCAATAGCTTAGTTTTACATATGGATAATTAGGAACAGAACAGGAAAGAAAATCATTAGGATTTCATCCCTATTTATTTCTTTGCTTATTAACAAAGAAACAAAACAAACTAAACGAAATTAAAACATGCAAGTTTTATGCAAGCCGTTTTACTAATCTAGTGAGATTGTTGCTGCTGTTTGTTTCTAATACAAGGTTTACCTGTGTGGATGTCCAGTGTTTGATTGCAAAGGTAATGCTATTTGATCTATAAACCTGAGCTCGTGGAGGATCTCATGGCCTCATGCTGTTTTGGGTTTGAATTGAATGTACATGTGCAAATATAATTAACTAGCGGGGTCACCCGTGGGAATCCCACGGGCATGGATGTGTGTGACATTTCGACATATTGAGTTATATGCTGCACATTCATTTTTACAAAATGGTTACTGGCAAGTCATCAGATCCAGAAATGGTGTGAATTTAGTTATTTCACATAATATGTGACCCCTCACTCCTCTCCACCTGACACTCTCCTGTCTCCACCTGACACTCTCCTGTCTCCACCTGACACTCTCCTCTCTCCACCTAGCACTCCTCTCCTCTCCAAACCCTCACATCCCTCTCCTTTCCAATCCCTCACCTCTCCAATCCCTCACACTCCTCTCCTCTGCAATCCTTCACACGCCTCTCCAATCGCGCCTCACACTCCTCTCCAATCGCGCCTCACACTCCTCTCCAATCGCGCCTCACACTCCTCTCCAATCGTGCCTCACACTCCTCTCCAATCGTGCCTCACACTCCCCTCCAATCACTCCTCTCCAATCGTGCCTCACACTCCTCTCCAATCACGCCTCACACTCCTCTCCAATCGTGCCTCACACTCCTCTCCAATCGCGCCTCACACTCCTCTCCAATCGCGCCTCACTCGCCTCTCCAATCGGCTTTCCCCGTCTCGTTTCTCTCCTTTTTCTCCCGTCTCGTTCTTTTTCTTGCTCCAAATCGGCCCGTCGGAATCGGAAATCGGCCCGTCTCGCCCGTCGGCCCGTCGGAATCGGAAATCGGCCCGTCTTGCTTTTGTGCTTGTGCGTAAATAAATTGTGTTCATGACACCATTTCTGGTGTTGGGCTAGCGGCTAGGGTGCCGGCTTAGGATCCTGGGTTCGAATCTCGGTCGATCGCCGAATTAATGCCAGGGGGGTTGACTCAGCCTGTCATCCTTCCGAGGTCGGCTAATTGAGTACCAGTTCACTGGTAATTCCCTGTTTGTCGTTGAAGGCGGCAAAAAGGGTTGGCGTCAGGAGGGGCATCCGGCCGTAAAACATTGCTTCAAAAAGGGGACAAAAAAACAACAACTACCACGGTCCCCGAAAAGGCCAACCCCCGCTTTGCGGGGAAAAATGGCCTCTAAACGGTGGTTTTTACACCATTTCTGGATCTGATGACTTGCCAGTAACCATTTTGTAAAAATGAATGTGCAGCATCTAACTCAATATGTCGAAATGTCACACACATCCATGCCCGTGGGATTCCCACGGGTGACCCCGCAAGTTTGCATTGACGTTCGTCGATGGACTCGTTCGCCCGTCTCATTCGTTTTCTTGCTGCATCCTGTTCAAGTCTGCGTTCTTCATCGATCGTCTCATTCATTTTGGAAATAGAAGTTTCCACGCAGCGCATGAATTGTCACGATCCTCAAGAGGAATTTGTCTCGTAATCATCAAATGATAAATGGCAAGTAAATTATATTGTGGAAAATTAAAGATTTCAAATAAACCTATTTAAAGTGTATTCGCACATAACTAATTTTAAAAAACGAAGAAATATCTCTCGGTAATTTCCTGAAACATATTTTACTTCCGGCTAATAATGTTGAATTAAATAAAAACGAAGAAATATATGTCGGCATCATTGTTGACGTTTTTGTGACGACTGTCATCAAACGAAAAAGTAATATATCTTAACGGAAAAGCAAAAGCGAATTTTTAATATATATCGACACGTTGCCGTCGGTGTCATGTTGGGCGGTGTATGATACACCATGACGCGATTTTTAAAAATATATCTGCATTTTCCCGCGTGTGTGGAATGTTCTCAATTATTGCTGACACCGACTCTAAAACCATCGATAAAAATGAAATCATATGGTGAGTTAGATTGGAGATAAAGGCGTGAGAGAGACTCAATGGCCTTGAAGTTACAGGCATTTGAGAATTCATTTCGTTCTATAAACGGCAACTTTCATTGGATTTCCTTCCCGTTTTTTTTCAACCGAGTCGAAAACTATGTTAGCGACTGTGAAAAATGAAATGATATATCGAATTTTTAATATGTATCGACACGTTGCCGTCGGTGTCATGTTAGGCGGTGTATGATACACCATGACGCGATTTAAAAAAATATATCTGCATTTTCCCGCGTGTGTGGAATGTTCTCAATTATTGCTGACACCGACTCTAAAACCATCGATAAAAATGAAATCATATGGTGAGTTAGATTGGAGATAAAGGCGTGAGAGAGACTCAATGGCCTTGAAGTTACAGGCATTTGAGAATTCATTTCGTTCTATAAACGGCAACTTTCATCGGATTTTCTTCTCGTTTTTTTTCAACCGAGTCTAAAACTATGTTAGCGACTGTGAAAAATGAAATGATATATCGAATTTAAAATAGATATCGACACATTGCCGTCGGTGTCATGTTGGGCGGTGTATGATACACCATGACGCGATTTTAAAAAATATATCTCTGCATTTTCCCGCGTGTGTGGAATGTTTGTGGAAAATTAAAGATTTCAAATAAACCTATTTAAGGTGTATGCGCACATAACTAATAAAAAAAACGAAGAAATATCTCTCGGTAATTTCCTGAAACATATTTTACTTCCGGCTAATATGTTGAATGAAATAAAAACGAAGAAATATATGTCGGCATCATTGTTGACGTTTTTGTGACGACTATCATCAAACGAAATAGTAATATATCATAACGGAAAAGCAAAAGCGAATTTTTAATATATATCGACACATTGCCGGCGGTGTCATGTTGGGCGGTGTATGATACACCATGACGCGATTTTAAAAAATATATCTCTGCATTTTCCCGCGTGTGTGGATTGTTCTCAATTATTGCTGACACCGAGTCTAAAAGTAAAACCATCGATAAAAATGAAATCATATGGTGAGTTAGATTGGAGATAAAGGCGTGAGAGAGACTCAATGGCCTTGAAGTTACAGGCCTTTGAGAATTCATTTCGTTCTATAAACGGCAACTTTCATCGGATTTTCTTCCCGTTTTTTTTCAACCGAGTCTAAAACTATGTTAGCGACTGTGAAAAATGAAATGATTTATCGAATTTGATTTGAAATAAAACTGGGGGAGAGCAAGACACCACGGGCCTACAAAACAGGACTCAAAGCTATGCGAGTTAATAAAATGGTGGATATTTGTTTATAGCCACTCCCAGAATGGGTGGAGCTATGGGTGGAGCTACTCTGCAAACCGAGTAAGCCACACCCCGGACAGACACCCAACAGATAGACAGACAGACAGACAGAATCATCTACGGCTATTATAATATAGATTTTGTTTTGAAATATATATACAGTGGTACCTCGGCTTACGAGTGCCCCAACGTACGAGTTTTTCGGGATACGAGCCGTCGCTCGGGCGGTTTGTTGCTTTGGGATACGAGCCGAGATCCGATGTACGAGCTCAAAAAATTTATTTTTTTGAATTTTCCGGTTGTGGCTTCCGGTTCCGGTCACGCGGTTATCTTGCCGTGAAAGCATCTCTGCTTGGATATAAAACACGCAATCGTCGAAATACATGAGCGAGGAATCTCCTTGCTCCAGCCGGTGACGTCATCGGCGGGGATCCCCGCCTCCAGAGTGGCTGGTCACGTGACCGCCAAAGCGTGTCGCGCGTGCGGGTATAATGAGCTACACCTGTGGATCACGTGACCACGGAAGCACGCCTCGCTTGAGAGGCATGGCTTTCGGTTTGCGTTTTGCTTTATAAGGCGCGATAAATGGGCTTTTGAGTGTTAGCGGTTCATGGCGTTGACGGTTCATGGCGGTTCATGGCGGTTGACGGTTCATGACGGTTCATGACGGTTCATGGCGTTGACGGTCAAAAACCCATTACATCAATTTTACCAGGCACTGTACAGTAAGTACAGTGGACACCAAATGCACGGTGGAAGGCTAGAAGTAGAAGATCGTCCAAGACAAGTGAGAATAAGCCATACTTTGGAGGAGATGACGTCATTCGCTGGTCCGATAACCAAAGATGTGGTATAAAAAACCAGGTGAGCTAACAATGCAGCAATGAAGGAATTCGGCCAAGGCACCGGCACACAACGACCTACCTACATCGAAAGACTCAATGCCAATGGTGACAGAAGCCAAGACGGCCGGCTTAAACACCGCCGAAAGACCACGGTGTACCAACTTACGATGCAGAACATCTTGCACTTAATATGATGACAACAGGTGCCATCCTCTGACGTACCATTACAGGTACAGGTACAGTACACGTGAGCACAGAGCAAAAGTTCACTGAAACCGAGATTAAGAAAAAAGAAAAAACACCTCGTGGTCCGTGCTCGATATCCGAGTTTCAATCTTTTCAAACACATGATGCTCTCGGTCACGGTATCTCCTGCGAGCTGCTTCTCCTTCAACCACACAAACAACAACTTCTCCATATCTTCATGGATAGAGGTCCGGAGCTTTGAAATAATCGTAACGCCCTTGGCTGGCGTTATAGCCTTTATGGACTCCTTCTGCTTCAAAATCGTACATATCGTAGAAGGAGTACGATCGTACTGCCTCGCCAAGTCGACAACACGCACACCTCACCTGGCATGCTCTTCTCCTCTGCTTAATAAAACCAGTTTATTTCTTTACATTCTCTTGTATTATGTACAGTATATACGAGGTCGTGCTTGTTTATACATTATTTGTTATTTATAAAGTACATTTTTGTTATTTAAAAGCACCTAACAAAAAAAATTGGTGTTTTTTTTTTGAGGCTGGAACGGATTAATAGCATTTCAATGCATTTGAATGGGAAAATTTGCTTTGACTTACGAGCGATTTGGCTTACGAGCTCCGTCACGGAACGGATTAAACTCGTAAGCCGAGGTACCACTGTATTTATATTTAAATATATATTTATTATATATTTAAAGATGATATTTCATTTAATTTATTGCAATTTATTATTATAATTTATTACGAGTCCCATACCCCCAGATTTTGGTCCCCATGCCCCCAAGGGGTATGGATGGATGAATGAATGATCGTTTTGAGGCCATTTTCCCCGCTAGAGCAGGGGTTAGCCTTGTGGGCCCCATGACAATCATGGTTCCCTGTTTTGAGGCAATGTTTTTATGGCCGGATGCCCTTCCTGGCGCCAACCCTTAGTCGCCTCTTACGATGCGCAGGGATACGGTGTACCTATTCTAAACCGGGGTACACACCGGGATCATTCATCCCAGCAAGCTGGTACTCAATTTGCCGACCTCGGAAGGATGACAGGCTGGATATACCCATATGTTTGTACCCATATGTCCATGACAGGCTGGACAGGTATGGATACCCCAGGTTAAGAACCCCAGCCGTAGACTATGGTGGTCGACCCCCTGGTGTGACGTCATGGCTAAGTGTGAAGAAAAAGATTTCGTCTTTTAATCGCAAAATTACCCACTTTATAAATCGCAAATTGGAAAAAGACGCCATGTCAATTTTGTAGGGTATCGAGGGATAGATTAGCGTCAAGGTCGTTTGAGCATTTGAGTTCCCCTTTAGCCATATAATTTGACTTTTTACCTTTACCTTTTTGTGTGCTGAACGTCTTTTGCTGGTAATTAAATCCTCATAACAGTACACTCGTAAATCCCGAATGAGTGTTAGACGACGATAAGGACGTCTCCAATGTTGACTTGTTACAAACTTGTGTTCAGATCACTGATGGAAGTGAGACTCTGTATTTCACCTGCATGTTTCATTTCGTTCGTTATACATCTATATCAGGGTTCACCATTTCGGATGCACACATGCACCTGGATTGTTGATGGTACACGTAGAACTCCCGAACCACATGCATTGTGTGCGCGCAAAACAAAACGTTGATTTTGTTAATAGGTAACCCAAGAGCCTTCGTATTTACCACTGATCGATGTGGGAAGATCTGCAATCATTGATTAATCCAATGGACACTTTATTTCCCCAATCCTCCAGGTTAAAGGTCAAGATCAAATGGTGGTCTGAAAAAAAAAACCGCATTTTTTCTCATCACTCAATATTGCCAATGTAGAATCTCAAAGACCACTTGGCCTTCCAAGATGTTCTTGCATCATAATAGTGCACCTGCACCGACATTGTGCACCTAATATTTGATTCATGTCCTTGACCTATTTTTTGGTGATTGTGACCTAATTAACAAAAAACACCTTTTTATCATAACTTGAATAATTTTCCTCTGATTTTCAGGATTTTGAGTTTTATGGATAGATTGTAGATGGGGACCCTTTTTCTTATTTTACACTCTATCCCTAAATGGTGAAGGTGAAGGTCAAGGTCAAGGTCATATTGGGTCCAAACAAAATATGCCATCGTATTGTGGGCCTCGGGGAGGTTGCAGGCAATCACCAGGGGCGGCTTACCCTTGGCAATCGCTTTGTGATCGCAGATATCTAGTTTTGACTGCCCATTTTACCATGGCTAATCAGACTCGTACCTTGCAGTTCAGGAAATTACATTATTGCAATGTGGTGTCACATGTTGTGATTTCAGTTTATTGACAAAGTTGCAAGTTGGAAATCACTCATTGCAAAGTACATGTGTATTGAATGAGTTTAATGTTGAGATGTACAGCATATTTAATTACCAACATGAAAACACGACATTGACCAGGATTGGCGTCAACCCGGAAGTTGCGCGTCTGCCACGTATTTCTGGTTGTAGCAAATATCATGCCAGTGCGGTCTAGATGTTGCCTACATGACAAACATATTGTAATAAGTGAGATTTACCTCGTGTGTGAAGGCTTTAAAATACTGCTGCAAATTTTGACCTCCATTTTTGTGGACTTAGGGAATTCCCCCTGAACCATGTGACCGAGGAAGCCTGGTGTTGGCTTAACGGTTAGGGAGCTGGCTTGGGAGTCTAGGGTCCTGAGTTCAAATCCCGGTGGGTTGTTGAATTAACACTGAGCGGGGTTGACTCGGCCTGTCATCCTTCCGATTGTGCCCAATAGTCAAGAAACTCCTTGGGCAACCACATGCTTCTGATGATGCAGGAGTGGACATCATCATGTGACCTAGGAGCGATGACATCAGACCCTGTAGTTGTGTCTACTGGTAAACAAGGAGGTCGTGATAGTGATCCATTATAAACGGAATTGAAAAAGCTCGAGCAATGTTGAACTCTTTATGAAAGATTTTGAATTTCAGTCAGCTTTCATTAAAAACGAAGACGAAACAATTCAATCCCATTGTCAATTCAGTGTTATTATATGGTGCATAGACTTGGATAAAACTGACGATCTTCCACCATTGACGTTTGAGAAAGATTTTAAAGCTTTTCTGGCCAAATATTGTAAGAAAGGAAACAAGAGCTGGAGAAAGACATTGTGGCAGACGTCAAAGAACAAAGATGGCGACCGGTGGGACAGATGAGAAACCAAGAGGTTAATTTGAACGAAAGAAGTCATGTTTTGGACATTGGTCGGGTGAAAGAAGGGAGGGAGGCAAATAAATACATGAAGAACAATTGCTGAAAATGAACTTCGATTAGAAATGGGGAATTGCACGGAAGAGTGTGGAGCGGGTTGCTCAAGACCTAACAAGATCGTTACGGCACTATATGCTGAAGCCACGACGGGTCCGAAGAATAAGATTAGAACTCGGTACACAACAAAAACAGCACAAGGCCTAGTACATGAAACAGTTTTTGGCTTATTTGGCAAGTACAATTTTGTGCATGTAAAATTATTCCTGGAGGTACAACAGGAGGGGAGAAGACATGGTAACCGACAAATAATCGGGTTGGATGAGGTAGGATGAAATGCACCACCACCTTGAAGTCCTGGAGGGAAGAGTGTGATTGAACGGACTCATGGAGGTACCATGGGAACCATATCGGAGGAGAGGCAGTAAAATCTAAGGCCATTGACATGGGTGTCATGTGATTGCAACAGACCTTGTTTTTCAGCCTCATCATGGGATGTTCCGATAATGTTGAGAACTTTAATTGCAGACTCCAGGGGAACGATGTGATACCGGGGTGCCCCCATAGGGGGAGCCGTACTCAATTGAGCTCCGGACAAAGGCCTAAAAATATATTATTTTGTTGTTTTATTTCACCTTGTGATTACCGAGCTGATTTACCTGTATTTAATATTTGCTTGGCCACCTGTTCTTGCTTGCTTTTCACATATCGTTTCCGTTAGGCTACGCGGTGCACACGATTGTGGATTGTGGAACGGCTAATTTTTTTTTGTCATTTTCCTCTCGTCTCCAGGCTTGGGACTTCGGCAGAGGATTCAAGATTACGGAAGTATTTAGATCTGGATACATTGTTCTTGCTTTTACTTTGTTGTCTTCCCTTGGTCTTTCTTTAATATGAACTCCTTCGACTCTGTTTTCTGTGTACCTCATTGTGACCATTGTTGTACTCGTTCATAAATACGTCTATTTAATAAAGTCTACTTTCGGGTCTTGGTTACATCTGTATAATAAAGGTCTGGGATTTGTTTCCATAGAATCTTCTTATGCATGGAATGATATGCTTCATAAAATATTGAAAACTTTGATACATGCATTTAGAAAGAGCACTATGGTTTCCCTTCTTGGATTTTCATCTTGTAGAGAGTAATTTTCAACTCCCTCACCAAATCCACTGAAATAAATTTTATGCATCCATCACGTGCTCTCATTTCCTTGCCTCTTGCTTCTGTTTTCCTTCGGCTGTTCCTTTCCTACTTTAGATTTCCATTTATTCTTGGATTTAGCTAATCTAGCGTTGTGTGGGGTTACGACTACAATTAATTACGACGTTGTATTCGGCACGGCTCTTGATCCCACAAAACATGGTCTCTCTCGTCCTCAGTGGGTGGAACTTGGCAAAAAGGAGTCACCGAATCTCAGGGCTTTGCTCCTGGCTGCATGGCATCAACAACTCCCACCAAGCTGCAGAGCCAGGCCGCATTCCAGATACAGGGCGGATTGTTCATGGTCCTCGTTCCAATTGAAGCTGCTCTTCTTGGCTCGGTCTTCACTGACTTCGAAACTGTTGTATTTGACACGGCATTTGGTCCTTTCCATCTCAGGTGCGAGGGAGGCGGCAAAGCATGCCACCTCCCCCTCACCACCACCTTGTATCTGCCGTTGGTTGTTATCTCCATATGTGGGTTTCAGAAGATGGAATGGAATCCTCCCAGGTCTCGAAGTATCCACCTCCATTTCAGCAAGGGGTCACGATTCACGGCCCAAGCTGTAAGTTTTCTTATTCTCAAAGTTTGTTCCGAGGGCTCTTTGCAGGAGTGTCACCGAGCGCTGAACAGGTTTCAACTGCATTTCGTTTGTAGTAATATTCCTTGGGATAGTTTTTCATATGTGAAGCCTCTGATTTCTATCCAATTCCACACCCCTGGACCAATCTTCACCAAATTTTGCAAACGTGCTAGGGATGCTTCGGATCAGTTCAGATCATGGGCTCAACCCCTCTCCATCCCCTTCCCCATAAAACCACCTTTAGAGGCCATTTTTCCCCGCAAAGCGGGGGTTGGCCTTTTTCGGGAACCGTGGTTGTTGTTGTTTTTCGGTCCCCTATTTGAAGCAATGTTTTACGGCCGGATGCCCTTCCTGACGCCAACCCTTTTTGCCGCCTTTAACGACAAACAGGGAATTACCAGTGAACTGGTACTCAATTAGCCGACCTCGGAAGGATGACAGGCTGAGTCAACCCCCCTGGCGTTAATTCAGCGATCGACCGGGATTCGAGCCCAGGATCCTTGGATCCTAAGCCGGCACCCTAGCCGCTAGCCCAACACCAGGGATTAACCGGCACCTTCCCCATGCCAATCAATTATCTGTCTGGATGTATGTGAAGGTCTGAAACCCATAGAAAAACAAGGATGGAAGGCGGCACTCTGGTCACAACCTACCACAAAATCTGGTAACGGGCTGTTTGAGAAATGCACATTTAAAGCACTCTTCAATGGCGAACAGCACAATTGGGAAACATTGAAATGCACTATTAAAAGATTAACTCGACACCTCTCATCCTTGATAGCCTCCACCATGGTTACATCAGAACGAGCTGATTCGTCACAGTCATGGAGTGTTTCACCCCAATATGCAGCCGTTCAAAAATGACGTAATGCTATTTTTTAGGGATGTGCGTAGGCCTGCCATGCGTGCTGACGGGTTTGATTAAACCTTACTAATAATTTGCATTCGACATTCATTAGATATTTCGGGGTCCTTCATCGTGAGTAAAACTCGACCCAAACAAATCCAATGGAAATCTGATGCAACAAATCCAGGCAGTGTATAATCAGTGGAGGCCTACAGGCCTTATGTCTTAGGCCCACCAGAAAATCAAGATGGCGGCCATATTTCATCTGGATGCCATGGTGGGTGGAGTCAAGTGACAAATGTAGGTGGGGTCTGGCAACTGTCCGACCAATGGGTGCACATTTCAAAAATCAATTCCCAACAAGACCCACAACAACAACAACCACCTGGAACTCGTGTAGACCTGCGACATGGTTGACTAATGCCCACCAAATATTGTGCTAACTGATGATTTCCACCTGTATGGCTGGAAAAATCCACGCCAAATTTTACATACGTCGAACTTTTTAATGATAATTATGCGCGCCGACACCAGCTTCTGGGAAGCTTTCCGGCCCGGGTGGGAAAGGCCGTGGAGGGAGGCGAAGATGCGGCGTTGCCAGGCGACGGGCACGATGGGGCGAGGCTGGCCTTGGGAGACGTCGCAGAGCAGGACAGTGTCCGCGCAGGGGATGTCGGCCAGGCGGAGGCCCGTGTCCGCCGCCCGGAGGGCTTGCACCGTGGTGTCGGTGGTTTGGTCCGCCGCCATAAGCGCAAAATCCACGCCCAGGTGGACCGCGTTCGCGCTGGCCCGGGAAAGACAATCGGCCACGGCGTTGTTTTTGCCGGCGACGTGCCGGATGTCCGTGGTAAACTCCGACACGGCGGAGAGGTGGCACTGTTGGCGGGCCGACCATGGCTCCGTGACCTTGGCCATGGCGTAAACCAACGGCTTGTGGTCGACGAACGCCGTGAAAGGTCGGCCCTCCAGGAGGTGGCGGAAATGGCGGACGGCCAGGTGTAGACCGAGGAGCTCCCGGTCAAACGTGCTGTATTTGAGCTCGTTCGGCCGGAGCTGCCGGCTGAAAAAAGCGAGTGGCTGCCAAACCCCGTTCACCCATTGCTCATGTACGGCGCCCACCGCGTAGTCGGAGGCATCCGTGGTGAGGGCGATGGGAGCGTTGAGCACCGGGTGAGCGAGCAGTGTTGCGTCGGCGAGGGCCCGCTTTGAGCCTTGGAAGGCCGCATCCATTGCTGCGGACCAGGCGATGTCGTGCTTGGCCGGCATGCCCCGGAGGGCTTCGTAGAGGGGCCGCATGAGCTGAGCAGCGCGGGGCACGAAGCGGTGATAAAAATTCACCATTCCCAGGAATTCCTGCAGGGCCTTTATGGTGCGGGGACGCGGGAACGTGGTGATGGCCTCGACCTTGGTTGGCAGCGGCACGGCCCCGTTCTTGGTGATGTGATGGCCCAAAAAATCAACGGCCGTCGTGCCGAAGTGGCATTTGGCCGGGTTGACGATGAGGCCGTGCTCGCTGAGGCGCTCGAACAGTGTCCGGAGGTGGAGGAGGTGCTCGGCCCGGGACGTGCTGGCGACGAGGATGTCGTCCAGGTAAACGAAAAGGAACGGCAGGTCACGCAGCACGCCGTCCATCAAGCGCTGGAACGCCTGAGCCGCGTTCTTGAGACCAAACGGCATCCGCAAGAATTCGAATAAGCCGAACGGCGTGATGACTGCCGTTTTAGGGACGTCGGCCGCCCTGACAGGTACCTGGTGATATCCCCGTATGAGGTCAATTTTCGAAAAAATGACCCGTCCCGCCAGACGGGCGGAGAAGTCTTGGATATGCGGGATCGGGTACCTGTCGGGGGTGGTAGCGTCATTGAGACGGCGGTAGTCGCCACACGGGCGCCATCCACCCCCCGGCTTTGGCACGATGTGCAGTGGCGAGGCCCACGCGCTATCGGAGCGCCGCACGATGCCGAGATGCTCCAACGCGTCGAATTCGGCCTTCGCTACGGCGAGCTTGGCTGGGTCGAGGCGGCGGGCCCTGGCGTAGACCGGCGGGCCCGTGGTTGGTATGTGGTGCTCGATCCCATGCCGTACTGCGACGGCCGAAAACGTCGGCCGCGTGAGGGCCGGGAACTCCGTGAGCAGGCGAGCAAACTCGTTCGCCGCCGGGACGGCGCATGCCAGCTCGGTCGGCGCGGAGCTGCTCAATGTGCATACCAGGGAGCTGAAGGTTTCAGCGTTGATTAAACGACGCCGTTGGACGTCCACCAGCAGTCCGTGTGCGCAGAGGAAGTCGGCGCCTAGCAGAGCCACGGGCACGTTGGCGGTTACAAACGTCCAAGCAAAGCGTTGGCCGCCGAAGCAGAGGGTGACGTTGCGCGGGCCGAAGGTGCGGATAGTCGATCCGTTGGCCGCAACTAAGGAGGGGCCGCAAACCGCGGATTGCCTGTCCTGGTCAGAGGCGGGTATGACGCTCAGTTGGGCGCCGGTGTCGCACAGGAAGCGCCGTCCGGACGCTTTATCCGTGATGAACAGTAAGTTGCCCGTGTGGCCGGCGCTCATGGCTGGTAATGAACGCCGGCCCGGCCGTTTCCCGGCCTGCCGAAGGTGCACGGGGGTCGGCATGTCCGGGCCTTCTGTCCGAACCTGGCATGATAGTAACACCACGCTTGGTCAGGTGGAGGCCTCGGTCGTCGTGCCGGAGGTGGTCGGCTCGGTAGAGCGGCCGCCAATGGCGTCGGCAGTTCGGCCGTCGACCGTGCCGGGTGCTCGGGCGCCCTGGGTGTTGCGTCGGACGGCGGTGGGTCCCATGTCGCCGCTATGATGCGCTGTCCTGCGGCGGAGATCTTGTCGGCTTCTCTGGCAAGGGCCCGGGGATCTGTGATCGTCGTGCTTGCCAGGGCGAGGCGTACCGGGTTAGGCAGCTGACGGAAGAACAGCTCCCGGAACAGGAATGCCGGAGAGTGCTCGCCGAGCAGTGAAAGCATGTAGTCCATGCGCTCGGAAGGGCGCGTGTCGCCGAGCTCAGGCAGATCGAGCAGGCGCCGTGCGCGTTCCGCCGATGGGAGGGCGAAAGCATCGAGGAGCAGCTTCTTAATCGCGCCGTATTTGTCAGTGGCTGGCGGGCTTTCGAGGAGGCTCAGGGCGCGGGCCGCGGTAACCGACCCGAGCGCAGCTACCACATGGTGGAAGCGGGTGTCGTCGGCCGTGATGCCTCGCAGGGCGAACAGGGACTCCGCCTGTGCGAACCAAACCGCCGCGTGAGCCTCCCAGAAGGTAGGCAGTTTAAGGGCGACTGCCGTGTCCATGTCGATAGGTCACCAATGAAGGAGCCGGGGCTCCCACGTCGATCGGAAGAATGGACGCGACAAAAAGCTAGAATTCATCTGAGTTGCTTTAATGAAATCAAACACTCAGGCACTCTGAAAAACCGTTTATCAGTCAGCAATATAGTATATCTATTCCGCCAGGGGGTTTGCCCAGGCCCGGCGCCAGGGGGCGTGGCCCAGCGTCCTGGCTGCGGCCTGGCAAGTTGAGGGCGAGCCTGGGCGTCCTGGACGAGCCCGGCATGGTGATCGCTCCGCGTCCTTGATAGGTGCAAGGCGATTGTGAAAACTCAGCGGCAGCCGCTACAACGCCATCTTGGAAAAACTGAAAAACTTTACACCTCCATATCTCCAAAACCACTCTGTGGAAAAAATTGAAAGGTGGCTCATTGTAAACTATTCCCCATGGGAAATAACATATTTTAATGATGATGTCATAGGTGTTTTCATTATGACGTCATAAATCGACAAGTGGAACGCTTTATCGGATCAGTATGAAATTTATTGAGCATGAGGTAGGGATAAATTGGTCAAGAAAAAAACCTCGATGGCATCATCAGTCAGGTGGTTCGGCAGCCATATTTTTACGGTGTAGCCCTTAGGGCAATGCCGTCTGGAAAAGCGTTTGTCTGTCCGTCCGGTGTATGTATGTATCTCCCTCGCAAATGTCCACCAATCAGAGCTGAGGATCTGATCACATGACAGGGGGACAGCAGATCCAAGCCCGGCTACACCGTTGTTAGACTATAGGGGAGAGGGGTAGGGGAGAAAGGGATGGGCGAGAGAGGGGTAGGGGAGAAAGGGATGGGGGAGAGAGAAGAGTGGGGGAGAGAGGGGTAGGGGAAAAAGGGTTGTGGGAGAGAGGGGTAGGGGAGAAAGGGATGGGGGAGAGACAGAGGGGTGTGGGAGGGAGAGAAGGGTGTGGGAGGGAGAGAAGGGTGGGGGAGTGAGAGAAGGGTGGGGGAGGGAGAGAAGTGTGGGGGAGGGGGTGAAAAAAAAGAAAAGGTGAGGGGAGGAGGGGAAAGGGGTTAGCAAGGAAAATAATATTTTGTGCTTAAAGGCCACACACACACACACACGCACAGAATGAAACACGCACTTAAAACACACAAACACTGACACACACGCACACACATACAGACACACACACACACACACAAACACACACACACACACACATGATGAAACACACTTAAAACACACAAACACACACATACGTACTGACGCACACACATACACTGACATACACACACACACACACTGACACGTGCGCACACTGAAACACACATACTGACACGTGCACACACTGAAACACAACACACACACACACATACACACTGACACAAACATACACACACACACACACACATTACCTTTTATCATTATAGATAAACCTAAAGGTGTTTGCAGAGTGATTGCCGGTGCACGTCCTTATTCCTTTGTCTCTTTGGGACGATTCTGACCATTCATTTTGTGTGTGCTCGTGCATACGTAATAAATAGACAGCCCTTAATGGAGTCCCACCCCCACCATCCCGTTTTCACATCAGATCTGCCGAAGGTAGACGAAGGTAATGTTTTCAATCGTGTTTATTACTTGCCAAATCGAATATCTCACAGGTATCATGGAGTTTACGGCAGGAGGGCCGAGGTGGGAATCCTGGGATTGTGTTACTGTGAGTTCAACACTGAGTTACCTGGAAATGGAATACGATCCAATTGGTTTACCGTTTAGTCACCGAAATGGCCTCTGCTTGTACTTACTTCTCGGATCATCATGTAGAAAACTGGTTATTCTTCTTTTAATATCAAGTGAATTAAAAAAAAATACCTTTTTATAGCAGATATTTACATTTAAAAATCAACGTCAATAAAAAAAAAAAAAAAAATGGCTGAAAACACTCAGGCCAAGTCGACAATCACCTGTTTCTTGCTGTTTCAGGTAAAAGCGACTTCATCGGCTTCGACGTGATGACGTCTTCGGTCCAAAGATTTTGAGCGGGGCGGACTGCGGAGGCGTTTTGAAAATGGAGCACGTGATCATTTCCCGGGAGGCGGGACAAATGACGCGCCCGGAAATGTGCGAGGGCGTAAACGTAAAGCGTCACCACAGCAACGAGGCCTACACTGGCTCCTCAAGCTCCGTGAGTGTCTCGCATGTTTTTCTTTTCTTCAAATATTAACGTGATAATGTTGGTGATTGTGAAAGAATGCGTTGTACGAGGTAACTGATAAACCTTTATCCTGGGGATGGAAATGAATGTTAAATATCCCTCAGCGAGCTCGACTTTACCATAATTTACACTTCGTCTACCTTGGGCCATCATTTGCACCTCGTTTAGCTTGGGCCAACATTTGCACTTCGTTTAGCTTGGGCCATCATTTGCACTTCGTTTAGCTTGGGCCAACATTTGCACTTCGTTTAGCTTGGGCCAACATTTGCTCTTCGTTTACCTTGGGCCAACATTTGCACTCCGTCTAGCTTGGGCCAACATTTGCACTTCGTTTAGCTTGGGCCATCATTTGCACTTCGTTTACCTTGGGCCATCATTTGCACCTCGTCTAGCTTGGGCCATCATTTGCACTTCGTTTAGCTTGGGCCATCATTTGCACTTCGCCTACCTTGGGCCATCATTTGCACCTCGTCTAGCTTGGGCCATCATTTGCACCTCGTCTAGCTTGGGCCATCATTTGCACTTCGTTTAGCTTGGGCCATCATTTGCACCTCGTTTAGCTTGGGCCATCATTTGCACCTCGTCTCTTTTGGGCCATCATTTGCACCTCGTCTAGCTTGGGCCATCATTTGCACTTCGTCTAGCTTGGGCCATCATTTGCACCTCGTCTAGCTTAGGCCATCATTTGCACCTCGTCTAGCTTGGGCCATCATTTGCACCTCGTCTAGCTTGGGCCATCATTTGCACCTCGTCTAGCTTGGGCCATCATTTGCACTTCGTCTAGCTTGTGCCATCATTTGCACTTCGTCTACCTTGGGCCATCATTTGCACCTCGTCTAGCTTGGGCCATCATTTGCACTTCGTTTAGCTTGGGCCATCATTTGCACTTCGTCTAGCTTGGGCCATCATTTGCACTTCGTTTAGCTTGGGCCATCATTTGCACCTCATCTAGCTTGGGCCATCATTTGCACCTCGTCTAGCTTGGGCCATCATTTGCACTTCGTTTAGCTTGGGCCATCATTTGCACCTCGTCTAGCTTGGGCCATCATTTGCACTTCGTCTAGCTTGGGCCATCATTTGCACTTCGTTTAGCTTGGGCCATCATTTGCACCTCGTCTAGCTTGGGCCATCATTTGCACCTCGTCTAGCTTGGGCCATAATTTGCACTTCGTCTAGCTTGGGCCATCATTTGCACTTCGTTTAGCTTGGGCCATCATTTGCACCTCGTCTCGCTTGGGCCATCATTTGCACCTCGTCTAGCTTGGGCCATCATTTGCACTTCGTCTAGCTTGGGCCATCATTTGCACCTCGTCTAGCTTGGGCCATCTTTTGCACTTCGTCTAGCTTGGGCCATCATTTGCACTTCATCTAGCTTTGGCCATCATTTGCACTTCGTCTAGTTTGGGCCATCATTTGCACTTCGTCTAGCTTGGGCCATCATTTGCACCTCGTCTAGCTTGGGCCATCATTTGCACCTCGTCTAGCTTGGGCCATCATTTGCACCTCGTCTAGCTTGGGCCACCATTTGCACCTCGTCTAGCTTGGGCCATCATTTGCACCTCGTCTAGCTTGGGCCATCATTTGCACCTCGTCTAGCTTGGGCCATCATTTGCACTTCCTCTAGCTTGGGCCATCATTTGCACTTCGTCTAGCTTGGGCCATCATTTGCACTTCGTTTAGCTTGGGCCATCATTTGCACCTCGTCTAGCTTGGGCCATCATTTGCACTTCGTCTAGCTTGGGCCATCATTTGCACTTCGTCTAGTTTGGGCCATCATTTGCACTTCGTCTAGCTTGGGCCATCGTTTGCACTCCGTCTAGCTTGGGCCATCATTTGCACTTCGTCTAGCTTGGGCCATCATTTGCACTTCGTCTAGCTTGGGCCATCATTTGCACTTCGTTTAGCTTGGGCCATAATTTTTACTTCGTCTAGCTTGGGCCATCATTTGCACTTCGTTTAGCTTGGGCCATCATTTGCACTTCGTCTAGCTTGGGCCATCATTTGTACTTCGTCTACCTTGGGCCATCATTTGCACTTCGCCGAGCTTGGGCCATCATTTGCACTTCGTCGAGCTTGGGCCATCATTTGCACTTCGTCTAGCTTAGGCCACCGTTTGCACTTCGTCTAGCTTGGGCCATCGTTTACACTTCGTCTAGTTTGGGCCATCGTTTGCACTCCGTCTAGCTTGGGCCATCATTTGCACTTCGTTTAGCTTGGGCCATCATTTGCACTTCGTCTAGTTGGGCCATCATTTGCACTTCGTCTAGCTTGGGCCATCATTTGCACTCCGTCTAGCTTGGGCCATCATTTGCACTTCGTCTAGTTTGGGCCATTATTTGCACTCCGTCTAGCTTGGGCCATCATTTGCACTTCGTTTAGCTTGGGCCATCATTTGTACTTCGTCTCGCTTGGGCCATCATTTGCACTCCGTTTAGCATGGGCCATCATTTGCACTCCGTTTAGCTTGGGCCATCATTTGCACTTCGCCGAGCTTGGGCCACCATTTGCACTTCGTCTAGCTTGGGCCATCATTTGCACTCCGTCTAGCTTGGGCCACCATTTGCACTTCGTCTAGCTTGGGCCACCATTTGCACCTCGTCTAGCTTGGGCCATCATTTGCACTTCGTCTAGCTTGGGCCATCATTTACACTTCGCCGAGCTTGGGCCATCATTTGCACTTCGTCTAGCTTGGGCCATCATTTGCACTCTGTCTCGCTTGGGCCATCATTTGCACTTCGTTTAGCTTGGGCCATCATTTGCACTTCGTCTAGCTTGGGCCATCATTTGCACTCTGTCTCGCTTGGGCCATCATTTGCACTCCGTCTAGCTTGGGCCATCATTTGCACTTCGTTTAGCTTGGGCCATCATTTGCACTTCGCCAAGCTTTGGCCACCATTTGCACTTCGTCTAGCTTGGGCCATCATTTGCACTCCGTCTAGCTTGGGCCACCATTTGCACTTCGTCTAGCTTGGGCCATCATTTGCCCTCCGTCTAGTTTGGGCCATCATTTGCACTTCATCTCGCTTGGGCCATCATTTGCACTTCGTCTAGCTTGGTCCACCATTTGCACTTCGTCTATCTTGGACCATCATTTGCACTTCGTCTATCTTGGGCCATCATTTGCACTTCGTCCAGCTTGGGCCATCATTTGAGGTGTTGATTTATATTTGTCCTTCATTTCCTTTATTGCTCACTTTGATTTTTCAATCATAGCTCATTTCAATCATTCAATCACTTGTAGACGAGGGGTACGAGGTTATGACGGTATCAAGGTACGTCTGGTCCACACTACCATGGAACAAAATAACGAACGATGTGTGTGTAAATATATATATAATTTGTTATTATTATTATTATTATTATTATTATTATTATTATTATTTCAACAATTCAAAGCCTTCTTGTAATGCACAAGAAACGGAGACACAGGAGAAGGTCATTCGGCCCATCGAGCCTGTTATGTTTCATCGATTTAATTAATTGTGTTATTTATTTAATTTACATTTATTTAATGCATATATACAGTCACGTGAAAAAGTAAGTACACCCCATGTAAAGTTTTGACTTTTTCAACATATTTCAACATACAGCTATTTGATCTTCATTTCAACAATATTGATAGATAAAGGTGATATAATATAACAAATATCATGAAACATTTACATGTTGTAGTCCATTGTATAATTTAAATACACATAAATGCAAATTTCGCATGTGGAAAAAGTAAGTACACCCTTGGCTCTAATAGGTGGTATTGCCCCCTTTGGCAGAAACTACCTCAAGTAGGCATTTCTTATAACTGTCTACCAGTCTCTGACATCGACTGGGAGAAATTTTTGCCCACTCCTCCATGCAGAATTCTTTCAGCTGTGCGATGTTTGAGGGGTTTCTTGCATGCACAGCTCGTTTCAAATCCCCCCACAACATCTCGATGGGATATAGATCCGGCTTTGACTTGGCCATTCCAGAACCCTCCATTTCTTTCTTTTCAGCCATTCCTTGGTGGATTTACTGGTATGTTTCGGGTCATTGTCATGTTGCAAGGTCCACATTTGGTTGATCTTCAACTCTCCGACAGATGGCCTCACATTATCCTCAAGCACCCTCTGGTACAATGAAGAATTCATAGTGGATTCTATGATGGTGAGCTGCCCAGGCCCTGATGCAGCAAAGCTGCCCCAAACCATAATATTTCCACCACCATGCTTTACAGTTGGTATCAGGTTCTTGTGGTCAAATGCTGTCTTTGGTTTTCGCCAAACATGTCTTCTGATACTGTGGCCAAATAGCGCTACCTTTGACTCATCTGTCCAAAGCACATTGTTCCAGAAGTGCTGGTCTTTGCCTCGGTGTTCATTGGCAAACTTTAGTCTTTCCCTGATGTTCTTTCTGGATAGCAAAGGTTTCCTCCTGGCACACCTCCCATGTAGATCAAATTTGTGCAGCCTCTTTCTAATGGTGGACTCGTGCACTTTGACATCAACAGTGGCAAGAGTTACCTGTAGGTCCAGTGATGACATTCTGGGGTTCTTAGAGACTTCTTTCAGCATCTTGCGGTCTGCTCTCGGGGTGAACTTGCTGGGGCGGCCTGGCCTGAACAAGTTGGCAGTTGTTTGGAATCTTCTCCACTTGTAGATGATCTTCCGGACAGTCGAATGATTGATTTCAAATTGTTTGGAGATCTTTTTAAATCCCTTCCCAGACTCGTAGTCATCTATAACCTTCTTTCTGAAGGCCTCAGAGAGCTCTTTTGATCTAGGCATGGTGACGCCGCACACTTCAACAACAAAGAGCAAACCAAACTGAATGTCTGAGGTTTAAATAAGACAGGTTCCTTCAAGATCCTCTCTAACGATGTTCTAATCATTTGCACCTGAGCTGGTGCACCTGATTCAAATTTTAGGTATTTGAAGTAGTGATAAATGTAGGGGTGTACTTACTTTTTCCACATGCGAAATTTGCATTTATGTTTATTTAAATGATACAATGGACTACAAAATGTAAATGTTTCATGATATTTGTTATATTATATCACCTTTATCTATCAATATTGTTGAAATGAAGATCAAATAGCTGTATGTTGAAATATGTTGAAAAAGTCAAAACTTTACATGGGGTGTTCTTACTTTTTCACGTGACTGTATGTACCCCGTGGTTTAACGCTCGGCCGCATCAACATTTAATTAAGACATGGAGGTGCATGTCCAGGGCACGAGCCCTTGCCAGGAGCCCACGTGCCTTCTAGTTTAATGGTAATAGACGGCGGACACTGAAACAAAATTGAAAGTCATTACAACAGCAAACTACTGTTTTTAAGGACGTTATAAAGGACACAAACAACTCTTGTAATGTGCTAGATAGGGTGGCGTAATAGACGTTGCAGAAAATGGCGGTAAACCCCGGAATAAATTTATTTATACGTTGGTACCAAAGATGGCGTAGCTCTGTGAAACATTGACGAAACGCCCTGAAACGTGATCTTGTTCTGTAACTTATCATAATAAATCCATGTACCAAGTTGAATATGTAAAAGGGTAAGGGAAAAAAGTCTGAAAAACCACCGGTGGGACCGACAGACAGACCTGTTGTCCCCACCTGTGAAACTGCTAGGGAACTAAAAATATATATTCCTTCTGAGATCAAACTTTTAAAATCAAATTTCACTATCTTTTGCAAAGTTTATTGATTTCTACTCGAGAAACTGTTATCACTGCCCTACTGTTTCAATTTTTTTTGTTATTTTTTAATGCCAAACGTACTCCCATCGATTGTAGTGTACCATTGTGTTACAAAATTCAGGATAAGGCTACGTTTGTCGAGTACGCTGTGTGTAGTGATCGTATATATTTTTTTCTTGGGAAGTTCTTGGCAGAGTCAAAAGAAGAATATTCCGTGAATTGCTGAATGAGGTAGATCATGGCTTTTGGGGGAACGCAGATCATTCTGGAGGAAAACTATGATGAGGGCTTTGTGCCAACGGAGAAAGGTGAGGACATTATGACCGAAGCATTTGTCTTGTAATGGTGTAGCACTAAAGGCTTTGGAATTTGTATTTGTCACTGATGAAATGTCCCCTGCACCCTTATCTTCTTCTTTGTTACACATGTCCCATGAAGTTGGGACAACACCCCATAAAGTATGTATTGTTGACCATGCCATGGGGGACATCAAACCTGAATGGAAGGATTATTTGTGCCTTACCTCCCTTGCAGCATTTTGCCGACAAGATCATGGACCAACTTTAGGAACTGCATACCATACTGATTACTGATGCTGGTATTTTCTTCGATCTACATAAGTAATATGCTTATTACCTCTGCCACCCAAGATGGGCAGAGGTTATGTTTTCACCCCTGTCTATTTGGATGTTCGCTTGTGTGCAGCATATCTCAAAAGGCAATGGACGAACTTGTATGAAATTTGGTGGACAGGTTGGGTGTGTGACAAGGACAAATTGATTCGATTTTTTTTGAAGATCCGGATGCAGATCCGGATACGAGAATTGTTTCATTTTTAAAGTGATTCTTCACCATTGAGAGATTTTTTTGGTATAATTAGTCGAGGCTCATATAAGAGCTAACACATGGAACATATAATAAGAGGGAGGTTAGGGGGGGAGCAGGGGGGGGGGGGGGGGAAGAGGAAAGAACAACAATTGTAGGGAACAGGGACATCAGGAGAGCTGTGGAAGAGAGAGGGCTGGAGCGGGGGTATACAGGATAAACACGATGGACACTGCAGGGTTTCCAGGATAGAAAACGGAATTTGAAGGATGTCTGTTTGGGGTGAATTAAAAGGGGGAGAGAAGATCAAGGTTTTGGATGGGGGAAGATAAGAGATTGTGGTGAGCAGCTGTTTTAAAGACCTGGAGGGAGGAGTGGGAAGTGTGGGAATCATTGAGGAGAGTGTGGGAGTTTGTTCCAGAGATGGGAAAAAAGAGGAATGAAAAATTTAAGGTGAGCAGAAAGTCTTGATTTTGGCAGTTTCACCAGAAGAGGGTTGCATGCAGATCTTGTGCATCCTGCAAGAATATTTGGGGGACAGAGCACAAGCAGAGCAGGGGGAGCTAGGCCGGAGAGGAGTCGGTATAAGACAGAAAGTCCACCAACCTGCCTGCGGTGAGTGAGTGAAAGGCCCTCATAATCGGCTACATCACGGGAGATTCCAATGATTCTGAAAGCTTTGGTTTCTACAGCGTGAAGCTGACCTATGTGTGAGGCAGGTGCACCTGCCCAGAGGGGAGAGCAGTATTCCATTGAGCTGTGGATGAAAGCCTTGTATGTGGTGAGGTGCTCAGATGTGCCAAGGAAGGACTTCACACGACTGAGGATGCCCAGTCGCTGACTGGCTTTGGAGGCCAGCTTGGAAATGTGGTTTTTCCTGGAAAGATCATGGCAGATAGTGAGACTCAAAAGCTTGAGTGACAGAACTTCTTCGAGAGGATCGTTGAGAAAGTGGATGGGAGTGTTTTCCAGATGGTCTTTTCGGAGAGACAAAGTGAGAGTGTGAGATTTATCAGGATTGAAAGACATGTTCCACGTGTTTGACCAGTTTGTCCTTTTTTTTCTAGGTCTGCAGAGAGTGAAGAGGCTGCTGCCTGCCGATCTGAGGGATGAGATAGAGAGAGCGGCAGAGGAAGGAGTCATCAGCAAAAAGATGGAGAGGATTTTCCAGAGAGTCGGAGAGATCATTAATGAAGACCAGAAAAAGCACAGGGCCCAGAAGAATGCCTGGAGGAACTCCAGTCTGGACAGGAAGAGGAGCTAAGATAATTCCATTTGGAGCCACACATTGACTATGACAGGAGAGGAAGTTCATCAGCCATGCGATGCGTGGAGGTTTCCATGGACACCATAAAAGGAGAGTTTGGAGAGCAGAGCGGGGTGCCAGACCGTATCGAAGGCACGAGATATGTCAAGGGAGACAGCTCTGATTTCCTGTTTGGCATTGAGGACCTCCATCCATTGTTGAGACAGCAGAAGCAGCATGTCCAGAGTAGAGTGACCTGGTCTGAATCCAAATTGATGATCCGATGTCAAGCCATCGGAGAAGAGAAAGGATTTAATATCAGAAGCGATGATTGATTCCACGACCTTGCTCATAATTGAGAGCAGGCTGATTGGTCTGTCGTTGCAAAGATCTGTTTTTGCACCTTTTTTGTGTAAAGCCGTAATGTTGGCTGATTTCCAAACTGCGGGCAGATGACCTTGAGAAAAAGAGAGGGTGAAGAGAATTGAGAGAGGGTGAGATAGAGTGGCAGAGCAGGATTTTAGGACCCGTGGGCTGATGCTGTCTGGTGCAGTTGCAGAATCTGAGTCGAGGTTTGACAGAAACTTCTCCACCTCGTCGGGAGAGAAGGACAGAGTCCAGGAGCACCTGGGTATGACTGGATGCGGTGGGTACAGAGAGGGATGCGTTTGGGACACAAGATTTTGAGGCAAACAGAGTTGAGGCATTCAGCTTTTTCAAGTGCAGTGTCAGCTGTGTAGCCATTTGAGGTAAGGGAGGGGATGGAGGGGGAACAAACACCAGAAACAGATTTGACCAGACGCCACCAGGATTTCGAGGAGGGAGACAGGTTTGAGAGTTCAGTCTTGAGAGTAGAGAGATATTGTTTCCTGGCTGCTTTAGGATGTCTTACTAAAATACGCAATTTGGTGTCTGCCTGTATGTCTGACGGTTTTGACTGCAATATATTCGGTCGTTACTTATCAAATCTCAACCAAACCTGACAGGAGTACTGAGGGTCACACAGTGGAGGTTGTTGCGAATTAAATTGCCCCACTCCTCAAGGTGATTTTCTTTGCCGAGGGGTTTTTCACCGCCAATGGAGTTGCGTGTTGAGGTGTATATCCGTGTTAAGGTAGCTTTATCGTGGCATTTTTCCATGGACGCTTTTAATAACAATGCTAAATATAATAGCATAATATTAATGTTATTGCAAAACAATATTAATACCAATAATACTCCTAATAATATGAAGAAATCAACGGTATGAATCCATCAGGTCAGGATTCTCATGATGACGCCACTGAAGAAAATGATGAAGGCGTCGAAGGCACTAACTTCAAATGCTGAAATGCGGGCTAATCTTCACCGTCTGCAAATCGGTCTTGAGTGGTGTGGATTTGACAACATAGAAGGGTTGAAAAAATTCAAGGTGACATCTGGGATCTTTTGAGGGCACCGCCCATAGTTCAGGTAGACATTCAGCGATCCATAAAAAATTAGGCCATATGTACTGTATTGTACAATCTGTGTTTGGTTTGTTATGTGCAGAAATACCGAATTGCAGAATGTGAGAAAAATTGTTGCCTAATCTACAGGCCTTGGTTTATTAAAAAAACACCGGTTAATAAGACCAGATAGCCCCGGTCCCAAGGTGGTTTTATTAAGCGGCGACCATTGTATTATTTGTATCCGAAAGTGTTTTGTGCAAAAAAAAAAAATGCTTTCTTCAAGGCCTGAGGCAATGTGAACTGGACCCAACGCCACTTATATAGTTTTGTAATCTGCAATTCAAACTTGAGACAAAAACATTCCTGCAAGGCAAAACGATTCCCAGATCGTCTTTCTGGTTTCCAAGGTAGGGTTCTTAACTATTGCACACCTATTGACCATTCTTATTTTTCTCTGACAGCCTGGAGTGTTCCAAAACATACCTGAACAAGCCAAACTCCTTCTGGGAGAATGTCCTGTTGACAGATGAGACCAAATTAGAGCTTTTTTGTAAAGCACATCATCTCTATGTTTACAGAAAACTAAATGAAGCCTTCAAACAAAAGAACACTTTCCCTACAGTCAAACATGGAGGAGGTTCAGTGATGTTCTGGGGTTGCTGTGCTGCCTCTGGCACTGAGTGCCTTGAATATGTGCTTGGAATCACAAAATCAGGAGATTACCAAGGCATTTTGGAGCGCAATGTTCAACCCAGTGTCAGAAAGCTGTGTCTTCATCAAAGGTAATGGGTCTTGCAGCAGGACAATGACCCTAACACAATGACCCTAACCCTAACAACACACTTCAAAAAGCACCCAGGAATGGTTCAAGCCAAAACGCTGGACTGTTCTGAAGTGGCCAGCAATGTGTCCACATCTACATCCCATTGAACACCTGTTGAGAGATCTGAAAACAACAGTTGGGAGAAGGCTTCCATCAAATCTGGGAGAACTGGAGCAGTTTGCACAAAAAGAGTGGGCCAAACTGCCAGTAGAGAGGTGTAGGAAGCTCATTCATGGCTATAGGAAGTGCTTCACTGCAGTTATTTTGTCTAACGTCTGTGCTACCAAGTATTAAGTCTCGAGGTGTCAATGTGTCAATAAATTTGTCAATGCCATTTCTTTTTATTTTGTAATTTTAAAGGATATATTAAGTTCTGAATCAAAAACAAAGGCTCTGTAATATTAACAGTGAAATAAAGAATTATGGAGACCAAATACTTTTGTCAATTTCAACTTATTACCTCTGCCACCAAAGGTGGATGGAGGTAATGTTTTTGTGGATGGAGGTTATGTTTTCACCCCTGTCTGTTTTTTTGTTTGTTTGTTTGTGAACAAAATATCTCAAAAAGTTGTGGACGGATTCAGATGATATTTGATGAAGATCCGGATTCGGATCTGGCTCCTCGAATTTTTAAGTGATTCTTCACCTTTGGGAGATCGGGCCAAAAACGATACATTGCAGGATATCTCAAAAAAGTTGTGGACAGATTTGGACGAATCTTGGTTGACTGGTTGGGTGTCTGACAAGGACAAAGAGATTCGATTTTGGTGAAGATTTGAATATGGATTCGGATGTGAGAATTATTTCATTTTTTAGGTGATTCTTTACCATTGGGAGATGGGGCCAAAAATGATACATAGTGGGATGTCTAAAAAAGCTATGGATGGATTTGGACGAAACTTGGTGGACCGGTTGTGTGTGTGACAAGGAAGAATCTATTCAATTTTGGTGAAGATCCGGGTCCGGATCCAGCTAGAATAATTTTTTAAGTGATTCTTCACCATTGAGTAATATGGTCAAACAGGTGGAGGTATGTATGCTCTCTACTGAGTGCCGTTCTAGTTTTTAGAGAAATTGTGAGGTATTTGAAAAAAGTTCAAGGGTGCCAATATTTTTGGCCACGACTGTATATAAATATGCATGTTCGAATATAAAGACTTTTTTTTTTTTTTTTTTTTTTTTTTGCATACAAGATCGAGCGAGGCTCGTGAAAGAGCAAACATTAATCACACAGAAAGACAAACAGACACATACAACAAATAACATCGGGAGCGGTAGACAAGATCGGGAGAGAGGGGGAAGGACACAAACAAAACATTTGAGAGCAGGGACCGAGAGACATGGAGACATCGAGAGATCTGTGGGAGGGAGAGGGCTTTGGGGGGGAGGCATGTGAAGGGGGGGGGGGGGGGGTGGGAGAGGTAT
Organism: Myxine glutinosa; assembly: GCF_964187855.1. Taxonomy (NCBI): domain Eukaryota; kingdom Metazoa; phylum Chordata; class Myxini; order Myxiniformes; family Myxinidae; genus Myxine; species Myxine glutinosa. The sequence continues at coordinate 15,245,500 of NC_136267.1, forward strand.
AAACATATGGACACTGCCAGGACTTCCAGGAAGGAAGTTGGAATTTCAAACAAGGTGGATCTGGGGTGAATTAGTGGGGGTAGAAAAGATCAAGGTTTTGGATGGGGGAAGATAAGAGATGGTGGTGAACAGCTGTTTTAAAGACCTGGAGGGAGGAGTGGGATTGAAGGGAGTGTGGGAGTTTGTTCCAGAGGCGGGAGAAAAGAGGAATGAAAGAGTGAAGGTGAGCAGAGAGCCGAGATTTCGGCAGTTTAACCATCAGAGGGTTGCTGGCAGATCTTGTGCGACCTGTAGGAATATTTGGGGGACAGAGCACAGAGAGAGCTGGGGGAGCAAGGCCGGAGAGGAGTCGGTAGAAGACAGAAAGACCACCTACCTGCCTGCGGTGAGTGAGGGAAACTGGCATTGAGGACATGGCATTTAATATGGAATATATATTTTTTCTTGACTTGGGTTTACTTTCTGAACTCGGTATATCAATCTGGTGAGTTTCTTTTACGCTTCGGTGATTTCTTTGTTAAAAGAACCATGTCACTGATTGTCTGTCGCAGCAAGAAGTCAATAACAGGATTATATCACAGGTGGCGTGACAAAATGTACGGACAGGTACATTTGACGATTGGCTTCACAATCAGGTATATAAGGGTTGTTGCGTTCTGTATTGGTGGAAAACAATGGCTGCACGTCTACAAAAGTTATTGCCGCTTCCCCTGAAGATGGTCCGTCAACTCGACAATGCTGTTTGTCATTTAGTGGTGGTTTTACGAAATTCCGGCATGAAACAGCATGCTATTGCTTGGCAGTATGGCATCACTCAAGGTCAGGTGTCAAAGATCCTGAAACGAAATGCTCAGAGGGGTGTCCCTACTCCAATACCGAGGCCAGGACGTCCCCGCAGAACCACAAGGGGGGGATGATCGCCAGCTGCACCGGTTAGTCCGCAATGGCCGTACCAAGTCAGCTAATCGGCTTAGGGCTGAGTGGCAGCAACTGACAAATGTGCCTGTATCCAGAAGGCTAATCAACCAATGACTGGTTCAAGCAGGCTATCATGCCACGCGTCCCCTGAGAAAGCCACGCCTGACCAGCCAACACCGCCAGCGCCAACACCAAAAATAAGCAAAGGACCAACTTCTAATCTGGTGTGTGGGTGTATCTAGGCATAAGGAAGAACCCTATTGAAAATTGGGTCGCCACGTCAAAATCCAAGAGGGCCGCCGCCATGTATGTCTGAACCTTGTGAGCTGAATATCTTGAAAAATAAGCGACGTACCAACTTCTAATCTGGTGTGTGGGTGTATCTAGGCATAAGGAAGAACGCTATTGAAAATTGGGTTGCCACGTCAAAATCCAAGATGGCCACCACCATATATACGTGGTGTTCAAAAAGTATCCGACAAAATTTGATGTAGTAGCGTTGTTCAAGTTTTTCCGTCATTTTGTCAAAAACCAAAATCCGACGGCGCTCACTTACATGTCCTCACTCATCGGCGGTCTGCCGTCGAATGACAGCTTCTGCAGGTGGGAAAAAATTCACGCGTGTGCATTAGGACCGCCTACATACGTGCACCAATCAACGCCTCCCTAGTTTCTTTCTTTTACGCACGAAAAATAAAGGTCGGATACTTTTTGAACACAGTAGTATGTCTGAACCTTGTGAGCGAAATATCTTGAAAAATAAGCGAAGTACCAACTTCTAATCTGGTGTGTGGGTGTATCTAGGCACAAGGATAAACGGTATTGAAAATTGGGTCGCCACGTCAAAATCCAAGATGGCCGCCTCCATGTATGTCTGAACCTTGTGAGCAAAATATCATACCATAGCATGTTTTCTGTGTCTTCCACTTTGTCAACTCACATCACTTCCCCGACGGGGGACCTAGGCGTAACGCTTGTTATATTTTTCTTTAGATGTGGCAGATAACATTCTGACCATTTGAAAGCAGATGTTGTTGCAAACAAGAACGACATGGTGCTTCTCTGTTTGTGCTGTGCAGAGGTGCGGGAATATGCTATCGAGATAGGCATTGATCCAGATACGGAGCCTGAGCTCATGACTTTTGCACGCGAGGGAATCATGACACCTTTACCACCCGAGTGGAGGCCGTGGTGAGCTGAAGCATCTTTTTACGTTCTGGTTCTATCAAGAAATATAATATTCCCATTATACATAGAAGTACATGGAGAAGAGGAAGAAGTTGTTTCTTGGGTTTGTTGGTCTGGAGAAAGCATTCGATAGGGTTCCACGCGAAGTATTGACATGGGCATTGAGGAAGTTAGGAGTGGAGGAATGGTTGGGAATGGTTGATCAGAGTAGTGATGGCAATGTACAAAAGAGCGCGCACAGCTGTAAGGACGAAGGACGGGAACAGTGGTGAGTTTGAGGTGAAGGTGGGAGTGCATCAGGGGTCGGTACTAAGTCCACTACTATTTGTAGCTGTGATGGAGGTGCTGGCTCAGAACGTGAAGGAAGGTTTACCGTGGGAGTTGTTGTATGCAGATTATCTGCTGTTGATTGTGGAAAGTATGGATGGACTGAAGGAAAAGATGAACAAGTGGAAGGAATGTATGGAGACAAAAGGTCTGAAGGTGATTATAGGAAAGACGAAGGTGATGGCAAGTGGTAAAGCATATGGTGAGGTGGAAAGAACTGGGAAGTGGCCATGTGCTGTGTGCAGGAAGGGTGTCTGAGTGAACTCCATTCAAATGTAAGGTGTGCACTGAGGGAGCTGCAGATGGAGGAAATGTTAAGTTGGATCTTGGAGATGGCGTGAAGCTGGAAGGTGTGAAAACATTTTGCTACCTTGGAGACATGCTGAATGGAGAAGGTGGATCAGACTCGGCAACGGTTGCTGGAGTGAGATGTGCATGGAAGAAGTTTCGGGAACTGAGTGGCGTGCTGATGAGGAGGGGAGTGTCGTTGAAGCTGAAGGGAAAGGTGTATGCTGCATGTGTGAGAAGTGTTATGATTTACGGGAGCGAGACATGGGTAATGAACGTAGAGCAGCAACGAAGGCTGGAAAGGGTGGAAATGCGAATGGTTCGGTGGATGTGCGGAGTATCGCTGAGAGAGAGGAAGACAAATGATGAATTGCGAAAGATGATGGGAATAGAGCCTGTGATTGATGCTGTGAAGAGAAACAGGTTGAGATGGTTTGGTCATGTGTTGAGGAAGGATGACAGTGACTGGTTGAGAAGAGTGATGGAAATGAATGTAGAAGGAAGTAGAGGACGGGGAAGACCGAGAAAGAGTTGGCTAAAGATGGTGGAAGAAGAAATGCGGGCAAGGGGGTTAACGAGGAGAGATGCAGAAAATAGGGCAAAATGGAGAAGATTGTCATGGGGGCCGCAAGGCTAACCCCCACTCTAGCAGGGAAAATGGCCTTAAAATGCATGTTGTTGTGTGTTGTTGTATACAGGGTGAATCAAAAGTAGCAGCCGATTTCTGTTTTTTCGGTTGTCAGATTCTTTCTGGGATGTCATGTTAATAATTGTCTTGCAGATTACTAATTTTCTTAATTTTTTTTTTTTCTTTTGCAGGTTATTGCTGAGAGTTTGGAAAGTTAATGAAGTTGCACCAAATTGAACCATGAATTACCTTTCAATGAATCAACGCATTGCGGCCATGAAACATTACTACAAATGTAATGAACAACCAACGATGGCGGCACGCCGTTTGGCACAGGAATTCGATATTAACCCACCCCAGGGAAGAAACATACGATTGATTGTCGAGAAATTTGAAGCAACAGGGTCGGTAGCCACTGCAAAGAAGTCCGGTCTTCCGAAAACGGCAACGAATGTAGTTAAGGGTTTCCTCCGTAATAATTTTCCGTAATAATTTTCCCCCGAATAAATGGTTAGATAAACATGTCATTCATTTCTTTCTACCTTCTTGTACATTGTAATACAAATGGCAAACAAACAATCAACTGACAGAAATATATATATATATATATATATAATGTATAAATATAAACAGAAATCGGGTGCTACTTTTGACTCACCCTGGTATACCTGGATTTTTGCATTCAAAGCCAAGGCTCGTGGAAGAGCTAGAACTCTGAACTAATCATGGATGCAACAGAACAAAAGGAATGGTAGAAAGAGTGGGGGACATCAACAGCAGGGTTGAAGGACAAAATAAAGGGAGCCTTAGACAAATAAGGGGTGTTGGGAAGAACGAGGGGAAGGGGAGGATGCATGAGATGGACAAGATGGAAACAGAAACAAACTCTCAGGAAGGAAAAACTGGAAATTTGGAAAGAGGTGGGCTTGGAGAGGGTTAACAGGGGTAGAAAAGATCATGGTTTTGGATTGGGGACGATCTGAGATGGTGGTTGTCATGTATGAAGTGCAAATATTCACCGTTGTATCCCTACACCGTGACCGCATTGTATCCCTACACCCTAGCTCGGATGGCGCTGAGGTGAATCGGGCCTGTATCGGCAGAGTGAATAAACGTGTACGACAATTGATCGTAGTTTGTCGAGATAACTTACATGGCGACGAGGATAAACATCTAGACCATGACTTCTTTCGGCCATATCGATGAATTCGACCCTCATGAGGGGGATTTTGACACGTATTCTGAGCGGTTGTCTTTTTACTTCGAGGCGAACGGCATCGCGACCGAAGCCCGGATGAAGGCCGTCTTCCTGTCCGTTTGCGGAGGTGAGACGTTCACACTTGTTAAAAACCTGATTCGGCCTCGGACAATCGAGGAGCTCACGTATGCAGAGCTCAAGGCCGCTTTGAAGGAACATTGTAATCCATCTCCTTCAGTCATCCTGTGTCGGTTTAATTTTTACATGTGCAGACAGCATCAAGGTCAGTCGATCGCAGACTTCATTGCACACCTCAAAAAACTGACACATCTGTATGAGTTTGGGACACGATTGATGACATGCTCCGTGATTTGCTGGTGGTTGGCATGTCCGATGACTGCACTCGTAGACGCCTGCTTGCTGAGAGAAGACTGACGTTCCAAAATGCCAGAGACACCGCCATTTCCATGGAAAGTGCTGAACGCAACGCTACAAGCATCGGTGCCACTCGCTCATCTGGTACCAGCCCTGCTGTGAATCGGTTGGATCATGTTCAGCCAAAACGTTGGAACAAGGCTCCTCGTCAGAAGCCAGTGCAGTCTCAAACCCACAACAAATGTTTTCGGTGCAACCGAAAGCACCCTCCGGAGACGTGTCGGTTCAAAGATGCCACCTGCCATTTCTGTTCGAAAACTGGCCATATTGTTCCAGCTTGCATCACTCGCAAATCGGGAAAAGGGAAAGCTGCTGACAAGATTCATCAGTTTATCGGTTCGGAGTAACCTGAGCTTGACCAGGTGAGCTCTGTTTCCGGCAACTCAGAATCGTATGACCTGCTTCATATTGATTCTCACCATAGGCGGGACCCTCTTCTTGCCACTGTTGTCGTCAACAATCGACCATTGCAAATGGAGGTCGACACTGGTGCGGCCGTCTCGCTCATCAGCCATGCTGTTTTCACAAACCTGTGGAGTGATGCTGACCGACCCCATCTGAAACCTACTACCTATGGTCTCTCCACCTATACAGGTGAGAAGATTGTTCCTTGCGGTACATGTGACGTCATGGTGGGCTATGATAACCGTGAGTTTCACCTACCCCTGATCGTCATTCCTGGAAAGGGCCCTTCCTTACTCGGTAGGACCTGGTTGAGCATAATTCGACTGAAGTGGAAAAGCATTCATCAACTCCGGGCAGCCAACGTTTCTCCTACCGCAGTATACACACTAAAAAATGTGCTGGATACGTACCCGGATGTCTTCAAGGATGAGCTTGGAACCTTGAAAGGACATACGGCTAAACTCAGTGTTGACCGGGATGCCAATCCTATATTTTGCAGAGCTCGCCCAGTCCCTTTCGCCCTGCGGGAGCGGATTGACAAGGAACTGGATCATCTTGAAAATCTGGGGATCATCTAGCAAATCCAGTCTGCCGAATGGGCGGCGCCCATCGTTCCGGTCATAAAATCGGACCAGTCCATCCGCATATGTGGAAATTATAAAATGACCGTGAACAAGTGTTCTTCATTGGATAAATATCCAATCCCGAGGATCGAAGACCTCTATGTTCGTCTCACGGGAGGCAAGACTTTTACGAAACTTGATCTCAAATTCGCCTATCTACAGCTCCGCTTGGACGAGAATTTGAAACAGTATCTTACCATCAACACGCATCGTGGGTTGTACAGGTACCACCGACTCAGTTTTGGAGTGAAATCTGCACCTGGAATTTATCAGCGTGTCATGGACAGTTTGTTTGCCGCCGAACGCAACGTCGTTTGTTACCAGGATGATATTCAGGTTACTGGTCGTACGGACGCGGAACATCTACAAAACCTGGATAGAGTTCTGAATAAGATTTCGGACTCCGGCCTACGTTTGCGTCGAGACAAGTGCAAGTTTATGGTGCCATCAGTCACGTACCTGGGTCATACGATTGATGCCGAGGGTCTACATCCGACAGATGAGAAAGTCCGAGCTGTCAAGGATGCTCCTGCTCCACGAGACGTGACCGAATTGAAGTCATACCTCGGTTTGTTTCAGTTCTATGGTCGTTACATTCCGAATGTGACCGACGTTTTGGGCCCCCTTTATCGGCTTTTGAGGAAAGGAGTCTCCTGGAGCTGGGGGTCTACTGAACAATCAGCATTCCAGACCTCTAAGGATCTGCTCAAATCGTCCAATGTTCTCGTTCATTTTGATCCAGAGAAGGATCTTGTGCTGACATGCGATGCCTGTCGGTATGGAGTGGGGAGTGTATTATCACACGTGATGCCAGATGGTACGGAAAGACCGGTTGCATTTGCATCCTGAACGTTGTCCCCAGCAGAGAAGAACTATTCCCAACTTGACAAGGAAGGATTGGGAATCGTTTTCAGCATCAGCAAATTTCGCCAGTACCTTCTTGGACATCATTTCACGATTCGCACTGATCACAAGCCGCTGATCAGTCTGTTTGGTCCAACTAAGGCGACATCTGACACACTACCGCCCAGGATCATCCGCTGGTCCCTGTTTCTCGCTGCTTATGTCTACACCATATGTTATAAACCCGGTTCGTCTATCACAAATGCAGATGCCATGAGTCGGTTACCCCTTCCAGAATCCGTTGATGATTCGCCGACACCAGGATCCATTATCGCACTGATGGATCATCTGGAAGATTGTGCTGTCGATTCCGGCCAGATCCGCACTCATACTCGACGAGACCCCGTTCTGTCCAGAACTGTCCAGGCTGTACAGCTTGGATGGCATTTGCTACCTGAGGGTGACCCAGATTTTGCGGCTTTTAAAGCACGTAAAAACGAACTCGGCGTGGAAAATGGTTGCCTACTCTGGGGATGTCGTGTCATGATCCCGAAAAATCTGCGTTCCAGGGTCATGGATGAAATCCATGACTGTCACCCCGGGATTGTGAAGATGAAGTCACTCGCCAGAAACTATGTGTGGTGGCCGAATCTTGATGCTGATATCGAACATCATGTTCGACATTGTTACCCCTGCCAGAGCACCCGGAATACACCTGCGAAAGCGCCACTGCATCCCTGGGAATGGCCCAGCGAACCGTGGCATTGCCTACATCTCGATTATGCCGGGTCTATTAACGGCAGCATGATTCTAATAATTACGGACGCGCACACAAAATGGATTGATGCCTATGTGACGCGTGGTACTACGTCAGCCATTGTCATCGAAAGACTCAGACGCTGTTTCGCCACTCATGGTCTGCCCAGGATGATCGTGAGTGATAACGGTTCGTGTTTTTCCAGTACCGAGTTTGCCGAGTTCACACGTCGGAACGGCATCAAACATAAGTTTGTCAGCCCACATCACCAGGCTTCAAATGGCTTGGCCGAACGATCCGTGGGAATCATCAAATCCGGATTGCAGAAACTTCAGGAGGGAACCCTGGAAACAAAGCTGTCTCGTCTCCTGTTCAAATACCGCATCACGCCACAATCAACAACCGGTGCAGCTCCGTCTGAGTTATTGATGAAACGACACCTGAGATCGACACTTGACAATCTCAAACCAGACATATCATCAAATGTTTATCAGAGCCAGCTTAATCAAAAGTTGGTGCACGATAAGACGTCCAACAGTCGATGTATCAACATTGGAGATCCAGTGTTTGCCCGAAATTTTGGTGCAGGTGCAACGTGGCTACCGGGGGACATCATCGAGAAGCCAGGTCCACTGTCCTGCGTGATTCGCCTGCAGGATGGCCGCGAAATTCGTCGACATCAGGACCACATAACCTATCGTCACTGTGAGTCGATAGAGCCTGCAGCATCGTCACAGTCAGGACAACAGTTCGACCCACCACTGCCGAAGATCGTCGTGGCCGCTCCAGCCGGCTCGGATGCCCCGAAAACCTCTGCGAACGCTACACCCTTCGTGGAGACCAAAGGAATCACCTCGGACTCTGTATCCACTGGTACACCGCGACGCTCAATGCGTGAGAGAAAAGCACCCGACTGGTTGAATCTTTGAAGATGTTTTTTTTCACGGTGACGCATGTTCTATTTTCACGGTGACACATGTTCTATTTTCACGTATTTTCATTATTCTCATAATCGTTTGCACACATATTTTCACATGTTTTGGAAATGTTGCTTTTGAAATGTCAATTCTTGAAATCTAGCACGTATTGCTCTTGGTAATTTTGGACTTAAAGGGGAGGATGTCATGTATGAAGTGCAAATATTCACCCTTGTATCCCTACACCGTGACCGCATTGTATCCCTACGCCCCAGCTCGGATGGCGCTGAGGTGAATCGGGCCTGTATCGGCAGAGTGAATAAACGTGTACGACAATTGATCGTAGTTTGTCGAGATACCTTACAGTGGTGACCAGTTGTCTTGAATACGTGGAGGGAAGGATGGGATTGAAAAGAATGTGGAAGTTGGTTCACAGGTGGGGAAAAAGAGGAACAAATGAGTGGAGGGGAGCAATGATCTTTGATTGTGGAAGTTTCACCAGAAGGGGGTTGATGGTATACCGCGTGTATCCGACAGAAACCCTGGGTGGGAGAGGATTGCGTGGAGTGGGGAGGGGGTACAAAGCATGTAAAGAGCAGAAGGTGCAGGATCAGAACGGAGGTGGTAGAAGACAGAGAGACCACCGACTTGTTTACAATGGGAATGTGGTCGGCCCATAAACTCTTCTCCATTGCAGGATATGCTGATTAATGATCTTTAAGGCCTTGATTTCCACAGTGTCAAGCTGAGCAAGGTGTGAGGCATGGTAGCCAGCTCAGAGCAGAGATCAGTACTGTACTCCATCAAGCTGTGGATAAAGGCCTTGTAAGTGGATAGGAGTTTGGTGTGCGGAGTAAGGACTTTGTACGATGCAGGACGCCCAGTTGGCAAGGCGCTTTGGATGCCATCTGAGTGAACACCTTTTTCATCAGTACTGTCCTGTAGCCAGATTTCATCAGGAAACACCTGTTAAGCTGACCTTTCCCTATCTCACTTTCATCCTCACCCTTTTGCCCGCAGCAAAGACACCACTGGAGAGATCTACTATTTTAATTTCTCGACTGGGAAGTCCATTTGGGAGCATCCCTGCGATGAGCATTATCAGAAACTCGTTACTGCTGAGAGGGAATGCATTGCACTGCTTGCGGAGGGCAGGAAGAAAAAGAAGAAGAAGAATAACCAAGGCACGGACAACAAGAAAAAGAAGAAGAAAAAGAAAAAGGATGTGGAAACGAGAGGCATTGGCACCGGTGTAAGTTGAACTTAAATATAGTTGGTCGTCTGTGTCTGAAAGCTAAAAACTCAATCTAACGCTCCCAATCATCCTTTCATTACATTGGTTTGAAAAATTATTGCATCAGGAGCATTATTACAACATCAAAGAAAATGGCAGAACTCACCAACTTTGAATGGCCTACTCAACCGAGTCGTGGTTGTTTGCTCATGTCTGTGATCTCACAAGCTTCCTTCCAACTTTCTCTTTTGCTCTGCTCTCTTGCTTACCTTTCCAGTCTTGACTTTTGTTAAATCATCGCTATCATCAGGTGAACACTGCCATCGTGGTACACCACACACAAAGCCTAACAAGAGGTTGATTGGTTGCTCACATTTCTAAGCATTTGGTGTTGGTGTTGTAAAAAAAAAAAAAACTTTGTGTGCAAAAAGTACCCAAAAAATGTTTTTGTCTCTTTTGTCAAATTTGTGTTTCCATGATGTTTTTTTTAAACTGCACTGGCAACTAATCAAATTACTTGATAGATAGAGTTGAATCATCACTGAGATGCTGTGCACATATCCTGGGAGTCGTGTTTTGGGGAGAAGCGTGTTTTTAAACCCACCTAGTGCCAAACCAGAGCTGACTTATCCATACCTTCACACTTCAGTTTGTTCCATACAAGTTCCCATTCCATTCACTGACTGGGAGATGTTCCACACATCCTGTGATTTAAAAAAATTCGAACAATTTGTTACGATAAGTAGCAATGTATTATTTTTCAGCGGTAACACACGACAGATGTAACTTTGTTCTGTTCATGTCGTGCTTTTTCATAATACACGTATGCACGCATTTTCCTGTTGAAATGTTTATTCGTACGTGCTGCTACCGTTCCACGGTTTCCTGCGTGCTCTTCCTGTCTTCAATCACTCACGTGTACATGCTGCACCTGTCACCTCGTGATATGACTATTTTGTGGTTTCTGTATATCAACTCACCTTAAAAATTAACCACAAACACTTCTTTCTTTTCATGGAGATTTGGAATTTTTGGATGTGTGCAACCTGGAAGGGGCTATGGAGTGATAGAGGGATTAAGGTAGTGGGAGCAGGGAGTATAACCAAGGACTCGGATGACGCATCAGACTTGGCATCAGATCAGCATCTCGGCATCATCAGATCATCAGATGCTGAGTGGATCAGACTCGGCAACGGTTGCTGGAGTGAGATGTGCATGGAAGAAGTTTTGGGAACTGAGTGGTGTGCTGACGAGGAGGGGAGTGTCTTTGAAGCTGAAGGGAAAGGTGTATGCTGCATGTGTGAGAAGTGTTATGATTTATGGGAGCGAGACATGGGTAATGAACGTAGAGCAGCAACGAAGGTTGGAAAGGGTGGAAATGCGAATGGTTCGGTGGATGTGCGGAGTATCGTTGAGAGAGAGGAAGACAAATGATGAATTGCGAAAGATGATGGGAATAGAGCCTGTGATTGATGCTGTGAAGAGAAACAGGTTGAGATGGTTTGGTCATGTGTTGAGGAACGATGAAAGTGACTGGTTGAGAAGAGTGGTGGAAATGAATGTAGAAGGAAGTAGAGGACGGGGAAGACCGAGAAAGACTTGGCTAAAGATGGTGGAAGAAGAAATGTGGGCAAGCGGGTTAACAAGGGGAGATGCAGAAAATAGGGCAAAATGGAGAAGATTGTCATGGGGACCGCAAGGCAAACCCCGCTCTAGCAGGGAAAATGGCCTTAAAATGCCTGTTGTTGTTGTGTTGTTGAGCAAGGAGTATCCCCTAACCTTCATCGTTACCTACTTGTTTGGCCGTCTCTGTCTACTTTCTCACTCTGCCCTGCTGCTGGCGTTTCCCCTTTCTCCTGCTGTTACCTTTGTTGTGTTGTGTCGTGCCCTGTTGTGTGTCCGAGCTCTTTCATGAGCCAAGACCATGTATAAAAAAGACCAGAGGAGAGCTGCTCGAAAAAAGAGAGGCCACAAACTTGAAACTGGGTTCCATTTTTGAATCCCAAGTTAGGAGACACAAACATGTCTATCACAGTCAGGGTGAAGAGACAGGCTGATAACTTTTGAAAGCGATGACAATTTTAATTTCCAAGTGCAAATCTTGCTGAGCTCTCGAGTTGGTGTACGGTGTTTACTTGTGGTGTATGCCATGGGTGGTGTTAACAGGCTGAGGCACAGCGCATGTTTACCTCCCAGTAAACGACACATCTAAGCACGACATGCACGTCCGCAGGTGACAATTCATGATATCTCTCACCAGATCCTTGGCCCAATCCGTGGATTGGTACCCGTTCGGATACCAGGGGGTGTTCATGCTGTCGACCCTCGTCTGACCTCGTCTCTGCGAAGCGTGCCACATGAGCCAAATGGACTGCCCCCGAGAGGTTCGCCAGACAGCATTGGCGGGTGCAGGGACCCTCTGGTGTCATCCCTATTTCGCCGAGTATGTAATGTATTATTATTATTATTATTTTTTTGTATACAAGATCGAGGCTCATGTAAGAGCTAACATTAATCACAAAAAAAACAAAAAAACGGACACACAGAATATACAATAAAGGGAGCTGGAGATAAGATGGGGAGAGAGAGGGAAGCACACAAGTACAACAGCAGAGAACAGGGACATCGGGAGATCTGTGGGAGGGAGAAGGCTTGGGGGGATGCTTGGTATTTGCTGTAATGGGGCTTAATTACTGTTTTGGATTTACTTGTAGCAGAAATGGTCCACAATCCAGTAAAGTTATCATCTGTGATGCCTAATTACCTTTACCGTTCAAGTACTTACAAGATCAAACGTGTTGTGTTCGCCTTTAGGTCAAATATATTGATAGTTAACTCGTGGCAGGATCTACCACAGAGATTCTTAAACAGGGAATGCAGACTTTTTAGACTTTGGCATGTAGGCTAGAACTTCAGTCGGACAGACCTCCCAATATGCGTGTGGATAATTTGGGTAGACTTTGAGAGAAAACTCAAAAGTACAAAATCTGGGTAGTCTTGGTGGTTCGATTCGGTCTGTTTATGATGTCGCATTTTCGATTAAATAAATGTCTGGTTTAAGACTTCATTCAGGATAGATTTAAGAGTTAATCCATAAAATGCTGATGAATATAGGTATTTATGTTGGAATTACACCCTGACCTTTTATAAACGCCCCTCGCCCAGCCCCTCAGCAAGTTTTCAAGGTTGTAATCGATCTTCCCCGAAAGATCGTAATGTACGATTATAAAACCTCCCCCGACAATTTGACCAGCCGATAAAATGGTACTCCATCTTGCATGTTCACAGGCCTCAAATCAGGAGAGGGATTCGAGAGAGATGCATGGTGTTGTCGACTGGGACGAGGGCTACAGCCTGGTGTGTAGGCCTTGATATATTATTTAGTTTGGTAAATTATCTGATTCGGGTTAGTTATCTGCAAATTTATTTACACATTCATTCTGTTATTAGGGGCGAAGGGAGTCAGAAAATCGACTGAAAGATCTACACCTTGACTTTGGGATGCTGGGATCTGACTTTGAATATGAGGTGACACCCTTCCTATTTCCCCATTCGTGTGTACATTTGTTCACATTCCTAATTATGATTTTGTAATTGTGTTCCTCTGATTTTCGTCTCACTTCTTTTTATAGAGTGTCTTTGTTCACATTTTCAGTTATCACTGTTCGTGAGTGCCTTTATTTATGTTCACCCCCATCCATTCGTTGTTTCTTTGTTTATTTACTCATTTACCCTCTGTGTGGTCACTTTTGAAATTGTAAAACATTGAGATTTTATTTTTCCTTTCCTCAGTCAATGGTGAATTGATAAAATCCATGCAGTTTCACAAGCAGGTGATTCATCAATGTGTGTGCCGTCCCTCGGATGGACGTTAAACTTGGCGTCGCGTTAGTTGATGGGTGTTAAAGATCCCACGGTGTGTTTTACAAAGAGTACATGATCTATCACCAGCACCATAGCTAAATTTCAAATTTCTGCCTTAAGTACGACTTGGAGAGGGATGGCAACCCACCCAGCATGACCCCAGGCATTCAGAAGAACAAACACTATATATATATGTGTGTGTATATACAGTAATCCCTCGCTATATCGCGCTTCACTTTTCGCGGCTTCGGTACATCGCGGGTTTTTCTCGCTAGTATATGTAAAATTATATATCGGATTTTTGATTATATCGCGGGATTCTGCGGCCTATAGGTATTTTAATTTTTTTAGATTTTAATTATTTTTGCGGTAAAATAAGCATTTTCTAGCCTAAAAAATTAATAATAATATAAATAAAAATATAACACATTAATTAAAACCTATATTAAAAGAATATTACAGTAAATCGAAATAAAATACGCATTATAAATGAGTAGACAAAGAATCGCGCATTTTGAAAGTCCCGTATTCTGGGGGTAATTAACTTGTCCATGATTCTGGGGGTAATTAACCCATCCGTAAGGAGGGTTCTTGGACGGGTTCTTCGCTACTTTAAGTAATTTGCAAGGTTGATGCCAAACGGTGTCCTGCAGTTTAATGATCAATATGGTTTTAAGAGTCATCATACTTTGGGTAACCTCTAATTTACAATAACTTATGTTTACAACTTAGAGACACATGATCATGATGACGATTTCGATGATGTTGTCTAAAGCTGCAATTAGATTAAGTCGCTGAGTAACATGAATGACCGAGGTTGTGGAGGATGGGATTTTTTGGTCATTACCTTTTGATACAGATGAGATATCTGCTTCATCACTGCATCAGATCAGGAATAACCACCCTCCTCACCTCCTCTCCACCCCCCACTGCTTCCTACAAATTAACCATCAGGAAGCTGCTGCATATGCAAGAGGAAGCTAATGCATTTCTTATTAATTTTCAAAATTAATCATCATCTCTATTTTGAATAGCTCATGAAGACTTCTGTATGCTTAGGCCTCAGGTTTGATTAAAGGCACTTTTGTCAATTATTGCCTTTTGCTTTCAAAAACACAATTTGCATCAATGTAAATACTTTGTTGTACTGTACTTGTGTAGTTCCATGATCATATGTGTATGTTTGTTTGTTAATTAATTGCAATTATAAAAGAACTTGCATCAATGTACTGTACAGCTATATATACACGTACAAATATTTTTCTAATACGTAAGGACTAAGGATGGGTCTCAAAAGTGTGTTTAAGAGTGTAGAAAGGGTTCATAAGAGCGTGGGAAAGGTTTATAAGAGTATGGGGAGGGTTTTTAAAGGCTTAAAATATATAAAAATAATAAAATAAATATATGGTTTCTACTTTGCGGATTTTCACCTATCGCGGGGGGTTCTGGAACGTAACCCTCGCGATAAACGAGGGATGACTGTGTATATATATATATTGTTGCGGACGCGGTTAAAGATGTTATTTACCGAGCGGTTGGTATTACCGCGACCGAACAGTTCCCCCGATTCTTCCCCGATTCACCCAGACGTTGGCCAAATCGCGCTATGCCAAATCAATGATAGAAAGGACACGACGACTGGGAAAGAGGAAACGACGCAAGGGGTACAGTTCTCAAGACCTCCGGAGGAGGGTATAATTACAGTGGTGGAGAAAAGGGGTAGATTACAAGGCAGTGAGGTAAAGACACAGAAGAGATGGGCACTTAATTACCGTCTTATCTTACCCCAGACAGACCACAGACAAACGGAACAAGGCAGACTTACACAGGGATTGATGGCAGGAAGGGACAGGTAGGTCGATAGCACAAGGTGCACCTTGGCTCGGGGACAGGATAAAGCACGGTCCAGAAGATGCGGGGAGGTGTCACAGCGCTCCGAGGGGACGTCTTTCTTTCTCCAAGCTCAGCGCGCATCTGGCGTCACCTCCCTCTCACTGCGCATGCTCAGCGGGGAGTGACACGCCCTCGGCTGGTTGGTTCCGCCCCACTGGGGCCGGTCCGCCGCTTCCATTGGGTGCGGGGGTTACCGGGCTCCGCCCTTGACGAGGAGCTGACAGGGAGCCCCTATTTGGTAACCCCGTCGAGCACATGTTTGATGGCGGCTCGTTGGGAAGGCCTGGTGCCCTCCCAACACCCCCTACCAACCGAGCCGGAGTGAGGACACGCACTTCCTGCGCTCGTTGTTGTTGTTGTTGTTGTTGAACTGTGAGGAAGAGCTGCGGGGAGGTATTGGGAGGTCCTAAACTTCCTAACGGTGCCATACAATCACATTCTGGTGCAACGAAGGGTCAGAATTAATGGAAACGAGTCCTTAACTGACATAGACTAAGAATAACTAGCAAGATGTCCTATAGTTGTCTTACATGAGATGCGGTGAACCTGGGCACGACATTTAATGGGGGAAATAGGGGGAGGTCGGGTGTACAGAGTGTTGTTAACAGAAAATGGGACTAGGGAATGGGGGATTGGGGATAGTTGGGAAGTATTGAGGAAATAGGGGAATATTTACAAGCGGATATGGATGGATGCAAATCCCATATCCGCAACACTGCACCCTTCTCTACCTCGGGGCTTCCTGACCCGATAAATTTTTACCTACTTTAGTGTGGCACTCAGATGTAGTTCCCTCTACTATTAACTCAACCCTGAGTGCGACAGTTTTACAGATGTTCACAAATGAGTAAATATGTCCCCCTGCGACGTTGCACCCTTCTCCTAACAGAAACACACCCACAGGATAACCGAATCGCGGAAAGCATCCTCAAACTAAACATACAGCCGGTAGGGAGCATTATTTATACAACACTGATATTTACACTACGATCCAGGACCTGTTCTTTGAGGAACACATGCAGATGTTATGCATAGGGAGAGCACGCATGCCAGCATCGATACACCAACCCACGAGTGCCCTGTGGCCCTACGGCCTTTAATAATGTGCAGAGCACCCCGTCCAAGCACCAAAAGCACCACCCCATTACGCACAGTCAGCACCATCCGGTGCACCAATAAAGTGTTCATAAAAATGCACAATTAAGTGTCCATGGTCACCGGTGGTGTCGCAGCCGGCCGATGTTCTGCCGCTGGTCTTGCCTTCATGGAGTGCACTTGGCCTTCTGGCTTCTTTAGAAATAAAGAAAGGCGCCAACCGCGTCCATTTCTGAATTGTGGCCGTCAGGGGGGCCAACTAAAAGTGGTTCACCTGTATGGCATAGGTGCCACGTTGACCCAGAGTCCATCCATGGGTGGTGCTTGACCGCAAAAGAACTGCGGTCCATTGTGGGCGGCCACAAAAATTGCGGTCCATATGGTGTATCGATCCAGGCAGCAAGCAGCGGAAGTACAGGCCCACAACTGCGGAGCCAGCACCTCTCTCTCCTCTCTCTCTGCCCCAAAGCCAGATCCTCGGAGGTGGGAGACAAAAGAAGACAAGTGAGTAAGGTGGTAAGGGCGCAAAAGTGCACGCAATACAAGGTAATGCACACTGGGGGCACATGGGAACCAGGTGAGACAGGTACGTTCCTACCATACGCCCCCCCCCCCCCACCAGGTAACCTACATTGCCCCTCCCTTACCCCTTACTGTATCCACAAAACACAACACTACCCATAAACATCTACTTTACACATCAACAACGTCCCTACTGTCTTGCCCGTTCCTCCCATAAACCAAATTCGTCTTCTCTCCCTCCTAACCAATCAAATTTGCCATTTCCAACTCTCATCAAAATCTGCCATCTCCAACTCAACATCAAAATCTGCCATCACCAATTCATCATCAGTCCCTCCTAAGGAGGGAGAGATGGAATCACCCCAATGTCTCATCCACGTCGTGATGCGTCTCACAAATCCAAACAGCAATTCTCCTTTCCTGCAACACAAAACAAAGAAAACACAGGTGTGGAGTCATCAGCATCACCTCAGGTAAGTGGCTGCGTATGGTGCGACAGGTTCATCAATCCTAACTATTTCCTAAATGACTTTAACAACTTTACATTACCCGGGGTCTTTCCCTGCCAATCCATTGGCCAACTTACACTATGGGTTCTAAAAACCAATTCACATTGACCAAACTGTGGTGCTTCTCAATTTGGGGTCTCACTCCCCCGATTCATCTCCCGGTGCCCTTGCACAATTTCTGGGCTGTGACGTGTAGCTCTCCCAGCAGGTCTACCCACCTGCACACCTCCACCACTGCAGTTGCCTCCCGAGCTTACCTGCTCCTTACCTAACCTATCTAACTGGGGAAGGCCCCTCCTGGCTCTGTCACCCCTTGGTGCCCTCTGGCACTGGGCTACCCGGGTCTGTCCTCCGGATCCTCGGGCCCCATCCACAACAACTACTACCGGCTCCCAGAGCCCACCTGCGGCCTCACCTGGCCGACATCCTCACAGTGGTGGAGTGCCCAAACCAACTACACACACTAACAGGCTACACGCCCAGCCATTTCCACAACACTAATGCACCCATCCAATCATCATTCTTCCACCCGCACCACAGATGCCAATATCCAACCACAATTTGCCTATACCCTCTACCTAACACTTACACTACCCGCCCCGGGTATCCGTGATGGGGGTCCACTCTTCCCCCATCCACACCTTCGCACCACGCACACCACTCCGTACCACTTACTCCAACTCTCTCCACACCACTCATTCTCTGCTCCATATATTCCACACACCTGTACTTGCACACCTGTGCTCTCATACTTGGTGCTGCCTGCACCCTTCTCTCCCCCAAGCGCATTCGCGCTGATCCACAACACTCACTACTCACCATGACACTCATCCGCAATGCTCTCTCATTCATCACTTGTACACTCACACACACCTCGGAGCATTGCCTCACCGATGCCTCATTTGAAGCTGCTCACCAGCACTTCCATTCACACTGCATCATCTGCTCTGTCTACTCCCTTCTAAACTCGCGCTCCTCCGTCTTCCCTTACACTCAGCGCTCCCACGTCATTATCAAACACTAAGCTACTACGTCCCCACTACAGGTACCAAGTCTCTTACTTAAATCTTGTCACCCATAGTCACCTCTAGTCCCTATCAATATAACCTAACCCACCCGGGCTAGATTTCACTGCCATACACCCCATAATCTATAGCGCATTTGCCCCAATCATGGGAAGGGTGGCAGGAATGCCACCCTTACCCACCGGGCCCATTGCTCATCAATCCCCCAGTCCTCTGGCACTAATAAGCCCCCCTTATTCAGAGGTACTGGGTCCCGCCTCGGCATCTAAAGCCGAGGCAATCCACGGGGGCGCCTGCTCGCCGGTGTAAGGCCTTATCTCGTCGGCGTGGACGATCCGAGGGAGGGCTCGTGGCCCCATTTTGATTTTTACTACCACGTCACAGACTTGCGACAGGACGACCCCCGGGCCTTGCCAGGGAGAGGTGAGTTTCGAGCACCTACCCTTCCTCCTCCGGGGATTGAAGAACCAAATCTTCATCCCCGGAGTGTACTGACTCCCCTGGCTCCGGTGGTCGTACCTGCGCTTCATCTTTTCCCCCGCCAGATGGAGTTGGCGGCGGGCGAAGGCATGGACTAGCTCCATGCCTTCCTCTAGGTGACGTGCGTACCCCTCCCTCGGCGGGTTAACCACTGTGTCTGGCACGGGACCGCATAGCAAGTCGGCGGGAGCCCGTAACTCCCGCCCATACATAAGCAACGCTGGACTGCATGCGGTGGCCCCGTGCTGGCTGGTTCGGTAGCCCATGAGCAAATAAGGGAGATGTTCGTCCCAGTCATCCTGACGGGTGGCGGTGAACAGTGCCAGTTGTTGGATTAAAGTTCGGTTGAATCTTTCCACCATCCCGTCAGATTGAGGTCTTAAAGGCGTTGTTCTTGTTTTCCGAATTGACAGGAGACTGCACACATCTTTTAGCAATTTGCTCTCAAAATTTCGTCCCTGGTCGGTGTGCAACTCCTGCGGAATCCCATGCCGGCACACAAATCCTTCCACGAAGGCCTGCGCTACCACCCCTGCTTCTTGGTTGGGGAGGGCGTAGGCCTCCGGCCACTTGGTGAAGTAGTCCATCACAACGAGGATGTACTTATTACCGAGGCGGGTGCGGGGTAGTGGGCCTAGGATATCCATGGCCATCCGCTCTAGGGGGGCCCCCACCTGGTGTAATTGAAGGGGGGCCCTCATCCTCCGTGCTGGTCCCTTTTTGGCAGTACAGGCGTCGCATCTCCGACACCAGTCCTGTATGTCGCTCCCCATATTCACCCAATAAAACCTCCGGCGTACCTGCCATGTCGTCTTTGTCCTGCCCAAATGGCCGCCGCGGCGGGTACCATGCACCTGTTGCAATATATCGGTCTTAAATTTATTTGGGACTACCACCAGCCAGGAAGTTTTATCAGAGGGAACCTCCACCCACTTGCGATACAAGATGTTATCCTTCAATTCCAGGGTTTTCCACTGAGCCCAATATGACTTGGTCTGTGCCCCGAGGGGGGTGACCTCTTCCCCATTAGGTCTTTGCCCCAATCTCACCCATTCGTGCACCGGCCCCAGTACGGGGTCCTCCCGCTGGGCCGCGCTCCAAGCCAAAGTTCCGAATTCCTCATCTGCGGTTAGTGGCAAAATTGGCCCTCTCACCCGGGTTGCACGGACAACGAGGGTCGGGTCCGAATCGCCCAATTGTTCCCTCTCCTCGTGTCTCGCACAAAATTTGCAGTTTTCCCCCAGACAAGGACGCCGAGAGAGTGCGTCCGCATTACCATGGGCCTTCCCGGCCCTATGGGCCACATCAAAATCGTACTGCTGCAACTTTTCCAACCACCTTGCAATTTGGCCCTCCGGTTCCTTGAACCGAAGGAGCCATTGCAAGGAGGAATGGTCAGTTCTAACCAAAAATTTCCGCCCGTACAAGTACGGGTGGAAATGGTTCATGGCAGCCAGCATAGCCAATAACTCTTTGCGAGTGACACAATAATTTCGCTCGGGCCTACTTAAGGCCCGACTATAGTAACCAATCACTCTCTCCACGCCCTCCTGTGTCTGAGACAAAACTGCGCCCAATCCTTCCTGGCTCGCATCCGTGTCCAGGGTAAATGCCCCGTTGCTAGTGGGGTAAGCTAGAAGGGGTGCGGATGTTAGACACCCCTTCAATTTTTGGAAGGCCTCGTGGCACTCCCTTGTCCAATTAAATCTCGTCCCCTTCTCCGTAAGGCGGTGAAGGGGCCGAGCCAACTCCGCAAATTTCGCCACGAAGCGCCGGTAGTAGGAGCAGAGTCCCAAAAATCCCCGCACCTCTTTGATGGTACGTGGTGCGGGCTACTCCTCTACCGCTTTAATTTTGTCTGGGTCCGTTTTTACCCCCTCGCAACCGATGACGTGGCCTAAATAGGCCACCTCCTTGGCAAACAAGGTGCACTTACTGGGGCTCAGTTTCAACCCTGCCTGTCTGAGGCACCTAAACACCTGGTCCAAATTAGCTACTGCCTGGGGGAACGTTTTGGCATGTACTAGGACGTCATCCAGGTACACCAGGCATGATTGCCATGGCATGCCGCCTAGTACATGTTCCATCAATCTTTCAAAGGTGGCGGGGGCGTTACACAAACCAAACGGCATCACAGTAAACTGATACAGTCCCTTACCTGTGGAAAATGCCGTTTTCTCCTTCCCTGCCCTATCCATCTCCACCTGCCAATACCCACTCTTGAGGTCCAAAGTTGAGAACCAATTTGAGCCCGCAACGGCATCGAGGGTGTCATCAATCCTTGGCAGGGGATATGAGTCCTTGAGTGTCACGTTGTTTAGCTGGCGATAGTCCACGCAGAACCGCGTGGTCCCATCCTTCTTTTTGACCAGCACAACAGGTGACATCCAAGGACTTCCCGAGGGCTCGATCACGCCTGCGTCGAGCATTTTTTCAACCTGCTCGTCGGCTTCCGCCCTCTTGCTCCAAGGGAGCCGTCGGGCGGCCTGACGAATAGGCCGGGCCTCACCGGTGTGGATCTGATGTTTCACCAGGCCCATACGTCCAATATCCTCGGTGGACAGGGAGAAGAGGTCCAAATGGGACCCAACCAGTTTGTGTAAGGCCTCCCTCTGGGTACCTCCCAACTCAACGCTACTACGATTTACCATCTCGCAAATGGGATCGGGCCAATTCCTACTTCTTATTGAAGGCTCCCCCTGGGGCCGGCTCGGCTGGACGTTCTCGCCCCTCACTGTCGCGACTTTTTCAACTAGGGTGCAGCCAGTTACCCTCGTGCCCCTTACTATAGTGCGTGGTTCTGTACTTATATTTATTACTCGGACGGCCACTACCGGTCCGTCCGTTTTTACAAGGGTGCGGCCCACGATTAAACCCGGTATGGACTGCGCTGCCACCGGTTCGACCAGGCCGCAGGACTCCTGCCATGTTGGGCGAACTGCGCATCGGGCCGGCACTATCGCCTCGGCCCTTGGAGGAATGGTCACGGCCTCGGAAGCCTCCAGCTCCGCTCTCTCGGCCGTGCTCACTCCCCCTAACGGCAGCTCTTCTACTCCCACCTGCAGGATCCCCCGGCACAAGTCGATTTTACAACCGCTGGCAGTCAACAAATCCAACCCTATTAAACATGGGTCGCATACCTCCGCCACCCAAACATCTATCTCCCTCCTTACCGACCCTAACTTGAGGGTCACAGAACCACGCCCTATGATCGGGGCCGTTACCCCGGTAGCAAGTTGCAAACTATAATTTTGCAGGCGCTGGATCTTATCCCAGCCACCTGCGCTCGAATCAAGGACCACAGGGCTGATGATCGTGGCGCTAGCTCCTGTGTCCACTACGGCGTCTACCCCCACGCCGGCAATTTTGCATCTGATTGTCAGGCTACCGGTTCCAATTTGGCCACAATAAATGACCTGTCGCGTCAATGAGGGCTCTCCTCCATCCTCTTCTGCCGAACACCGCCCTACGTGCCCGACACCTTCTAGTTTCCCGGGGTCTGGCGGGGGGGTGTCTGGGGTCGGCTAACCCGCTCCCCCCTGGGTGGAGTTGAGGACCTCAAACGCCGGGGATCATCCCGGCGCGTGGCTCGACAGTGCCGCGCCAGGTGACCCAGACGGTTGCAAGTATAGCACCTCACCTGATAAGGTGCTTGTCTCCGGAATTCCAAATCCCCCCCCCTGAAGGTCCGAATTGGATTACCCGCTCGTGGTCCACCGCGGGCCACCTTCGGGGCCGCCTGCCATGGTCCAGGTCCCGCCAGGCGCTGGTCCACCAGCCTCCGGACCATGCCCGCCAGGTCAGGACTCACGTCGGGGGCGGGCCCCCTAAGGGGTCCTCCCTCCATCGGGGGTCCCACCTGGCGGACCGCCATTGCGTGACGCTCGCTCCCCCGGGCCAGGGCCTCGCTGCTTCCCAACGGGCTGCAGCGTCAGCCGCCTGGCTCAGAGTCTGCCGGCGCCACATGGCGAGCTGTTGCCGGAGCTCAATATCCGGGAGGGCCTGGATAAAATGGTCCAGCGCCAGGCTTTCCCGGGAATCCGCTGCCATGTTAGCATGTGCGATCCCCACTGTGCGGCGAATGTCGTGGGCAAGTTCCCCGATGGCTTCCTGGTGCTTGCGTTTTCGCAGCGCGAGCTGAGCTTTAACAAGCTCGCTCTGCTGTTCAATGCCGAATCGATTAATTAGGGCGTCGCGGAGGGCTGGCAGGGTGAGAGCACCCAGTGGTAATGCCGTCAGCACCTCCGCCGCCGCGCCGCGCAATGCGGCCACCAGGTGTACTCCACCTTCGTCCTCACCCCAACTGTTGCCCTTACACACACAGTCAAACTGCGCCAGGTACGCGCGTAGATCACTCTTGCCGTCATACGGCGCGAGTGGGACCTTGTGGGACCACCTCGTATGTGAGTCGTTGCCCGCCTGCCGGACCCCGTGCGTCGCCCCTTGCGGGGTCAGCGCGGGGCCGAACCGGCCGGGCCCCCACAGTACATAACCCCCAAGGGGCTCCCGTGCCTCCCCTGTCCCTCTAAAAACTACCCCTGTTGGTGTCGATGCATGGGTCACGCTTCCGCAACCCGCTACCCATTCCATACCACCACAACCTTGCTCACTCACACCTCGCACCTCTCCCATCACCGGACCCTCTCGCTCGCACCCTCGTTCCATACACTCCGGACCAGCCATACACCTCACTCTTGGCCTCTCACGAACATCCGGGTCCATCTCGACCCCCAAGCTTATTAAATCACCTGGCGCATCATACGCACGACCATATTGGTCACCACTTACACCGGGTCCTCTTTCTCTTCGCTTCTCCTCCATCACCTGCGAATCCCTCATCCGGTTAATGAGCACATCATCACGATCCGAACACAGACTTTGGACCAATTCTTTTACTTCCTCTTTTATCTCTTTCTTATCCTCTCTCCGTCGCTTCTTAATTTCGCTCACCCCTTCTTCCACTTCTTCTAATTTCTGCTTCACCTCCTTCATCTCCTCGTGCGCCCCCTTAGGTTCTTCCTCTAACTCCACCTTATTTTTTTCTATGTGCTCCCGCACCTCCCGCTCTTTAACCTCCATCACCTCTACCACCTTGTTCATTTTCCTCGTCAGGTCCTCATGTACCGTCTGACACTCTTTTTTAATCACCCCTACGTCCTTTTTCATCTCCTTCTGTGTCGATTTTAAACCCTCTATTACCGCTGTGTTCTTCTTTACCTGGTCCCCCAACTCCTTTTGTCCCACTGTCAGCTGTTCTACTCCCAGCGTCAACTCCTCTATACCACCTTGCAATTTTACAGACCCCTTTCTCACCTCCTTCTCCATGCGCTCCTCACAGTGCCTCACCTCCTCGCGCACTCCCCCGACCTCCTCACTCACACCTCTTCTGATCTCCCCTTTCATCACCTGCATCTCCTGCCCAGATGCCACCCTCATCTGCTCCATTTCCTCCCTGTGAGCATCCAATTTAGTTTCTACCCCCATTCTGACCCCCTCTATCTGCTGCCCCATTTGTTTAACTTCCCTTTCCGCTTGGTCCCTCATGTTCCTCAATTTGCCTTCCATACTGTTTTCTAACCCCTCTAACCCCTTTTTCATCCCTTCCATTTGATTCTCTTGAGCGGCCATTCTGTTTTCTACCCCCGTTAACCCCACCTTTATTTCCCCTAATCTATTGTCTAATCCCTCAAATTTGTTGTCTAGTCCCTCAAATTTGTTTCCTAATCCCTCTATTCTACTCCCTAACCCTCCGATCTGGGCCCCCATGTCCTCCCTCAATTTCTCGCTATTGGACCCCATCCTTTGTTCTAACCGTTGGCTATTGGCCCCCATGTCCTCCCTTAATTGCTTGCCCATTCTTTGTTCCAATTGTTCGCTATTCTGGGCCATAAGGGCCTTCATTTGTATTTAAAAAATGTTCAAATCCACCAGCGGCGCTGCTACGGTCGCGGGCGCGGTCGCCGTAGCCATCTGCGAGGCGCCATTTTGCGCGCCCGTAACCTCGTGCGCGAGGACGCCATTTTGCGAACCTGCCGCCCTCACTGCTTCGCTCTCCTCATGTCCCTCAATTTGGTCCTGGATCGACTCTGCCTCACTCTCCTCTACCGGAACCTAGCCGTCTTGATCTCCCATAGCGCGACTTTCAAAATTCGGGTTTTTTTTTGTAAAACAAAATCAAATTTCGGTGACTTGTAATTTTGAGCGCGTTAAGCGCGCTTCAGGTCCGTATCTCACTCCCAGACACCAATTGTTGCGGACGCGGTTAAAGATGTTATTTACCGAGCGGTTGGTATTACCGCGACCGAACAGTTCCCCCGATTCTTCCCCAACTCACCCGGTTCACCCAGACGTTGGCCAAATCGCGCTATGCCAAATCAATGATAGAAAGGACACGACGACTGGGAAAGAGGAAACGACGCAAGGGGTACAGTTCTCAAGACCTCCGGAGGAGGGTATAATTACAGTGGTGGAGAAAAGGGGTAGATTACAAGGCAGTGAGGTAAAGACACAGAAGAGATGGGCACTTAATTACCGTCTTATCTTACCCCAGACGGACCACAGACAAACGGAACAAGGCAGACTTACACAGGGATTGATGGCAGGAAGGGACAGGTAGGTCGATAGCACAAGGTGCACCTTGGCTCGGGGACAGGATAAAGCACGGTCCAGAAGATGCGGGGAGGTGTCACAGCGCTCCGAGGGGACGTCTTTCTTTCTCCAAGCTCAGCGCGCATCTGGCGTCACCTCCCTCTCACTGCGCATGCTCAGCGGGGAGTGACACGCCCTCGGCTGGTTGGTTCCGCCCCACTGGGGCCGGTCCGCCGCTTCCATTGGGTGCGGGGGTTACCGGGCTCCGCCCTTGACGAGGAGCTGACAGGGAGCCCCTATTTGGTAACCCCGTCGAGCACATGTTTGATGGCGGCTCGTTGGGAAGGCCTGGTGCCCTCCCAACACCCCCTACCAACCGAGCCGGAGTGAGGACGCGCACTTCCTGCGCTCGTTGTTGTTGTTGTTGTTGTTGTTGTTGTTGTTGTTGTTGAACTGTGAGGAAGAGCTGCGGGGAGGTATTGGGAGGTCCTAAACTTCCTAACGGTGCCATACAATCACATTCTGGTGCAACGAAGGGTCAGAATTAATGGAAACGAGTCCTTAACTGACATAGACTAAGAATAACTAGCAAGATGTCCTATAGTTGTCTTACATGAGATGCGGTGAACCTGGGCACGACATTTAATGGGGGAAATAGGGGGAGGTCGGGTCTACAGAGTGTTGTTTACAGAAAATGGGACTAGGGAATGGGGGATTGGGGATAGTTGGGAAGTATTGAGGAAATAGGGGAATATTTACAAGCGGATATGGATGGATGCAAATCCCATATCCGCAACAATATATATATATATATATATATATATATATATATATATATATATATATATACGTAGTGTGTTCAAAAAGTATCCGACCTTTATTTTTCGTGCGTAAAAAAGAAGCTAGGGAGGCGTTGATTGGTGCACGTATGTAGGCGATCCTAATGCGCACGCGTTAATTTTTTCCCACCTGCAGAAGCTGTCATTCGACGGCAGACCGCCGATGAGTGAGGACATGTAAGTGAGTGCCGTCGGATTTTCATTTTTGACAAAATGACGGAAAAACTTGAACAACGCTACTGCATCAAATTTTGTGTTTTTTGGCCTCGAGGATGTTGGATGCTTCCATTGTGATGACTGCAACTTGGTTTCTGGGTCGTACCCATAAACCCAGGACTCATCGCCAGTGATCACTGTGTTGAGGAAGCTGGGATCGCTGTTCACAGTCTCCAGCATGTCCTGTGCGATCTCCAAACGGAGTTGCTTCTGCTCAATCGTTAGCAGCTTTGGTACGAACTTCGCTGAGATTCTCCTGAAGCCCAAATCCTCCTTCATAATGGAATGAACGGTGTTGAATCTTGCGGATCGTTTCCACTTGGGAATTGCCAAGCTTTACACAAAATTTGATGGTTCGGCCAAAAGTTGATAACTCACGCGGTTCGGCCAAAGCGAGTGAACTGAGTAACCGCCAGCCGTGCAAATTCCGCCCTCTACCGTTCACCCCGAGATTACCCGTTCCGTTCGAGCGACACGATACGCGGTCCTGCTTTCGCCTACCATCTTCGTGGGACGTGCCGGGTACCGTGGAGAGTGAGACGGAGCCGATCCTGTACGACCACCGCGGCGCTGGTGAACATCATCCTGCCCATCAGCAATCCCCGTGTGAGTGTGTGTGTGAGACGGGCCCGTTTGTCCTGGGGTATTAAGAGTAAGACTGTTTAAGGGTCTGGGCCATTGGGCCATTGTACATAGTTTGCTTTTCTGGTGGTCGTGGTGGATTTTTGACCGTTGGGTCTGCCCTCTGCTCGGTCCCGGCTCTGCTCCTGGCTTCGCCTGCCCGGCTCCTCCACTGTTTCCTCAGGCCCGCTCCCGTTGTTTGCGGCGGTGGCTGTTTGCCGCTGTGGTCTTGATTAGCGGCTGCAGTCGTTTGCCGCTGCGTTTGCCGCTTTGCCTCCTCGACCTTGGCCTCGTACTCGTCCCTTCGTTCCTGCCTGGCATGGCTCTGAGGTACTCCGCCGCAAGGCTTCTTCTGCTCAATACCCGCTCCACCCCATCATGCATCTCTGCCATCAAATCAAATGGACTCCTCCGACGACCCAGGTACATTCACCGTGGCTCCGGTCGTAAGTTTGTTTATTTGCAATCAGGTCACTCCATCCCCGTCCTCTGGTCGGCTCAGCGCACTCTCTCTCTTCGTCCCAGCGCACCTGGTCACAGCAACGCACACGATCGCACCTCCTGCCTACGAACCCTGGCTAAATCACCTGAATTCATCCCTGCTGTTCAAAACAACATCAAGCTCACCCTGTTCAACACCCGGTCCCTCAACAACAAATGCCTCATCCTGAACGAATACATCCTGGATAACAAACTGGACTTTCTCTGTCTCACCGAAACCTGGCAACAACCTCTGGACTACGACACACTTAACCTCACCACACCCAATGGATATTCCTACGTCAACAAACCACGCTCGGAGGGCCGAGGTGGTGGAATTGCCGTTATCCACCGTCAAGACATCAAGACCAACCTCATCTCCATCTCATCTGCTCCATCATTTGAACACCTGGCTTTAAAACTCTCTGGTCGCACGCAGTCAGTCATGGCTGTCGTCTACCGCCCTCCCAAACCACACCCATCATTCCTGTCTGACTTCTCCTACTTTCTGACCCAGCTATGTTCCCTCTCCCCCTCAATCCTCCTCCTTGGTGATTTCAATATCCACATGGACTCCACTGACTCCACAATAACCACTGACTTCACTGATTTACTCACCTGCTTTAACCTCACTCAACATGTCGACTTTCCTACCCATATCCGTGGTCACATTTTGGACCTTGTCTGCTCCACTGGATTAAATTTGCACCATCTCTATGGCTCCGACCTCACCCTCTCTGACCACTTAGCCATCACTCTGACCATCAACATCCCCGCCCCAACACCAAGGCATTATCGCACAATCAACTTCCGTAAGCTAAACGCTCTTTCACCTACCTCATTCTCATCCACCCTCTCTGAAAAAATGTCCACTTCTCCCTTCATTGACCTCCACACCCCTTCCGACCTCACTGACTACTACAACCACACTCTCTCCTCCTGCCTTGACCAGCTTGTGCCTGTAAAAACCAAAACAGTTTCTTTCACCCATTCTGCTCCCTGGTTTACCCCTGAACTCCACCTGATGAAAACTCGTGCTCGCCAACTTGAAAGACTCCGCAATAAAACGGGTCTCACAGTTCACTCCCAAGCCTACAAGGACCACCTACAACACTACAAAGATGCCCTCTCCCGCGCCCGCTCTGCCTACTACTCTCAAATTATCCACTCTGGCTCCGGAAACCCAAAAGCACTCTTCTCGACAATAAACAAACTCCTCCGCCCCCTGAACACCACCACCCAGTCATTCACAGTAGACAACTGCATATCCTTCCTCTCTTTCTTCCAACACAAAATTGACAACATCTACAACAGCTTGACCACCGCCGCACCCGCTCCCCCTCCAACCACCTGCCCCCCCTTGTCCTGCCATCCCCTGTCTCGGTTCTCCCCAATCTCCCCTACTGACCTCTCTGAACTCCTCATAGGAATGAAAACTGCCACCTGCACTCTTGACCCCATCCCCTCCAGCTTTGTCAAAGCCTCCCTCCCTGCTCTCTCTCCACTTATCATTGCAACAATAAACTCCTCCCTGTCTACAGGCATCGTCCCACCTTCCCTCAAAATTGCTGCTGTTACCCCCATTCTAAAAAAACCTGGTCTAAACCCTGACACCCTAAACAACTTCAGACCCATCTCCAACCTACCCTTTCTGTCAAAAGTTTTGGAACGCGCTGTAGCCACTCAACTCAAACATCATCTCTCTGCCAATAACCTGTATGAAACATTCCAATCCGGATACCGCTCCAACCACAGTACTGAAACTGCTCTCCTCAAAATCACCAACGACCTTCTCCTCTCCTCTGACGCTGGCAACCTCAACATTCTCGTCCTCCTCGACCTCAGCGCTGCCTTTGACACCATCGATCACACTATCCTCCTCACCCGACTTGAATCCACCTTTAACGTTACCGGCACTGCCCTCTCTTGGATTAAATCATACCTCTCTGACAGATGCCAGTTCATCTCCATCAATAACTGCAAATCCCCCACTGCTCCCCTCCCCCAAGGTGTCCCCCAAGGTTCAGTTCTTGGCCCCCTCCTCTTCATCCTTTACCTGTCCCCGCTCGGTCACTTAATCCGCCGTCATGGTCTCCAATTCCACTGCTTCGCCGATGACATCCAGCTTTTCATCTCCACCAAGTCCGTCTCCACCGACACCCACTCTATCCTGACAAACTGCATCACTGAAATAAAATCCTGGCTTCAAATCAACTTCCTCAAGCTTAACTGTGATAAATCTGAAATAATCATCATTGGCCCAAAAACGCTCACAAAATCCACCCATAACTTTGCCCTCAACATCGACGGTATCCCAGTATCCACCTCCCCTCACATCCGGAATCTTGGCGTCATCTTTGACCAAACCCTTTCCTTCGACAAATACACTAAACAGATCACAAAGTCAGCCTTCTTTCACCTGAAAAACATTGCCCGTCTCCGCTCATCCCTCTCCTCCACGGCTGCAGAAACCCTCATCCACGCCTTCATCACCTCCCGTCTGGACTACTGCAATAGCCTCCTCTATGGTTCACCCTCAAAAATCACCAATAAACTCCAATACATTCAGAACTCCGCTGCCCGTCTACTCACCCATTCCCGGACCCGTGACCACATCACCCCCGTCCTTTACAAGCTTCACTGGCTCCCCATCCCCCAGAGAATCCAGTACAAAATCCTCCTCTTGACATACAAAGCCCTCCATAACCTGGCCCCATCCTACCTGGCTGACCTCCTCTCCAGACACACTCCCACCCGCAACCTCCGCTCTGCTGGTACCAACCTCCTGACCCCCTCCATCCGGACCAAATTCAGATCCTGGGGGGACAGGGCCTTCTCCATCGCTGCTCCCACCCTCTGGAACTCACTACCTCACACCATCAGAGACTCCTCCTCACTCACCACATTCAAAACATCACTAAAGACCCACCTGTTCAACACTGCATTCAACATTCAACCCACAGCATTTAACCCCTGACTATCTCTTCTCCTTCTCCCTCCTTTTGCTTTAAATATTTCCCTATTGATTCTTGTCTTTTTGCAATTGTTGTTTTCATGTATTGTTATGCATTATGTTTGCCACTCTGTCAAAGCGCCTTTGGGCTTCTGGAAAAGCGCTATACAAAATAAATGAATTATTATTATTATTAAGGATTTCCCTGTGTCTCTTCGTCCTGAGCTGTACATACGTGCAATCATAATTAAACATATTTGTTCTTCCTTTCCTTTCCAATTCGATCGCCTTTGTGATTTCTCCATTGACTAAGCGTGGTACGAATAGGATCGCTCCAATCGGGTCTAGTAATTATAAATAGCGCAGATCACGTGTACGCAAACCGCTCGGTGTATCACCATCACACGTGGTTCGTGCGAGGCTTATTTCCTCGCTTCCAGGGCAACGCTAGTACTTGGGTAACAGCGAATTTGGTCCCGAAACCCTATTTAGCACTGTCCGGGAGGGGACGTAATAGGTCTCGGGTCGCACCAGGCTAGTAAAGACAAGGGGATTAATCCCCCCTTGATAAGGGGAGAAGGCCGGCGGCAGATCCACAACAATATATATGTATATATATATATTGTTACGGGTCGCGGACAAGATGTTACTTTGGGCCGAGCGGATGGTCAACCACGACTGTTACAGGATCCCCGACGATTGGCCCGACTCCCCCAACGTTGACCAGATCGCACCACAGATATTCAATTTGGAAACCTCTAAAGCGACCGAAAGAGAAGGAAGAGAGAAGAAGACAGAGTACGGAGGAATAACAGGATTTATTATACACACAAGCAAAAAGAAGGAGCGATCAAAGTTATTTACAAGCAATGGATGGAAGAAGCAGTCACACAGTGAATCGTTAGCTTATACTATTCAATTTACTTAACCCCAGGACAACGATTAGGACAGACGACGTTCACACTTACACGGGGGAAATTGCAGGCAGGAATGGCGGAGGTGGGTTGCTGGAGAGGGAGGCAGGGTCAGGTCCCTGCAACCGGCAGGGCTGGAGGTAGCAGCTCCTTTTTGGCGGGAAAACCCTCGGTCGCGTCGACGCTGCTGATGCTGTGGACGTCACGCGCTGGCTCGGTCACACCTGCTCCTCTCCTGGTGGAGCCGTCTCCCTCCTCTCAGCGTGTCTCTCCAAAGCTTGTTTCATCTCCAAGTACCTCTCCTTTTTGGTTTGGAGCGTCTCTCATCTCACAGCTCACAGCTCACAGCTCATCTCTCCTCTCATCTCATCTCATCTCATCTCATCTCATCTCCGAAGCAGTCCCTTCCAGTCGCTTTTATTACTCGGGTCGGAATCAAGCCGCCGGCTGCGAGGGCACGCCTACCGGGTCGCTCACCGCGGTGCTGGTTGGCTGTTAGGGCTGTCCGATTCCCCCTTTGATCATGACGACGTGCCACGCCCGTGAGTTGGCGGCTCCTACCCCCCCTCTTCTCCGAGATTAGCACATGGGCAATGGCGGCTTGCGGGATTGAACACCACTCGCACCGCTTTTGAAAGGAACTTTGGAGAGCGGAGATGATTGGGGAAATTGAAAGGGGCCTACGCTTATTTCGTTTGATACAATGCAGAGTCAATCTAGTGGGAAACACATATTTAGCCTACATAGAATAAGGAAATAAGCTATTTAAAAAGATATATCGTGGCCTGTGTGTAAGTTTCATGGAATTAACTAGGAGGACGGGCTGCGACCATTATTTACATTACGAGGGTGTTACACACAACAAAACCATACTTTTCACATTCGTTACACTTTCTCAAAATTGTTACACTTCTCAAAACCGTTACACTTCTCAAATTCGTTACAATATATATATCTTCCTATAATTCAACAAATGTCTGTCCGTCCGTTCAAAGGTACCGCAAAAACGGCTGAACCGATCGTAACGATATTTTGGGTGGGTAATCCTGGGACCGTCTGGAGTAAAATAGGCTATATTGTTTTTCCAATTACAGCTTTGGCCTCCAGCATTTTCAGGTTTGGACTCTCGCATAACGGTATTTTCCCAGGTGCCGCACAAACGACTGCACGGCTGCACCGATCGGCTGCACCGATCGGACTCGGTGACCTCGGACAAAGACCTTTTATACGGACATGGGTTGAATCCCTGCTTGAGAAAATGCCAACCCCCTCCCCGCCTTCATGGTTGTCTCTCCAACTCACAATCCCACGAGATATGCAGAAAGGACGACCCAAAACCAATTATCTTCTTTTTGATTAGTATATAAACATCATTAAAAGTAAATAATGACCTCGGCCAAAGTTCAAACGACATGAGTTTAATCTCTACATGAGAGAATTCCACATAGCTATTTGGGCAGTGTATAAGCCAACAGATCGCTGTCTCCATCGATCTTGCCAATGCTGTAACACCTATCGGCTCAAAATCCTTTTAAGTGTTGATTTGGTAGTTTTGAAACTTGGTAGTTGACTTGTTGAAGGAAACATTAACAATGTTGTTAAAAGTTTATTTTGTGATTAATTTGTGATTGGAGTTATGTTGTTTGGAATGAAAAAAGAGATATCGAGTTCAAGTACATGACGACATGCCGTGATGTTTTCTAAACGTGAACTTCGCGGATCACCATATGCAGATTCACCACGGGCCCACGATCGATGTATCTATACGTGAACGTACCCGTTTGTTTGCGAACGGGTACGTTTTTCATGGAAGTCCTTCACGAACTTGCTGTCCATGTCTGACGTGCGACTGAGGGTGCTACAGGAATGTGGAATTTATTGGTTTCATGCTTTAGCATTCGCCGTATCTGCATTGCCTGTTTGCTTCTGGCCTCCCACCCGTGGCCTCCCACCCGTGCGTAGCACGGGTATCTCACTGGTATATATAACACATATGTGGTACATCGGGTGAGGTATCGTGAAAGAAATGAAAAATGTGTTGGCATGTCTCACACCATTGTAAGTATCTCATTCATCAAACTTTCGAATGTACCTCATATTTATAATAGTGGAAGTAATGGAAGCAATTATGGCTGAAACAAGCAAGAAAGGACAGATTAATACATTGACGAGAGTGAAAGTCGGAAGAGAAAAGAAAAGTGAAATCGAGAAGAACAGAGTTATCTGATGTTGTTTATGTCTGTACTCTCAATAGGAGTCGCTGCGCAGTGAAGATGTGGAAAATGTTCGACTATTTGACATATCGGACAAGGACAACGTTTCTTCTCGGGAGAAATTTTCAGTGGTATGATTTTTGATGCAGATGTACTTGTAAAGAAGACATTTTTGATGGGACATATTGAATGCATTTCAATGGACTAGTGCACCCAATCCCTACCTGAGTGGCTGGAAGGGTCATGTTATTATCCTCTGTGGGGTATATCGATTACAGTAGACCTAAGCTCTGGTCCGTTGGTCTGTGGTGGATGCGATAACCATATAATGCCTCATGAACGTTGGGTTTCCTCCAAATTTCCTTCAGTTTAGTGTTAAACAGCAGTAGCGACTGTTTAAAAAGGTAATTATACTTGATTGTGGTTCATATACATTTTTTACTTCTGCTAGTTGTTCCCTACAAAACGCTATGATAAGCTATTTATAGATATTAATATAGCATTTGTCCAAGGAGGAAACGCCTCTTGGGGAGGTGGGGGGGGGGGGGGGGGGGGGGGGGAGGGAGGGTGGGTATTATTAGTATTAATATTATTCTGCAATAACATTAATTTTATGCTATTACCATTATTGTTGTTATTACAAGTGGCCTTGGAAAAACACCATGATTAGCTATCTTAACATGGATATACACCCTAGCGCAAATTATGCCCAAGACTGAAACCACCTTGGGAAGGGAGGGGTGGGGGCAAATGAAGTCCCTCCAACCTCCATCATGTGACTCTTAGTCCTCCTGTCAAGTTTAGTTGAGACTGAATAAGTAATGACCGAATGTATCATGGTCAGACAGACAGACGGACAGCCAGACACCAAATTGTGTATTTCAGTATGATTATACTCCCTTTGCAACCCACTTTCTTCCCATTCGTGTGCGTCTCTGTCTCTCTGTCTGTGTAATGATGATGAACCAAGGATATCTTTGAAGTAGGGTGCCTGGCTTTTGGTTGTCCAGTCAGCATTTAATTTCTAACATAACAGGTCCAAATGAGAATAGCACTGAACCAAAAATGAACCAAAAACCTGAACCAAAATCTAATCAGCTTGTTCTTGTCAATGATCCAACTCATCCACCTGGTTTTGTTAAACCCATCCACAACCTTTTGAAATATCATGCTATGCATCGTTTTTTATCTCATCTCTCAATGGTGAAGAATCCCTTTAAAAATATGCACAGTGATGGCTTCACGGTTCAGTTGGCTGATTTAAGATCTTAGGGTCTTGAGTTTGAGCCCCTGTCGTGCCGTTAAAATAACACCAGGTGGGTTGACTCAGCTTGACATTGTTCTGAGGTTGGCAAAATGAATACCAGCTGACTGGTAACAGGGCACTGCATCGGCGGCACAGCCTCACTTCTAGAAAAATGACGCAACAGCAACCACAGGCTGCAAATGAAACAACAATGACAACAACTTTAAAAAAGTCTTATATCCGGATGTGGTTCTTCACCAAAATTAAATAAATTTGTTCTTGTCATACGCCCAACCTGTCCACCAAGTTTAATCCGAATCCATCCGTCACCTTTTGAGATCTCCTACTCACAGACAAACAAACTGACAGACCTGGGTGTGAAAAATAACCTTCTTCCACCTTCGGTGACGGAGGTAACAAATTGTATTGGGTGGGGTCGCTTCAAAGGTTCTACTGAGCATGCAGACTTTTTGGAATGGGCATCAGGTTGAATGCCTTGTCTGCTGGCAATTTTTTGTGGACATTAAAGATCCCATGTGGGACTGCACTAGTAACATGTTTTTACAGCGTAGCCCATCGGGCAAAGCCGTCTAGAACAGTGTTTGTCCGTCTGTATGTATGTATGTATGTATGTATGTATGTATGTATATATGTATGTATGTATGTCCCCTCAAACGTATACCAATCAGAGCTGAGGATCTGGTCACATGACACGGTGATGTGATTACGTCTGATGTCATTACGGCAGTGCAGTGGCTGACTCTCCACACACCGCCATTTTGATTTATATGCCGTTCATGCCGAACAAATCGTCAAACCTGTCATATATCACAATCGCCATGCTCGACCTTTACGTTTTTCATTCAGTGTGAAACGCAAACAAACCGATTGTTAAAATGACCATCAAATATTGAAAACTTAGGCGTTTCGTCTCTTCCAACAAAACGGTAGTATAGGCCTTAGGCGTTATGCCTCATCTTCAGACCGCTTTGGACAAATTAAGCCCAGGGTGTTGATACAGTAGTGTATCGTTTCAGTAGTATCATTTTCATAATAATAATATAGTAAATATAACCATAACACTTTAATCCCAATGTCATGATTACAACGTTAATGGATTGAAGCGGTGTATGGTTCATGAATCAGTGATGAGCGGTGTTCGGCACTAATATTAATAATCGCAGAAGTAAGGAATTGGCCTCGGTTTTTTAATGGTAATATCATTTTCGAAATATAACGTTAATATTATTGTAAATCTAATCGTAACACTAATCTGGAAATTAAAATATATCATCTTCTACATATTAAAGTAGCGGCAGTTTTGTGTCCGTCTCCGTTATGTCATTACGTCTATCATCTATGATGTCATTACGACGGCTGACTCCACCGACCGACATTTTAATTTATTAGTGCACCCGCTCACTACTCACTATGGGAGCTGCAGAAAGGGTCATTCCTCTTTGGGGTATATAGATTACAGTCAATCTATGGTCGGGTCTCAAGAACATTGGGTGTGTGTTCATTTACCGAGTCCGAGTTTCTTGTGGAGAGATCGCCAAGTGGTTTAGGCATTCGAGCAAGCACTCCATTCTAAACCGTTAAGGAACGACTGGCTTGGCAAGCGCTAGCTAGCTGCTTGGTAAATGAGCACATCTCCAACCATTGTGGGGTATATAGATTACAGTAGATCTTCACTCAGTACTGTAAGTAAAACTTACCTCACGGATGTTGGGATTCCTCCAAATTTCTTTGTTTAATGTTATAAACAGCATTAGCGACTGTATAAAAAGGTAATCATATGTGTTTGTGGTTTATAAATTTTACAAGCCCGGCTACGCCGTTGTTAGACTTTTGGTCTTGTTTTTTCAGAAGCATATTTTGAATTGGAAAACCAGGGCAACTTTCTCAAATTTGGTTTTCCAGCACCATTCCAAGAACTAGAAATGTTGAACTATTGCTGTGATATTGAACTTTTAAACCATTTTTAAACTCCAAAATTCCATATAACAACAAAAATATGGTCTTGTACTTGTTTAGTGCTCACAGATAACCACCTTTAGAGGCCATTTTTCCCCGCAAAGCGGGGGTTGGCCTTTTTCGGGAACCGTGGTTGTTGTTGTTTTTTGGTCCCCTTTTTGAAGCAATGTTTTACGGCCGGATGCCCTTCCTGACGCCAACCCTTTTTGCCGCCTTTTAACGACAAGCAGGGAATTACCAGTGAACTGGTACTCAATTAGCCGACCTCGGAAGGATGAACAGGCTGAGTCAACCCCCCTGGCGTTAATTAAGCGATCGATCGGGATTCGAACCCAGGATCCTAGGATCCTAAGCCGGCACCCTAGCCGCTAGCCCAACACCAGGGCTCACAGATGATGGTAAGAAATAAAATAAGCAAGACAACGACATGAGGGAAGAATGTATTTTTACCTCCGCCACCAAATGTGGATGGAGGTTATGTTTTCACCCTTGTTTGTCCGTTTGTCCGTCTGTCCGTTTGTTAACAAAATATCTGTAAAAGTTGTGGAAGGATTCGGACAAAATTTGGCAGAGATGTAGCATAAGTGACACCGACGAAATGATTAGATTTTTGGCGAAGATCCGGATTCGGATCTGGCTACTAGGATTTTAAAAAGTGATTCTTCACCATTGGGAGATCGGGCCAAAATGATACATAGCAGGATATCTCAAAAAGTTATGGATGGATTTGGACGAAACTTGTTGGACAGGTTGTGTGTGTGATAATAAGAATCGATTCAATTTTGGTGAAGATCCGGATCTGGATCCAGCTAGTAGAATGTTTAAGTGATTCTTCACCATTGAGTGATATGGTCAACCAGGCGGATGTATGCTCTCTACTGAGTGCCGTTCTAGTTTTACATGAAATACAAGGTCATTAGATGACTATGGACAAATTGACACCATGTTTGTGGCTTAAACCTATTATTATTATTATCTATATAATAATACCATAAGGACTCGACTTTGTTATCCCTTTTACGCCGCACCCAGTGACCCGATGCCCACGGCACTAATGGATTTACGATCTACGAACCGCGCTCTTTGTTTATCACGTACAGACATACTCGAAAAATCTGAATTAGCCGACGTTGGGGCCCAAAAGCATCCGATTAACTGCCGATACAACGCCATCTTACGACGCCATCGTATTGGCGTCTGCTGGGCAAAGGCGAAGCGAGCCGTCCGCTGATTGGACAGTCGAGTGGTGTGAACATGGGTGGTGTGAACCAAATGGTCTTTTTATTCCCTTGAACATTTTAAATTAGGATATATAAGGAACGTCTTTATCGTCATTTTAATAAAGTTAAATGGAGTGACGTTGCGATACTCGGGGTGCGTTGCATAAATCCTCGTAACTCAGAGAGGTGTAGCAGGTGGCGAGACGTAAGGAAGCTTAAAGATAACGAGCTGAAACAGACGAACGATATGTCAATCCCTTTCTACACCGAACGGCAATAAAAGTATGAGAGCGGGAAGGCATGCCCTGAGCACTTCGAGCAGAGAGGACTGATTGGACTTAACTTAAAGAGAAAAAATTGGAGCTTAACGGAAGAAGAAGATCCCATGAACGCTCCCCTATGCCATCCATAATGGTACACTCTATCCATACACCACATCCTCCCTTCCGTGGATGTTCCACGGGTTTCGGCTAGTTATTATTATTACCTATAAATTACCTATAAATATTACCTATTATTATTACCTATAAATACCACAGATCTCTCGATGTCCCTGCTCTCAAATGTTGTGTTTGTGTCCTTCCCCCTCTCTCCCCATCTTGTCTACCGCTCCCCTTATTTTGTGTTTTATGTGTCGGTTTGACTTTCTGTGTGATTAATGTTAGCTCTTTCACGAGCCTCGATCTTGTATACAAAAAAAACCAAAAAACCAAAAAAAAACTCAAGTCTCGTAGCATCAAAGACGAATGCTCACATGGCAATGTCATGCAGGCCATTCTAACAATGTAAGAGTTTGACATTTAAACACTGTTTGACAATTTAAAGTACAATCCATGGATTATAAAGTTGTTCTTGCTTCAGATTGAGGATAATCCTTTTTCCTTTGGATTATTTTATGTGTGAAGTGGTCTTTCATTTACCTTTTTGACTTGAGACATGAAGTAATGTAATGCTGGGATTTTGAATACTCTTATCACTTTCTACAGTATGAGCTGTTTGAACAAATACCATCATCTATTCATTTAGCCTCTAGGTCTCTGGGATGTCCGTGATATGTTTGCAGAAACAGTTTTTGAGAATGTATAAATACAGCAGTCTGGGGTTTATTTGTCATTGAATGATCCAATATTGTGTTGGTTTTAATGAAAATTTGACCTGAGTCTGGGCTGTAAATACTCATCACCTGACAATGTACTCCTTATGTGTTTACTGATGATCATTGGAACTTCCAATTCATTATCGGTATCAATTGTTTCTAATCATTATATAATTTGCTTTTTCAGGGTTCCCGATATACAAAATGCAAAGAGAGAGGAGAAGAAAAGGAAGAAAAAGCAGAGATCACATTGAATACGGAAATGAATGACGATGAAGAAAGAAATATTTTGTCATTGAAAGATGAGATTTCCTGGAGTAATGAACTAACGGGGTTGACAAATTTTCAAGAGAATCTACTGCTAGGAGATATATCACTAATGAAGCTCAGGTACCAAGAGTGTGAGCTTGAAGAGATGACACAAATTGAGAAAGAATGTGAGGAGATGGAGAATGAAGAAAGCGAACATGCAGAGAGGGAGCAAAAGGATAAGGAACGTGTTGAGATGGAGCTAAAGGAGAGGGAGTGTACAGAGCAAGAGCACACAGTGAAGCTGATTGCACAGAAAGAGTATGAGGAGAGGGAGCATGGAGAAAGGAAGTGTGCTGAGAAAGACCGTGTAGAGAGGGAACAAAAGGAAAAGGAATGTGTGGAGAGGGAGCAAAAGGAAAGAGAGCGTGCAGCGAGGGAGCAACGGGAAAGAAAGCGAGCAGAGAAGGAGCAATGGGAAAGAGAGCGAGCAGAGAGGGAGAAAAAGGAAAGAGAGCATGCTGAGAGGGAGCAAAAAGAAAGAGAACGTGCCGAGAGGAAGCAAAAAGAAAGAGAGCATGCAGAGAGAGAGCAAAAGGAAAGAGAGCGTACAGAGAGGGAGCAAAAAGAAAGAGAGTGTGCCGAGAGGGAGCAAAAGGAAAGAGAGCGTGCAGAGAGAGAGCAAAAGGAAAGAGAGCGTGCCGAGAGGGAGCAAAAGGAAAGAGAGCGTGCCGAGAGGGTGCAAAAGGAAAGAGAGCGTGCAGAGAGAGAGCAAAAGGAAAGTGAGTGTGCAGAGAGGGAGCAAAAGGAAAGAGAGTGTGCAGAGAGGAAGCAAAAGGAAAGAGAGTGTGCAGAGAGGAAGCAAAAGGAAAGAGAGCATGCAGAGAGGGAGCAAAAGGAAAGGGAGCATGCAGAGAGGGAGCTAAAGGAAAGAGAGTGTGCAGAAAGAGAGCAAAAGGAAAGAGAGTGTGCAGAAATGGAGCAAAAGGAAAGAGAGTGTGCACAAATGGAGCAAAAGGAAAGAGAGTGTGTAGAAATGGAGCAAAAGGAAAGGGAGCATACAGAGAGGGAGCAAAAGGAAAGAGAGTGTGCAGAAAGGGAGCAACAAGAAAGAGAGTGTTTAGAGAGGGGGCAAAAGGAGAGGGGGAATAAGGAGAGGGAGCAAAAATGGGCTGTGTATAAGGAGAATGATGCGGAGAGGGATCATGCAGAGACAGAGCAACAAGAGGGGGAAGAAAGAGAGAGGGAATGTTCAGAGAAAGAGTGCAAAGATATTCCAGAAAAAGAGAGGGAGCATACAGAAATGAAGCAAAAGGAAGATAAACAAAATGAAAGTGAGGAAATGCTGAACAAAGAACTGGAGAGGAAAACCGTTAACATTGAACGGCTAAGCAAAATAAAAACACGGCAAGAGGTTGCGGAAGCTTTAGAAGCTGGTCATGTGATAAAACAGCATGTGGTGAGTATAATAACTTGTCTCCTACTCATATACTGTGTCACATCCTTCTTATCTAATTGGTATTGTTGCGTGGATGTGGAGGGGGGAGGGGTGCATCAATAGCTAGACTGTGGTAAGTGTAACATGGTCTATCGTGCGTTTCGAGGAGGTTAAATTGCCATGTATTCGGGACCTGTCAGAGTAAGTCATCTTGTTACACGTGACACTGAGGAGGCAGCAATATGTAATTGATAAACGAGATAGTCAGATTAATATTGTATGCGTAAATACTTCTTGTTTGCTTCCAGCGTAGAGGTAAACACATGAATGAGTCTCAGACTGACTGCTCCTTGAGGGAGGCCATCCTCCGGGTTGTCCCACCCATGGGGCGGCCCTAATAAAATATACGTCCATCCCCTCTTCTGGGGTTTCACAGCATACTACGCCACCATGGCTTGTATACACTGGCCAGACAAATTATGATTGGTTGTTTTAAAGCACATAGCGCTTTCCTATGTGCCTTTTTGTTGCCAGAAGTTTTCACCTGGCCCCGCTCGCAAACAAAAGGTGTTTACACATACAATATTACTCTGAGTATCCTGTCTATAAATCACATACACTGCCTCCTCAGTATCACGTGTAACAAGTGGTACGGAGTCCTCTACAATCTCCTGGTCCCGGTAACCTCCGAACCCCGAGAGGAACCCCGGCAGAAAAACATGTTACCCTGTGTTGAAAATCAATAGTGAAACCACACCAATGATTATAAATGAACAAACTTGTATTATAAATCACACACAGGTAATACGGTACAGCAAATGGCCATTAAGAGTGCACTCTATATATCTCTTATATACAGTCAGGTCACTCACGGCACGGTCAGCGAGTGCAACGACACTCCTCAATGTCTCTATGACTTTTCCCAAGGCGAATGGGATTCACTCCAGCGGTCGATGGAACGAAATCCGGTCGAAGCCCGAATCTCGCTCTCCAGTCGATCTCCGAAGCGTGTACAGTGGGCAAGGGTGCTCTTCCCGCCAAACTGTACAACGGCGCCCTCCAGAGGCGCACCTTCACCGCTCCCTCAGCAAACCGCAACGTAATTGGAGACGAAGCGGTCGCACACACCCATCCCCAGCAGATGGTAGGATGTTGGGGGTGAAGATGACACGAAGCAAACCTTCACAGGTGTCCGACGCACGGGGTGCAAGATGGCCGACGGCTCTGGCTTGAGCCGATGCAACGAGACGAGGATTCGTTGGAATCTCAGCGCCCCAAATCTGTCTACGCAGATTTCTCCACTCCAGCGAATATTCTTATCGCCGGATGTCCCTTCCAGGAACTCAAAATCCTCTCGCGGCTGTCGGGAAACCTTGCTCGTTCCGGAGCGCTGACGTCATGCGTCTTCTCCGACTTTGCTCGCGCCGCTTCTTCCTCTTCACCTCATTGTCTTCTCGTTCGGCTTCCTGTATCATTTGAAGTTAACCTTTTTAACTTTTAATACCTGTTCATAAACAATAAACCTTAGGAAGACAATTATAGTACGTAGAATCCGAAATCTTTCAAGTGGAGGAAAACCACAATAACGGAAGTTACGAATCCGTAACACAAGACGACTTGCTCTGATAGGTACCTGATACATGGCAGTCTAACCTACTTGAAACACATGGACCATGTTACACTTAAAACAGTCTAGCTATGGATCCCCAATCCCTTCGACGTTACGGTATTTTAACTCATGTGCCAGGTTATGAGCAGCATCCGGTTCAATGTATATTTTAAATATTATATTGCTCAATTCATATCTCTTATAAAGAATCATTTTCTGGTTTGTCTTATCTCTCATAAAGAATCATTGATGCTGATAAATATTGGATAAGG
The DNA here is from genome assembly GCF_964187855.1 of Myxine glutinosa. NCBI lineage: Eukaryota > Metazoa > Chordata > Myxini > Myxiniformes > Myxinidae > Myxine > Myxine glutinosa. The sequence continues at coordinate 15,288,580 of NC_136267.1, forward strand.
TGAACAAGTTTTCAGTAAAACATCCAGGTTTTTAATATGGTTCTAATTTTACCCTTGAACGCCGAACCACTTGCCATTGAGAGTCTGCTTTCCTGTACATGCACGGCACAAAAAGCCTTACTCTCCTTTTCATCTCAAAATGCAGGATCTCATCCATACAACATCAGACGAAGAGGAGAGAGAGAATGGAGTGCACATAGATATGAGCTCCTTTTCACATAGTCATCAGTTGCAATCCTATGAGAGACAGGTAAGACAAAATGGCAGGATTTTCAGATTACTTAGTCAGATTCCTGCACAAGCCCCCTAAAGCAAACTGTGAGGGTGGTTCTAATGAAAGTTGCACTTTCACACTCTTTACAGAAACTCATGTGCCGTGTAATTATTATTAGTCCTCTACCGGTGTACACCGGAGGGGACTATAGGTTTGCACGCCGTCCCTTCGTCTGTCAGTCCGTCACGCAAAGAACAGTTTTCCGGACTTTTTTCTAAACGCTTAATGCTAATGATTTCAAACTTGGCACATGGTTTCCTCATGATAAGTTACAGATCAAGTTCGAACTTCACGACGTTTCGATCATTTTTGACAAAGTTATGGCACTTTGAACTTTGGGAATTCTGATAATTCTGATCATCCTTAACTCAGTGCCATTTTAAGTTTTAATTTCCTTTAAAAAAGGTTTTCTCTGCAATAATAGGACCGATTGAGATCAAATTTTCACCGTAGGGGGGACTCGGTCTGTAGAGTATTTTAATGGTAATTATGACGTCACAGGTCACGTGGTTTGGCCGCCATATTGTTTTTGGTGAAGACACGAAAACCCCTTTTTCTCTGCAACGGCTGAACAGATCGAGGCCACACTTTGCAGGCTTAATCGCATAAACATGACGAACAAAAAAGTCAGCGAGCATGACTTCATGCGTCACATGGTTTCAGAGTTATGACGTTTATAAGCATGAATCTTTAAAACCGAGCTCCTCCCTCATTTTTGATCCAATCAAGGGGAAACTTCACAGATCTGTTCAGCATGTCAGTCTACTAAAATGTCCTTTTGGAATTTGCGATCGGGCACGTGGTTTGGCAGATATCGTTAATTAAAGGAAAAAAAAAAAAAATGGATATCTCTTGAATCGATTGTACCTCAGACCGTGAGTTGGTAATTATATAAGTCACAAAGTGCAATACGTGCAGGCTGCTCCACAGAGTGACCATGCGGGCTTATCAACGAGGCGAGGCGTGACACACATGTGTCTCAGCATACCTCAGATTAAGTTTGAAAACCAGCATCAACCGTGCATAAATTTGCATATTCGATCATTTTTGACAAAGTTATGGCACTTTGAACTTTGGTAGGGGACATGTATTGCAGCGCAATACTCAGAATGCTTGTTTGCACTATTTCACTCGAATGCATGTGACGTTTCTCCATGACACAGGCTTCTTATCAGACACATCAGGTGCTCTGGCATCCTCATTTCTCTCAGCATAATCCACATCTATTCATGATCAACACACTTGAGTGCTTTGCTATAATCACACTAAAATACGCGATTTGGTGTCTGCGATACATTTAGTCGTTACTTATGCAATCTCAACCAAACTTGACAGGAGGCCTAAAGGTCACACAATGGAGGTTGTAGCGACCTCACTTCATGAAGTCTTATATTCTATGTTGAATGTTCTTTAGTAATATCTCGCTACCACATGAAATCAAGGCAATAATTTGGTTAATGTACATTCTCTTGCATCTCCTTTCAAAGGAGATTGGAGAGTTGAGAGGAGTTTTAGAGAGAGATGGGAAGAAATAGAGTTTTAGAAGCATTAAACTTAACTTGATTATATTTGCCCCACTGGGAAATCTTGCCCAAATCAGAATTTAAAGAGGTGGTTGTGATAAAAGAAGATGTAGATCAATTGAGGGAGGATGTGGCAGATGGGAAAACCATGGTGGAATGTAATGTCGAGTCATCAGCATATGAGTGTATTTGGTTATTTGTAGAAGAAAGAAGATCGTTGATAAAATGAAGGAAGAGTGTTGGAGACAGGACAGAACCCTGAGGGACACCGCTGTTGATAGGGAAGGAGGAAGATGATGAACAATTACAGAGATAGAGCGGTCGGAAAGAAAGCTCGATATGAGAGAGCAGAGTGAAGGAGGAAAGCCGAAAGAGGGAAGCTTGGATATCAGACCCCGATGCCAAACTCTGTCAAAGGCTTTTGAGCTATCAAGGCCTTCAACAAAGGATTCAATAAAGTCTCTCCGAGAAGAGGCCCAGACATTTGTAATGTAAGAAAGGATATCACCGGTAGAGCTTGCCTTGTGAAAGCCATATTGATGGTCAGATAGAAGACTGTGAGATTCAAGATGCTTGAGGAAATGGGAATTGAGAAGATATTCAAGGACTTTGGAAATAGTAGAAGCTAGAGCAATAGGACGGAAGTTGGAAGGGTTTGAACGATCACCCTTCTTTAAAATAGGCTGCACTAAGGCATGTTTCCAGGAAAGAGGAAAAGTTTGGGTTTTTAAACAAAAACGAAACAAACGAGCAAGCACGGGTGCAAGTTCTGAAGCACACTCCTTCGAGACACGAGGAGGAATGCCATCTTGTCCATACGTCTTTCTTGTGGCCAGATAGAGGAGTACATTTTGACTGCATGGAAAGAGATTATAGGGAGAGGCGTAGGATTGGTAAGGGGTGTATCAGAGGGAGATGGAGTGTTCGAGTCATCCAGTGTGGAATTAGAGGAGAAAAGAGAACCAAAAAGGGTTGTTTTATCAGTCAGAGAGACAGCAATAGTATCATCGGAACGGAAAAGCGAAGGAAAGGTAGCGTGACAGAAGTTGTTGGAGATACTTTTACCTAATGACCAGAAATATCTATTAGTGGAAGAAGATGAGAGGTTGACACATTTATTTTTGATAAAGAAATGCTTCGCCTCACGAATAACATGTTTGCATTGATTTCTATCAGATATGAAAACTGGATGTGAGTCGGAGGAAGCAGAGTTTTTCCATGTCCGATATGCTGCATCTCGTGCACGAATGGCTGCGGAACAGGAATTATTGAACCAAGAGTTGGTAGGAGAGCTAGATGTGAAAAAGAAGGGGATATAAGCCTCCATTCCTGCAACAATAACCTCAGCTATACGTTCAGCAGATATAGAGGCATTGGCCGAGGAGAGGCAGTCGTCTTTCCAGGGAAAATCAGAAAAGAAGTGTCGTAAACCAGTCCAATCAGCGCTATTGAAATGCCAATACTGGTGTTTAGTCGGAGGAGAAGGGGTGGTGGTAAGTAAAGTGATGTTCACACGATTGTGGTCAGAAGAACCAATTGGAGGTGAAATTGTGTAGCTGTAACGCAACGGATTAGAGGTGAAGAACAAATCCAAAGTATTGGAAGAGTGGTCATGACGATCTGGGATATGGGTAGGGTGGGTGATAATTTGTTCCAAATAATTGAGAATGGAAAATGTAAGAGCTTCTACTCCACCAACATCCATGTGGGAAGATTTCAACCACTCCCTGTGGTGCACATTGAAGTCTCCTAAATAGAGGAATTCTGCTTACTCTCATTTTGTCACCTGCTCAAGTTGGCCAGGTAAATTCCCTGTTCAGGAGAGTTGGTGTACTGCCCTACCAGGACCCCTCATCACTGCTACGTGCATTTTCTCAATTGCCTCTGGTTTTGAGACAATGTGTCATGTTGTGTCATGCACTGTACCTATACTTCAGAATTAATTTGCATAACTGTGAATAGTATTTGCAGATGGAGCTTCGTTTGTACGGAATTGACGTTTGAATGCTCGCTGAACTTGAACAATTGAGTCGCTTGCAAAGAACTCCACAATGGCAGAGCTTTCTTTTGTAATCCAACGATCCATTCTCCACAGTCTCGGACCCTAATGTGAAAGGAAAAATATGACTATGATCACTTCTGTGTATTAACGTCCTGGTATGAAAACATTTTCATGCCTCTGAGACAGTGAGACACCCTGTATATGTGGGACAAAGACATGATTAATACACCTTTTAAGAAATTATATTTTACTTTTACCTACACCTTTGCAATTCTTTACAATTGATTGCACCATTGTCTCTATATTAGGCCAAGTAGAAAAATATTAGTTTCTCGTCCGAGCTTTTCAAAAAATAAGTAGGAGGGGATGGGGCACCTTGCTATTGGATCTTTTCCAGATTTTAATATATTTTTTCCAAGATGGCCGTCACATAGTAAAGTCTACCAGACCAAAGACTATCACTACCCTACCACCAACATGCCATATACCTTTAAAAATGACGTTGGTCATATACCCGATATGTCAACATCTACTGCAGCAGTGGCACTGTCTGTTGCACTGGGTGCTTGTACATACTGAACTGGTACTACATATGAAGATGATGATAACGATGGTGTGAGCCATCATTTTCGATGAATCTCCTCCCTTCATTGGTGTGCTCACTAAGCATTGCGTGTTTTGGACCTAAGCATTGTACCCACAGCTTCTACCACAAACATCGCAGGTCTTTGTGGAGATCGACGTTAGCAGGTTTTTCTTTCTTGCCTCCGCTGCTTCTCGATAGCAAGTCTCCCACATTCAAAGTGGTCCAGGGCAGGCCTGCTTCTGGTCAAGTGGCATCGTTTGGATCACAGAAGGACAGATCGGTCTCATTGTGCTAGAATTGATCAGTTAGATAACAGTTCTCGACCAGTTGTGTGTGCATGACAACATTATCAACATGGATGGATATCAGAGACTTTTTCACCAAATCAGCCTTGAAGCGACTAAGGTTCAATTTATTGTTTTTTGTCATGTAGCAAACCACAGCTGAATTATTAAAAAGACCAGCACCAGTACCCCTAAAATGTGTGTGTGTGTGTGTGTGTGTGTGTGTGTGTGTGTGTGTGTGTGTGTGTGTGTGTGTGTGTGTGTGTGTGCGTGTGTTTGTGTGTGTTTTTTCGTTCAGTATCGAGGGTAATTTTTTTGTCATAAATTGTCCAATCGTCCCCCACCCCTCTACCCTCCCAAATCGTGCAAATAAATCTCCACCGCTGCTCAGGGAGCCTTTGTTTTGTGCTCCCGCTGTGCCGGGAACGAATGAGGTGTGATTATAACAGCGCAGTGATTTCTGATAAATACTTCGCGAAGTCCCGTGCTCGTGGCGTCTCTCTGCGTGTCTCTCTCGGCGTTTCCGTGTCGGCGCCCGCTCTGTCACACAGCGTGTCCGGGTGGATGTGCGTCGTTCTATCAACATTTATAGTTGCTGCATGCTTAGTGCAGAATGAACAATCGAAGGACCAGGTGCGTTTCTTCTCACGATGGCTTGGTCGGTGCACGAAGAGCGTGAGGACTAGTTGTGTGTGTGTTGCGGAGCGCGGCGGCGCAAAGGTGTACTCACACGATTGCAAGCCACGTTGGAGCTGCAACTTTTGCCAGTAGAGCAGGACTCATATGGCAGGTCGGGCAAATACTTGTGTGTCGGGAAGAGCGTGAGGAAGCCTTTTGAGCACCTTATTATACTGAGGAAGAGGATTATTCGGAATCCTAGAGGATTATTCGGGCCACTCGATGTGGAGACGGAATCCAAGTGCTGTCGTGGTCATCGTAGCACGCCCCTAAGTCACAGACACCGGCTAACAAGTTCCCCTGGTTGGAAAACCGGAAAAGTCCTTATAAACTTAATAATCATTTTCAACTTAATTCATACGTCCATGGGATAGGGTGTCACTCAACTGCATCAGAGTCCACTGTATCTGCGATCTGTTTTTAAAATTCCCTTTAGATGATGGACCCAGCTTGCGTATATCATATTTCCCTCAGGAAATTGACTCATTGTTACCCGGGTACTTTTGTTAGTACATATATATATATATATATATATATATATATATATATTGTTACAGACACGACTTTGATGTTAAGGTGGGCCGAGCGGAATGGCCGTCGTGTCCGCACAAATTACCCGATTGTACCCGAACGTTGACGAAGCCGCGCCACGCTGGCTCAATAAGGAAAAAGAAGACACCCGGCTGGGTTATAATGACAGACACCAATGTTTCGATTCTCAATTATATTCGTAAGGAAAGGTTAGATTACAGGGGCTAGAGGTATATCACAGGAAGACAGGCACTTAGACACACTCTTATATTAACCCCGGACAGACGACAGGTAAACGGGACAACGGCTGACTCACACGGGGTTTGATGGCAAGGAAAGGCAAGTAGCGATGGCTCAAGGTGCACTCTTGGCTCAAAGCAGGGTACAGTCCGGTCCAAAGATGCGGGGAGGTCACAGCGCTCGGAGGGGACGTTCTTTCTCAGGCGGGTCTTTCTCTCTCAGCGATCGCAGGCAACGTTCTTTCTCAGGCGGGGCGCATCTGACTCAGCGCTCGCAGGTACCTCTTTCTCCAGCTGGGGGCGCATCTCTCCTCACTTCCGGTAAGTCGCCACGTATATCCGGCGGGGAGTGACATGCCCTCGGCTCGCTAGCGCCGCCCCAGATGGAATCGGTCCGCCCTTCTGATTGGGTGCGGGGGGTTACCAGGCTCCGCCCTTGAGGAGGAGCTGACAGCCAGCCCCTCCGTGGTAACCCCGTGGAGCGCGTGGTCAATGGCGCTAATCGAGCCGGTGTGAGGACGCATCCTCCCCCGCGCCGCCGCCATCTCCTCTGTTGTTGTTGTAATTGTTGGGGAAGAAGATAGAAGGAGGTATGGGAAAGGTCCTAAACTCACTACTGATGCCATATAATCACATTCTGGTGCAACGAAGAGTCAGAATTAATGGAAACGAGTCCTTAACTGACATAGATTAAGAATAACTAGGAAGACGTCCTATAGTTGTCTACGTGTGTTGCGGTGGGACCTGGGCACGACATTTAATGGGGGAATAAGGGGAAGGTCGGCTCTACAGAGTGTTATTTACATGCAATGGGACTAGGGAATGGGGGATTGGGGATAGTTGGGGAGTATTGGGGAAAATAGGGGAATATTTACAAGCGGATATGGAGGCCAAATTCCATATTCGCAACATTGCACCCTTCTCTACCCTCGGGGCGTCCCGACCCGATAAATTTTTACCTACTTTAGTGTGGCACGCAATGTAGTTCCCTCTACTATTAACTCTACCCTGAGTGCGACAGTTTTACAGATATTCACAAATGAGTAAATATGTCCCCCTGCGACGTTGCACCCTTCTCCTCACAGAAACACACCCACAGGATAACCGAATCGGAAAGAATTCGCAAACTAAACATACAGCCGGTAGGGAGCATTATTTACACGACTACGCTGCTATTTACACGACGATCCAGGACCTGTTTTTGGAGGAACACATGCAGATGTTATGCATAGAGAGAGCGCGCTTGCCAACATCGATACACCAACCCACGAGTGCTCTGTGGCCGACGGCCTTTAATAACGTGCAGAGCACCCTTCCCGAGCATCAAAAGCACCACCCCACCACCAATCGGTGCAGTCACCATTGTTCATTGGAATAAAAATAAATTCGACAACCCCTAACCCTGCAGGTGTCTCTTGCTCTTCTTGTGGTGCACTTGGTGTTAACTAAAAGTGGTTCACCTGTATGGCATAGGTGCCACGTTGACCCATAGGTCCATCCCCGGGTGGTGCTTGGCCGCAAACGAACTGCGGTCCATTGTGGGTGGCCACAAACATTGCGGTCCATATGGTGTATCGATCCCGGCAGCAAACAGCGAAAGTGCAGGCCCACAACTGCGCAGCCAGCACCTCTCTCTCCTCTCTCTCTACCCCAAAGCCAGATCCTCGGAGGTGGGAGACAAAAGAAGCAGACAAGTGAGTAAGGTGGTAAGGGCGCAAAAGTGCACGCAATGTAAGGTGATGCACACTGGGGGCACATGGGAACCAGGTGAGACAGGTACGTTCCTATCGTACGCCCCCCCCCACCAGGTAACCTACATGGCCCCTCCCTTACCCCTTACTGTATCCACACAACACAACACTACCCATAAACATCTACTTTACAAATCAACAAACATCCCTACTGTCTTCCCCGTTCCTCCCATATACCAAATTCGTCTTCTCTCCCTCCTAACCAATCAAATTTGCCATTTTCAACTCTCATCAAAATTTGCCATCTCCAACTCAACATCATAATTTGCCATTACCAATTCATCATCAGTCCCTCCTAGGGAGGGAGAGATGGAATCACCCCAATGTCTCATCCACGTCGTGATGCGTCTCACAAATCCACACAGCGATTCATCTCCTGCAACAAAACAAACAAAACACAGGTGTGGAGTCATCATCATCACCACAGGTAAGTGGCTGCGTATGGTGCGACAGGTTCATCAATCCTAACTATTTCCTAAATGACTTTAACAACTTTACACTACCCCGGGGTCTTTCTCCGGCCAAACCATTGGCCCTCTTACACTATGGGTTCTAAAAACCAATTCCCATTGGCCAAACTGTGGTGCTTTTCAATTTGGGGTCTCACTCCCCCGATTCATCTCCCGGTGCCCTCGCACAATTTCTGGGCTGCGGCGTGTACCTCTCCCAGTGGGTCTACCCACCTGCACACCTCCACCACTGCAGTTGCCTCCGAGCTTACCTGCTCCTTACCCTAACCTAACTACCTGGGGAAGGCCCTCTTGCACTCTCCCCACTCGGTGCCCTCTCTGGCACTGGGCTACCCGGGTCCGTCCTCCGGATCCTCGGGCCCCATCCACAACTCTACCGGCTCCCAGAGCCCACCTGCGGCCTCACCTGGCCGACATCCTCACAGTGGTGGAGTGCCCAACCAACTACACACACTAACAGGCTACACGCCCAGCCATTTCCACAACACTAATGCACCCATCCACAACACCATTCTGCAACCGCACCACAAATGCCAATATCCAACCACAATTTACCTGTACCCTCTACCTAACACTTACACTACCCGCCCCGGCTATCCGTGATGGGGGTCCACTCTTCCCCCATTCACACCTTCGCACCATGCACACCACTCCGTACCACTTACTCCAACTCTCTCCACACACCTGTACTTGCACACCTGTGCTCTCACACCTGGTGCCACCCGCACCCTTCTCTCCCCAAGCGCATTCGCGCTGATCCACAACACTCACTACTCATACACTGCTCCACACACCTGTCCAGTTGCACACCTGTGCAATCACACCTGTTCAATTCTCACACACACACGGCATCATCTCAGCTAACTACTCCCTTCTGAAACTTGCGCTTCCCAGTCGTCCCTTTAAACTATTGCGCTCCCTCGTCATTATCATCCACACTAATCTACCTGCGTCCCCACTACAGGTATCAGTCACTAACTAATCTTAACGTTACCTAATGTCATCTTCGCTAGATCCCTACACACCATATCCTAACCCACCCGGGCTAGTTTTCACTGCCATACACCCCATAAGCTATTGCTCCTTTGCCCCCATGCGAGGGATGATGGATTTGCCATCCCACCACATTGGGGGTCTCTCGCTACCAATTTGGCACGTCAAATTTCAACAAATTAAAAATTTGGCCAATCACTACCCATCATCTGCCAATCATCACTGCCAATCCTTTGCCAATCATCAAATTTTGTTTTTCTCTAATTTTGGGGCCAAAACACTGACCTCATCACCCAGTCTACTCACTAATACCTCTCGGTGCGCCAATTCCTGTCCAAAGCCCGGCTTCGTAAAGCCGAGCAATGAATGCTGGTTGTTTTGTGCCGGCGGCTGGATGCGTCCGGCATTCGGGGCAGGGACGGGGGCTTACCCGGGCCGAGATCCCACGCACCACCTCGGCGTGGAGCCATCCAATGTCCCGATCTCGACCTGCCGGCACGTCTCAACAAAACGTGGTCGCCATGACGACCCTTCCTATCCAGCTGCCCGCTCCACCTAGTGGAGCACGGACGCGGCCGTTCAAAGCGAGGCCCGGCACGCACCGAGGGCCCGCTTCGGCTATAAGTCGTTCTAAACTCTACCCCGTCTAACGTCGATGCTTCACCTGGGCGCTTACATGCATACGCTACCCCTTTCTTGCTCATACATGCAGCTGTTCCCATTCTCCTTGTACCGTTCCTTTCACACCCAGGCACACCCATTCCACTCACAGCCTTGGTCACACACCTGACCACCGAACACTGTGGCACACATTCGTTGGTAGCACACCTCACCAACACACCTCTTCGCGCCCCCTCCTCGGTCACCTCCTCTGTGACAATCACAGGTGTGCCCTCATTCGCACACCCAACCACGTGCCTCACCACCAACTCCAGCGTGCATTCCCACTCACGCTCTACCATTCCAGGTGTGCATCCTTCCATCCCAGGTGTACATCCTCGCTCACCTGTCACAACTAACTCACGCTCCATGTCACTCTCACTACTTCCACCTCCATTCCTGACAACGCACTCGCCCTTACTCCCGACAGCGCACTCTTTCCTCATGCACCTGTCCGTTACACACCTTTCTCGCGCACACTCTCCCGTTACACCCTCTGTAACACTCACCACAGGTGGACACTCTTCCTTACTTCTGACAGCGCACTCTTTCCCCATGCACCTGTCCGTCACACACCTTTCTCGCGCACACCTTTCTCGCGCACACTCTCCCGTCACACCCTCTGTAACACTTACCACACCGCGCTTCCATGTGCCCCCTCGCACACGCGCTACGACCGACTCACTCTTGCCAGCACACTCACTCCTTGGCACGCACTTTTTCCTCACACACCCCAGAGTCGGACTTTCTCGCTCACCTCCTTTTTCGCACACCAGACCTGTCGCACACTTCACCAACGGCCTCTCACGAACACCCGGGTCTATCTCGACCCCCAAGCTTCTTAAATCCCCTGGCGCATCATACGCACGACCATATTGGTCACCACTTACACCGGGTCCTCTTCCTCTTCGCTTCTCCTCCATCACCTGCGAATCCCTCATCCGGTTAATGAGCACATCATCACGATCCAAACACAGACTTTGGACCAATTCTTTTACCTCCTCTTTTATCTCTTTCTTATCCTCTCTCCGTCGCTTTTTAATTTCGCTCACCCCTTCTTCCACTTCTTCTAATTTGTGCTTCACCTCTTTTATTCCCCGGTACGTCTCCTCAAGCTCGTCCTCCAAGGCTACCTTGACCGTTTCCATGTGCGTCCTCACCTGCCGGTCCTTCGTCTCCATTACCTCTATCACCTCGTCCAACCTCGTTGTCAGTCCCTCACGTACCGTCTGACACTGCCTCTTTGTCGCTATCAAGTCGTTTTTTATGTCGTTTTGTGTCGCTTTTAAACCTCCTAATACCGCAGTGTTCCTTTGAACCTGCTCCACTAACTCCGTTTGTCCCACCGTCAGCTGCTCCACCTCCTGCGTCAGGTCCTCTATGCCCCCTTGTAACTTTACAGTCCCCTTTCTCACCTCCTTCTCCATGTGCTCCTTACAGTGCCTCACCTCCTCGCGCACTCCTCCGATCTCCTCACTCACTCCTCTTCTGATCTGCTCTCCCATCACTTGCATCTCCTGCCCAGATGCCACCCTCATCTGCTCCATTTCCTCCCTGTGAGCATCCAGTTTGGTTTCTACCCCCATTCTGACCCCCTCTATCTGCTGCCCCATTTGGTTAACTTCCCTTTCCGCTTGGTCCCTCATGTCCCTCAATTTGCCTTCCATGGTGTTTTCTAACCCCTCTAACCCTTTTTGCATCCCTTCCATTTGATTCTCTTGAGCGGCCATTCTGTTTTCTACCCCCGTTAACCCATGTTTCACCCCTTCTATCCCATTGTCTAACCCCTCTAATTTCTTGTCTAATCCCTCACCGGTACCCCTCGCTTCGTCCCTCATTACCCCCATTTGGCCCTCTAATCGCTCACCCTGAGCATCCATCCGGTTCCCCAATCGCTCACTCTGAGCCCTCATTTGCTCACTCTGAGCATCCATCCGATTCCCCATTCTGTTTTCCATTTCTTCATTATTCTTGTCCATAAGGGCCTTCATTTGCATAAAAAAAAGTTCCAAATTTACCAGCGGCGCTACTTCGGTCGCCGGCGCGGTGACCAGCGAGGCGCCATTTTGCGCGCTTGCTACCCTCGCTGTTTCGCTCTCCTCACGTGTCTCAATTTGGTCCCGGACCGACCCTGCTTCACTCTCCCCTACCGGACCCCAGCCGTCTTGATCCGCCATAGCGCGACTTGCAAAATTCGAGTTTTCGTAAAACAAATCCAAATTTTGCTGTTATAATTTCGAGCGCAACAAACGCGCTCCGGCTCAATTCTACTTCCCAACGTTTGGGCCTAAAAAAATTTAGTCCCGGGTCCGAATCTCACTCCTCGACACCAATTGTTACAGACACGACTTTGATGTTAAGGTGGGCCGAGCGGAATGGCCGTCGTGTCCGCACAAATTACCCGATTGTACCCGAACGTTGACGAAGCCGCGCCACGCTGGCTTAATAAGGAAAAAGAAGACACCCGGCTGGGTTATAATGACAGACACCAATGTTTCGATTCTCAATTATATTCGTAAGGAAAGGTTAGATTACAGGGGCTAGAGGTATATCACAGGAAGACAGGCACTTAGACACACTCTTATATTAACCCCGGACAGACGACAGGTAAACGGGACAACGGCTGACTCACACGGGGTTTGATGGCAAGGAAAGGCAAGTAGCGATGGCTCAAGGTGCACTCTTGGCTCAAAGCAGGGTACAGTCCGGTCCAAAGATGCGGGGAGGTCACAGCGCTCGGAGGGGACGTTCTTTCTCAGGCGGGTCTTTCTCTCTCAGCGATCGCAGGCAACGTTCTTTCTCAGGCGGGGCGCATCTGACTCAGCGCTCGCAGGTACCTCTTTCTCCAGCTGGGGGCGCATCTCTCCTCACTTCCGGTAAGTCGCCACGTATATCCGGCGGGGAGTGACACGCCCTCGGCTCGCTAGCGCCGCCCCAGATGGAATCGGTCCGCCCTTCTGATTGGGTGCGGGGGGTTACCAGGCTCCGCCCTTGAGGAGGAGCTGACAGCCAGCCCCTCCGTGGTAACCCCGTGGAGCGCGTGGTCAATGGCGCTAATCGAGCCGGTGTGAGGACGCATCCTCCCCCGCGCCGCCGCCATCTCCTCTGTTGTTGTTGTAATTGTTGGGGAAGAAGATGGAAGGAGGTATGGGAAAGGTCCTAAACTCACTACTGATGCCATATAATCACATTCTGGTGCAACGAAGAGTCAGAATTAATGGAAACGAGTCCTTAACTGACATAGATTAAGAATAACTAGGAAGACGTCCTATAGTTGTCTACGTGTGTTGCGGTGGGACCTGGGCACGACATTTAATGGGGGAATAAGGGGAAGGTCGGCTCTACAGAGTGTTATTTACATGCAATGGGACTAGGGAATGGGGGATTGGGGATAGTTGGGGAGTATTGGGGAAAATAGGGGAATATTTACAAGCGGATATGGAGGCCAAATTCCATATTCGCAACAATATATATATATATATATATATATATATATATATATGTGTGTGTGTGTAAAATACTCGGTACTAGATGTATGCGGACTTGCACTACTGACTTGAGCTGTCTGGTAGTTGTCGTTGATGGGCGATATCTGGTCGAAACTGCCCATTTGCAAATTTGTTTTAAAATATCCTGCAGAGTATAGGTTCCGTCGAACATCATACGAGAGTACCATGGCTTCAAAAGCTTTCTGCCAGTCTTGTGGATGCATACACAAATGAAGACCATTTTAAGACCTTGGTCGACTGTGCTTCATCAGTAGCTCTGTTGAAGCTACTGTTACGGATTCGTCACTTCCGTTGTGGTGGTTTGCATCCACTGTAGATATTTTTGATTCCATGTACTATTATTGTGTTCAAAAGGTTTATTGTTCATGAACTGTTTTCAAAAGGTAAAAAGTTAATGTTAAAAGAAACAGGAAACCGGATCGGGAACCGGACGACGAAGAGGAAGAGTTAAAAGAAAGGGGGCGGAGCGAGTGAGTCGGACAAAAAAGCCGAGTTGCTGCGAGTTCGGAATCGAATGTTGTCGAACGGAAGTCGCTAGCTAACTTTCGGGATTCCTGCGACAGAGTTGTCATCGCTGTGACGATCAACCTGCGTGTCAGGATTTTGGCGGCGGATTCCGAGGAGAATTATCACCGGGCCGTTACGTCTCTAGAACGGGTCGTCGGCCATTTTGACTCGCGCAGGACTTGTGCTTCGCTCGCGCTTTCATCTCTTTTCGACCATTTTCACCGCATTCAGACGTCGATCTGGGGCGTGTGTGTGACGTGGCTTTTTGAAGGTTACTTCGTCCATACCCGAGGGTGTGATCTCTCAGTCGCCTGTAGGGCGCCTTTGGATTTCCCAGTCGCCTTGAGGGCGCCTTTGTACAGCGTCGGCGGTGTGACTGTACTTGCCATCCGCACGGGATTCTGGTCTCGATTGGACATCGTTCTGGCGATCGCTGGAGCGAATCAACGTTGGCTTGAAGCCGGGAATAAGAGACATTGGGGAATGTTCTTGGTTTCACTCACTTGGAGCACAGTGAGTTCCATATGTCCATCATAGGACATATTGATTGTGCTATTGAATACTATTATTGTTGTACTGTTATTCTTGTGTGATCCTAATACAATATTTGTTTGTGAGTAACAATTGGTGTGGCTTCACCATTGATCTTTGACATACGGAATAACACATTTTTCTGCCGTGACTCCTCTCGGGGTCACGAGATGGGAAGAGTGACCAGGGGGTCGGGGAGGAGCACGTAACACTACCAAGAAAGTTTGTTCTTCAGATTGATAACGTGCACGCTATCGCTAGAGCTTGCTGGCTAGCTAAATTTACTGTACACATTACGTACGTATGTTCATGTACATGTCTCGAAAATCGTATTTGCTGAGTGCGCGGTGTGGAGTTAGCAAAAGTACTTACAGACGAGATTCATTTCATTTGCGTGAGCGCTAGGCCTAAAAATAATTATTGGCCTGGGTTATAACTCCGACACCAAAAATAAAATAATAATTTTTTTTTTTTAAAGATCTGGACAGAAAATAGTAAATATTAAAAAAAGGAGGGGGTCGTCAAAAAGGAAGTGGGTGGGGACGAGAAACTAATAATTTATTTTACTTGGCCCTATTCTTTTTTTGCAATCTCTGTCTTTGTGATGTTAATATTGTTCCATACATCGCCATGGATCAGCTGGAGGACGTACTGCGGATGAGGAGGGACATGCTGCAGAGAGAACATGAGAGGAAGATGAAGGTTCTTAGAGCAGCTCACGCTCGTGCCACACGTGATCTGCAATGGCAGTTTGATAAGGAGGTAATGAGGAATGAAGTGCATTGTGGGTGTGGCTTTGATTGTGTGGAATGGACAAAGATTTTCCAGACCAAGAAACTGAAATTTGAAACATGACGAGTATATGGAGCATAACCTGACCATTAACTTTTCAAGAGAAATGGCAGAACACGTTAATGTCTGAAAATATAAAACATCATTTAATTTCTTCATATAAGAATGATCAAATGATATGGTTGAACATTATTACTGGGGGTTGTTGTTTTTATTAATTTCTTGTACCACCAAAACTAACGGGCACATTTGAAACTTTTGTTTTCATTACCTTCAAAATCGTGAGAATATTTACTGGAAGGTGAAAGTTATTACTTTTTCTAACTCCTTCGAACTCCCTTCTAAAGACTTTCTCATTTATGATTAAAATGGCCGGCTCAACATTGTACGCTCCCTCTGATTTACATTGGGAAGTTTGTGATGACATTCTTACAAAGGGCAGCAGAAATGTCACGAATAATGGCATTCAGCTGAATTAATCAGTTTAGCAATGTCTGGCATGTTGTCCACGTACCCTCACAGTAGCCATGTGATCTCACAAGAGGAAAGATGTATGGCGAGCATACATTCAGTGCATAAAACGTCATCGTCCAGTTGTTCATTGAACTTGTGACACAGTTGTAATCGTAATCGTTTGTCAACTCCACTCAGTACTTTTCAATGAGTGAGAGCAAAATGTTGTGTTCACATGTTGAAATGATGGCGATCGGCCTACTGAGTCTGTGTTGCTAAATTATTCTCAAACTTACACCATTTTGTACTTTGCTCTCTTGATAGTAGAGTTGCAGAATTTAATCTGCTCACTCTTACCTTTCCTCATTTCTTCTTTCATTTGTCTATTTGCAGCAGCGTGCCCTTCGAGAATCGTTGTCTGCCATTTTGCATGCTGAGCATGTTTGTAGTGACAACGGTCATCGCAAGGCTCTGATCAATAACCAGCGGGACACCCATCAGGACAAGAACTCCCAGTGCGTTTATCAGAATGGCCTCACAGCTCCACAACTACAGGTGCTCCAAAGAGACAGACAGGTGGATAAATAATGAGATGCTTAGATCCTTGGATGTTTGGAAAGGTACGTGCACAGGCAAACAAAACAGGCAGACTGACGGAAGAACATTCAGACCGACTGATTGAATTTATTCAGCAAACTTCATGTTACATTCACAAATAAAATAAACTTGCATAAAAAAAACATGAGACAATGAACAAAAATAGAGGATCAATGTTCCTGTAGCTTACCTGGCTGATTTCCAAAAAGTGGAGTGATGGATGGATCAGGGTGTAAATAAGAGCTGGATTTAGAATTCACATTTTGAGTCCGGTAGTATTAGCATGATGTTCACAGTATTTTTTTGATTGTCTCCTTAAAAAAAATGTTTTTATGGGATGTTTCCTGCCACAAAGCCTACAGGGCCACTCAAGGTGGGGGCTACACAAAGAAAACAAAAGCAGAACAACCAACCCCTTGGATTGAAACAAGACAAATATAGAAAAGTCTCTTCACAGAACAAAAAGGGCTGGGAGGGGTGAACTAGTCCGCTTCGAGACAACAGTGCCTCCACTCCCATTATTATGCCTCCTCCCCAACTAACTTAAGTTGTATTGGAATTTTGTCGACACCTGGTGCTTCTCCCTTTTCCAGTTCTTCCAAGGCTCTACGTATCTCACATTGCAGCTCCACTACGAGCCTTAGATCCTGTAAAAATAAATAAATAAATAAAGTGGTGCAACTCCCTGCTGTCTATGAGCCTTAGATTTTGAGATATTGTCCACTGCCGTTATAATGATGCCACTTCCTGTTATATCAAAATTAGCCATATTTGATAAGGTGCAACTCCAAGGTGTCTATAATTCATATTTTTTCTAGATATTGCTCACTTTTCTAGATATTGCAGAAGAAATGCGGGCAAGGGGGTTAACAAGGAGAGATGCAGAAAATAGGGCAAAATGGAGAAGATTGTCATGGGGACCGCAAGGCTAACCCCCGCTCTAGCAGGGGAAATGGCCTTAAAATGCATGTTGTTGTGTTGTTTGTATTGCTCACGTTCTGTATTATGACGTCACTGGCAGTCATGTTGTATTTTGGATAAAAAATATTTTAATCAAACGTTCCCACAGGTAGTCGATCATGCATTTTAAGTTTCACATTGATCTGTTAGGCGGTTTCAACGAAGGTGGATTTTAAAGATTTTCCTTTGATCCATTATGGCTACCAGACTATGTAACCAATGATGCATTGTTATCAAATTATATTTCCTACATGTAGTCGATCACATTTGTAAAATTTCGCATCATTCAGTTTTGTGGTTTCAGACAAGAGGTTTTTTAAGGTTTTCTTATGATCCGGTATGTCTGCCATACCACATGAATGATGACATTGTTAACAAATAATGTTTCTCATGGAACGTTGATCAAAATTTAAAGTTTTGCATTGATCGGTTAAATGGTTTGAGAGAAGGGGATCGTTAAAGGTTTTCCTGTAATCCAAAATTGCGGCTAAACTACATAAAAATTCAAGTACTTTTGGGACATTTAAACCTTATGATGACGTCGTTATATGTGGAGGGCGAGTATGTCATGAACATACTTGAGTTATAACACACCAAAGATAATATAATTTTAGCTAAGTTTGGTCACAATCCCATCAGCATCAATAAGATGCGATATAAGTGTTTACGGACGGACAGACTGACGAATAGACGACGTGCCATCCCATGAGCTCGCATGAGCTATGCTCCAGGTGAGATAAAAAAAAGAGGGATGTTGCCTAGGATTACATAATAAAGGTCAAATATATTATTTATATTGTTTTCCTTTTGTATATAAAATAGTAAAAAGCCCGTCAAAAATGACATGTTAGACAGTTTATTTGATGGTGCAGCCTCGTGAGCGTGCCAAAGTCTGAAGCCTTAACCTCGTGTCAGGTGTGCTTATATCTTCTTTATTTATTACACATCATACGGATGTAAATGAATACTTGTTTTACTTTGCCAGCGTTGCACATCACGTAGAGCGAATTTCACCTCCCTGTACCATGTATTTATGGTTATTTTTTTTTAGTCGCTACTGTACACCGCCATTGCGGCTCGGTTTGCAAGCCATCATCTACAATTCCAATAGAAGACATTACCGGGTAATTCCTCTTTTGTGGAAAATATTTTTTGTTTTTTTATTCTCAAAAATAGACCGTAGTGAGCACACATTCTTGTTAAAAGATTGGCCTTTAAAGGGGCACAGACATCTGTACAAAATTATTAACGTACAAAATCTGTACAAAATCTACAAAATTAATAATTATTAACCATTATTAACGGGGGACAGACATCTGTACAAACACACAAACTGCCATTGTATTTTATTTTTTATTTTGTTTTGCATATAAGATTGAGGCTCGTGTAAGAGCGAACATTAATCACAAAAAAAAAAAACGGAAACACAAAACAAACAATAAAGGTAGCAGGAGACAAGATGGGGAGAGAGAGGGAAGCACACAAGTACAACAGCAGAGAACAGAGACATCGGGAGATCTGTGGGAGGGAGAAGGCTTGGTGGGAGGAGGCATAGGAATGGGGGGGGGGGGGGGGGTGGTGGGAGAGTTATAAAACATATGGACACTGCAAGGACTTCCAGGAAAGAAGTCGGTATTTCAAGAAAGTGGATCTGGGGTGAATTAATGGGGGTACAAAAGATCAAGGTTTTGGATGGGGGAAGACAAGAGATGGTGGTGAACAGCTGTTTTAAAGACCTGGAGGGAGGAGTGGGATTGAAGAGAGCGAGGGAGTTTGTTCTGGAGGCGGGAGAAAAGAGGAAGAAAGGAGTGAAGGTGAGCAGAGAGTCTTGATTTTGGCAGTTTCACCATAAGAGGGTTGCTGGCAGATCTCGTGCGACCTGTAGGAATATTTGAGGACAGAGCACAGACAGAGCTGGGGGAGCTAGGCCGGAGAGGAGTCGGTAGAAGACAGAAAGACCACCAACCTGCCTGCGGTGAGAGAGAGAAAGGCCCTCAGAATCAGCTTCATCGCAGGAGATTCCAATGATTCTGAAAGCTTTGGTTGCAACAGCGTGAAGACGAGCTAGGTGTGAGGCAGGAGCACCAGCCCAGAGGGGAGAGCAGTACTCCATTGAGCTGCGGATGAAAGCCTTGTATGTGGTGAGGAGCTCTGGTGTGCCAAGGAAGGACTTCGCACGACGGAGGATGCCCAGTCGGAGACTGGCTTTGGAGGCCAGATTGGAAATGTGGTTTGCCCAGGAAAGATCATGGCAGATAGTGAGACCCAAAATCTTGAGTAACAGCATTTCTTGGAGAGGATTGTTGAGAAAGAAGATGGGAGGGTTGTCCAGACGGTCTTTTCGGAGAGACATAGGAAGAGTGTGAGATTTGTCAGCATGAAAGACGTGTTCCACTTGTTTGACCAGTCTGTGATTTTGTCCAGGTCTGCAAAGAGTGAGGGTGCAGACTGCCGATCTGAGGGATGAGAAATGGAGCGGCACCTCCCTCCGCCCCCTCCCCCTCTCCAAAGCCCCCATGATCCAAAATCGAAAAATCGAAGCCTGAGCAATTGTGGGGGCTACTGTCTTGTATTCACGTGTCAAGTTTTCTTGGATTCGTGTGTTAAGTTTCAGAATAAACAGCTACGTGATAAGGGAGGAGTAGCAAAAATAGTAAAAATTCAACGGACAGACATCCGGACATCACGACCCATTTTATAAGTTCATTTCTTCGAGACTCGAGATGAGATGACCTAAAAAGCACCAGTAAAATTCAAAGAAAAAGCAAACAAATTATGGCCCCTTACTAATTTTATCTCAATCTTTGTAACGTAGAAGCTTGTTAGTGGGGTTTTCGTCGCCGGAAGCAGTATGTTTTTTGGCCGTCCGTCCGTCCGTGCATCCATGATATGTTTTCGTTACCGCGATAACTTGAGAATGGCTGAAGGGATCTAAGTCAAACTTCGTACAGGTATGTATAATGAGGTAAAGATTAACTGATTAGATTTTGGAGTCACAAGGTCAAAGGTCAGATTCCATGTTCAGTTCGGTAAAAATCCTCTTACCGCGATAACTTGTGAACCAGTGATGGGATTTTGACCAAAGTTGGTGCAAGTATGTACTATGATGCAAAGATGAGCTGATTTGGTTTTGGGGTCAAAAAGTCGAAGGTCAGAGTCTTACAATAGGTTTTCGTTACTGCGATAACTTAAGAACGGCTGAAGTTAACGAAATCAAACTTGGTACAAGTATGTATAATGACACAAAGATGAACTGATTGGATTATGGGGTCAAGTGGTCATAGGTCGGAGGTCCCGTCAGGGAACATTTTTGTTACCGAGCTAACTTGTGAACCAGTGATTAGATTGTTATCATATTATGATGAAAAGATGAACTGATTCGATTTTGGTATCAAAGGTCAGAGGTAATGTCACATAAAAATGTGATACTTGAGAATGAAGAGCTGAAGGGATTTCAAACAAACTTGGTACAAGTATTCTTAATGATGTAATAATGTGGGCGGAGGCATATTAGTCAACGTCGCGACGTCATAGAGTGCTGTTCTAGTTTAAAAAAAAGAAAGATTTGAGTGAAAAGTTTCAAACATATTTATCACATTAATAAGACCTTTTACTGATTTATTCAAACCTTTCACAGTATGCTGTGCATTGAGAAATCTCTCGATTATCGACTGTGGGTGTCACTAGTTATTTGCTTTCATGTTTTAAGACGTGCTATCATAGACATTTTCTCACCAGAATTTTTTGTTCTGCTTACCTTTCATCCCATTTCAATAAAGGAGAAAATTCTCAGGATTGAGCAAGAGAAGGTAGAATGTTTGCTGCCTGAGCTCTCCAGCAGCGAGGGGTTATTACAGGCACAGGTATGGACCAATTCCAACTTACTTGCTAAAGAAAGTAGTTTGTGTTTCAGCAAACATGCAGAATGAGATTTCAAAATGCAGAATAATCTGCACACAAGTAAATTCATGTAAAATGTAAACATTACCCGTAGATTGCATGTGCATATAAACGGCAAACCCTACTTGTTCTCCATTGCGGCCTACACTAAATCCCACAAGTTTGATGCAAACCTGAAGTCAAAGTCAAAGTTAAAGTTTTCCTTGTGAGGGTCAGGACTGCATTTGTATTTTGTCCGTAGGAGGAAACGCTGCAAAGGAGGAAAGAGAAGCTGCTGGAGGAGCAGAAAAGTTGTTGGAAGCAGCGTGAGGTAAAGGCAGCATTTTAAAAAGAAAAGAAAATCTAAATCCGGTAGCAAAAAAGGGATTTCAGGGAAACGTGATGGTGTCCATGTGTGCGCACATGGGTGTGATTATGGTCATCTGGGAATGAATAACTTCAATGTGTCCATTGTGATGTGCATCATCTGGAGGTTAGTTCTGTCTATTGCTCATGCTAGTCTGGTGTTTGCTTTTACAACCATTAACGTCATTGACAGCAAAGTCGGCCAAAGGACCAGGAAGCTGAAATTTTGCCAGGTTATCGGCACACAATGGGCTGTTCTTTTCTAAGGATCCATGGAATCATGTGCTAGCAGAATGACAACAAGCTTATCGCCTCTGAAAGGACAGCTTATTATTTGATGCAGCACTCATCCTGGGAAGCTCCAGGACGACAGTATGTGGAGAATCAATCTCGACAAAAGTGATACTAAGGTCACTATTGTGTATAAAATGTCTCGGCCTGAACATACCTTGTCTAAATCAAAAAGTAAAAGAGGCTTAGAAGGACTCAAATGCACAAAAACTTTTGTAAAGATTCTGAGTATTGATGTGACCGAAGGTTCACCAAAGCTAAAGTTCAAAAATGTTCACAATATATCTTCATCCCAGTTTTTTTACAACATGTAAGGACGAATTACAAGGACATGAGCAGATGATTCCGATTCGTAAAGCATTTGGGATTTGAACCTTGGTTCCGTGCCTTGAGTGATCAGGTCAAATGAGAACACCAACAGGTCAACTCGGACATTATTTGATGACATCATTGCTCTCATAACTAGAACGGCTCTCCGGAGAGCGCATTGTCTCGCCTCACGTGCTCATTCTGAACAAAAATACCATCATTAATTAGACACACTGCTATTATGGCCCATATACCCATATCATCCATGCAACCTATTATGTCAATTACATTGCCATTATCTGTAGCTTTATTGATTATTGGTTGATTATTAGGATATTTAGATTATTAGGAGAGCCTGGTGTTGGGTTAGCGGCTAGGGTGCCAGCTTAGGATCCTAGGATCCTGGGTTCGAATCCCGGTCGATCGCTGAATTAACGCCAGGGGGGTTGACTCAGCCTGTCATCCTTCCGAGGTCGGCTAATTGAGTACCAGTTCACTGGTAATTCCCTGCTTGTCGTAAAAGGCGACAAAAAGGGTTGGCGGCAGGAAGGGCATCCGGCCGTAAAACATTGCTTCAAAAAGGGGATCAACAAAAACAACAACAACCACGGTGCCCGAAAAGGGCCAACCCCCGCTTTGCGGGGAAAAATGGCCTCTAAAGGTGGTTTTTAAAATTAGGATATTTAGCGTCCACCTTTGTGCACATTAAGGCTAAATTGTGTCAATGAAGGTGAATATGAAAGAAAAATCAAACTATATTCCCCATGGCTCATTGATCATATGTATGAAGTTTCGTATTGATCTGTTAAGCGGTGCTGGAGAAGAAGATTGTCCTGTTTTTTTAAAATCCAATATTTACGCCAGCCCACGTGACCGATGCCGTCATAAATTTCATTCTTCACTCACATCGGATCATAAATCAGATATACTGTATGAAGTTTCAGATTTTTCAGATAAGGATTTTAACCAATTATGAATGGAATACCACTTCACCGGTGATGTCATCCTTATCACCCTATATACCCCACTGGGAGTTGGTGACATATGCCAAGTTTCAATTTTTTCCGTTGAGCGGTTTCGGAGATGGCCAATCTTTTTCCTTTAATCCAATATGGTTGCCATACCATGTGACCTATGATGTCAGAGTTATCAATAAATATTCTCCATAGGGAGTCCCTCCTATATTTAAAGCTTTATATCGATCGGGCAAGCGGCTGCAGAGGAAAAAAAAATTAAACCAAGAATATATGGGCATGGACACACACACACACACTTTAAGATTCCACGCTGGAAGGCAGCGAGGGGGTGCGGCATTATTTGATGCCTCCCTCCCACCTGGGATGGAAAGGACTGAGGGTCACGTTGAATACAACAGTTTAGAGAACAGTGAGACTGAGAACGGCAGCTTTGATGGGACGAGATGCATGCAAGGCGCTCGGTATCATGCCATTCGACATGCCTTTGTGGCGCAGCTTGACCCTGCAGCTTGGCGGGACTTGTTAACCCTGTGCTCCCGGGTGAGAGGGCCCGAGGTTTGGCAAACTGCCTCTTGCAAAGTTTCGCCCGCATTGGACCGAGTTCCGTGGGACCCAGGACCCCACCGAAAACAACTTTGATAGGAGCGAGAATTGAACCGGGGGAGCTTTGGTGGGGAAGAAGACAGCACCGGGAGTGCCCGGAGTTATGCCGATCGACATGCGTCTGGGGACGAGGCCTGTCACACTGGCCTTGTCTGGCGGCATGTTAGGTTTTGCCAATTCTATTCTATCAGGGAAAGATGAGACCGAGGATGGATGAGACCGAGAAGAAAGACACCAAGACCGGGTGTACTTGGGCATACCCTGGGGGCCACACAGGAGGTCACATGGATCTACATCTTCACCACTTCGGGGACGGAGGGGGGAACAGAGCACAGATAAGCCTGACCACTGGCCTGCACACCCACCCAGACATCCTGATGAAAAATCTTACGACCATCATTTTAGTTCTCACCACGATGCGAAGGCAAAGACACCTCAGAGTTGTCATATTCACAATCGCTATGCACTCCTATACATTTTCCCTTCATTGTAAATCTACTAAAGTGAAAGGTAAAAGGATTTTGAGCCGATACGTATCACGACAACTTTCGGGGTGGGATAATCTGCCTGCCGCACCTTGTATGAAGTATTACATGTGATGCGAGTCCACTCGTTCTTGTTAACTCATATTCCCTTTACTTGTTCTGAATAACTGGTTGCTCCCCTTTCTCCTGTACTTTCCAATTAAAAAATACTCCCTCTATCCCTTAACTATCTCTCCATAAATCTGCATATCTCGTTAACTTCTTCCTTTGTCTTTTGTTTTGTTGTTTTTGTTTGTCTTTTGTCTTTTTTCCAGACTTTGGAACCAAAATTTGCTTATACTCGAGGAATCGGAAGACAAGAGTCAGAAACAGAAAAGGACTTCAAAAGAGAGGAGTTGATGGAGAGGGGACTTGAAATCGTGAGGCAGAAGCAGATAGGAGAAAGTAAGAAGGTCGAGGAGGCAAATGAAGAGAGGGAGCTGAGAGAAGAGTGGATGATGGTAGGGGGGAAGGAATTAAATGGCAGAGATAATGTAAAGACTCCGAGCAATGGCTTTGGAACAATGAGGAAGACGGTGAGGATTAGGGACTTTGAGGATGGAGATGGAGATATGTTCAGTGTTGAGAGTGAGCTGGATGAGGAAGAGATGATCACAAACAAGTACATAAAAGGAGGAGATAATTCTGAGATTCCGAAAAATGATGAAATGATGGACCCACATGAGATGGAGAAGAGCGATCAACCTCTTCGAACAGAGGATCTCAGGTCTTCAATCAAAAAGGTAACTTTAAAGATATGACAAAAGCATCTTCCGCTCCCCCCCCCCCCCTCTCAATTTATGTGCACCTTTTTGTGTGTGCCATTGCTTGTGCCTCAAAATAATTATTTTTTCTTTCAGAAGGGCTAAATTCGAATAAATTATGTGATGGGGGCAGAGATTGAGAGAAAGCTGAAGTACGACGTGTATAACTGCTTCTCTGCCACAGGTCCCTCGTCATTCTCCATGGACTCATGTCCATAAACCAGACATACCTTCAGTCAGTGCTGGGTTTGTAGCCAAGTACTTGGTTTTGTTGCTTCCCCGTCTTTTACCCACATTTTGATTCATTCTTGCCATTTCACATATGTCTGTACTTCATTCCAACATCTCATATTACCCTCCATTTAATACGCCTTGTAGCTTTTACTTTTGCTTTTTTTTTGTATATACTAGTGAGGTACCCGTGCTACTCACGTGTGGGAGGCCATAAGCAAACAGACAATGCAGATACAGCGAATGCTAAAGCATGAAACCAATAAATTCCACATTCCTGTAGCACCTTCAGTCGCACGTCAGACATGGGCAGCAAGTTCGTGAAGGACTTCCATGAAAAACGTACCCGTTGGCAAACAAACGGATACGTTTGTTCCATACCCAGTCAATGGCGAATCTGCATATGGCGATCCGTGAATTCACGTTTAGAAAGTAGAAACCGTCACGGCATTTCATCATTCACTTGAACTCGATATCTCTTTTTTCATTCCAAACAGCATAACTCCAATCACAAATACACATTAATATAATAATTTTTTAACAACATTCGTGACATAAACAAATATTTAAATCCTGATGTGAAGTTCTGTAAGGTTAGGTGAATACAATTACGAATTCAAAATCGTAATTGTATTCACTCAATTCCAATCATCAATTGATACTTTAACAAAACGATTAACACAATTAACGTTTAACGATTTAACATTACGATTGAATGACGGTTGTATTGGGATATTATCAAACCCGCGCATTGCGTAATCTGTCCACTTCCGGATTCGCTGCACGTTCGTAGTTCTCATCAAAATCTAAACGGTATTTGTAGAATTTCAATAAAAGCCACATCACTGTTCATATCGGTAAATATTATTCCATTATGTTTGGAAAAACTGGAAAATTGGAAAAACAATATAGCCTACCGGTATTTTACTCCAAGGGGTCCCAGGAATACCCACCCAAAATATCGTTGCGATCGGTTGAGCCGTTTTTGCGGTACCTTCGAACGGACAGACGGACATTTGGTGAATTATAGTCAGACTAGCCGAAACCTGTGGAACATCCACGGAAGGGAGGATGTGGTGTATGGATAGAGTGTACCATTATGGATGGCATAGGGGATTTGCTTGTCCGAGTAAGAGTTAGGAAGAAAGATGAGAATGAAGGGTGCGTATATGAACAACGATCGCCGACACCGGCACAAATGCATGCTCTGGATTGTCCACTCAGTGGACGGCTTGCTTTCGCCTTCACCTGTCCAATCAGCGGACGGCTTGCTTCGCCTTCGCCCAGCAGACGCCAGTACGATGGCGTCGTAAGATGGCGTCGTATCGGCAGTTAATCGGATGCTTTTGGGCCCCAACGTCGGTTAATTCAGATTTTTCGAGTATGGCTGTACGTGATAAACAAAGAGCGCGGTTCGTAGATCGTAAATTCATTAGTGCCGTGGGCATCGGGTCACTGGGTGCGGCGTAAAAGGGATAACAAAGTCGAGTCCTTACGCTATTATTATATAGATGATCGAGGCTCGTGGGAGAGCTCGAGCAGAATGTAAGGAAACAAAATGGAAAGGGAAAACACCAACAGCAGAGTAGAAATGAGAGTGAGATCAAGGGGTGGGAGGAGCGATGGGGTGAGCAAGCTGCACACAAGCGGAATGGAACACAGGAAGAAGAGGTGAGGAGTTAACCTGAGAGTTCTTATCGCAAGGAATGCGGGGCACTTTGACAAAGGAGGAGACCATTTGGCGTATCATTCCTGTGCTTTATCAACGCTATATTAATTCAATCTATCACTTTATCTGAATTTCACTTAGTGGGGTGGAGGTGGGAGGTAGGAAGTGGGACAGACAGCAGTTACTTGTGTAGATTACTCAAAAATGGTCTCCCAGAAGATTGTGCATGTTTTGCACTGTACCAAGAACAAGAACAACAACAGACATTTTAAAGGCCATTTTCCCTGCTAGAGCGGGGGTTAGCCTTGCGGGCCCCATGCCACATTTTTTTTTTTTGCACTGTACCATCAGCTGCAAATCAATTATGGGTTCACGAAATGGTTACTCATATTGGTCTATTACAAGTTGTGGCCTCTACATTCTTTGCACCTCACACATGCTCTTGCATTTCCAATACCACTTCAAAATCAGGTTACGTTGCTCGAAGGATAAGGGAACTGCCTCTATCTTGTCATTCTGCACTGCCTTATGGGTAAGAGCTGACTGATGATGTGCAATCATTCCATCACAGTACTAATACTCAACATCACTCCTCTCACTATTTCATAATTTTTTTCTGAAATTTTAAAGTCTGTAATCGGTATACATTTGTGTGTGTGTGTGTGTGTGTGTGTGTGTGTGTGTGTGTGTATGTGTGTATGTGTGTGTGTGTGTGTGTGTGTGTGTGTGTGTGTGTGTGTGTGTGTGTGTGTGTGTGTGTGTTCGTGTTACAGAGGTGGATACATTGAGACCTGGTCTCTGTTCCATCTCCTGAAACCCACCCATATGTGGAGATAGAACCAACAACAGCAACTTGCAAACACACACACACACACACACACATCTCGTTTTTTCATTTATGTTCCTCACAATTAATTCAATTAATTAATTAATTCCTTTAATTAATTAATTATTATTAATTAATTCCATTAAGTTCCATTCATTAAATTCCAATTAATTCCATTAAATAATTAGCACACACACACACAAACACACAGACACGCATATACGCGCATGTACATGCACAGTGCACACACTCATATATACGTACGTGTGTGCGTCCTACCTAAGTGTTAAGCATGTGTTCTTTCTCCATATCTGCCTTCCACTGGTTTCTCTTCACCAATTCTAAAACCTGTTGTAGTTTTATGTCCTTTCGTCATACCTGTCCTCTGCTTCCTTTACCCTTACCCTCACCTTAGTCATACCCTTACCTTACTCATACCCTTACCTTACTCATACCCTTACCTTACTCAAACTTTTTTTTTTTTTATCACTCTGACTCTACTCTCAATTTCCCCACTCACCATAATCTCCCTCAGCCTGTGCCAGTATCCAGTTCACGAAGACCCCAGCCTGCAGGTGGCACGAGAATTCCTCGCTGCACGTGCCAGGATGCAGAAGAAGGAACGAATGGTCAAGAGGTACAAAAGTGATGAGAATTTGAGGTGTGAGGAAGGAAGGGCCGGATATTTTGACGATGAGGACATCCGGTACTGGACACATAGTGGAGATTTTCGGCGGGCAGCAGGTGCTCGAGGTGTACTGCAAGATCAGGTGATGGAGAAAGTGCAGAGAGGTGCAAAGCAGGTCAGTGGCCTGGTCTCCTCATGTTGTGGTTTGTTGTCATGTGTGATGTGGTATGGGATTGTAAACCCGCACTAAACAGTCGCTGCTTATCTGAACAACATTGCTTAACGTAAGGGCAGTTGTCATGACATCGTTCCTTTAGGGTGTTGTTGATGTTACGTATCCTTGTGGCACGATGTTATGTCATGGTACATTCAATCATGCTCGCAGAGCTGTTGTCTCGATGTCTGTCACCATCATATCTTTGTGCTGATGTTCACTTTATGTGCTCAGCCCCTATGATCTCAGTATGTCTATTCATGGGCAGCAGCATCTGTTGAAAGCTATGATGACATTAAGCAATCACTTTAAATGCATTAATGTAATTATAAATAAAAGCAAATTTGTACACAAGAGCTTGTCTGACTGCTGTTCCTTGCCCATACCTCAAATGCCCTTTCCCCAAATCCCACCCCACCCTCATTTTCTTGGCAGCAACCTGAGGAGGAACAGTTGATGAAGAATGTCACATTTGACAATTCCACTGATGAAGGAAGTGAATACGACTCGGAGAGTGAATATGACTTCATCTCTAGTGGTTTGCATTTTTCCTGTTTTGTTTCTCACCCATCCCCTTTCCTCATGCTTATCTTTCTTTGCAAGGCAGAAAGTGGGATTGTGGGGTTGGGGTCGTATTGACAGAATTGTAATGATAACTCTCCAGATTACTTGGAGATAAAGGACATTACTTAAACAACCTGATTTGCCCGCTCTGCGGTGCCTGTTGCTTTAACCCACAGCCGTTTGACTCTCCCGTGATCCATCAGTGTAGAAAATATTGTTATGGGTCGGGGTTTCGAGTACGGATGAGGTCCATGGGGTGGTCGCCGGACCTGCCGCTCGCCCTCTAACCCTGAGGCCACATATAACTTCGCGGTCCGATGGGTTGGGTTTTTAAGCAACCGCGGATGCCGGTTGGGATAATTGGGTCCAACAGAGCCCCCTTGCTTTCGATGTCATGTTAAGTATTGGTGACATAATGACCTCAACTAGGGGCTGTGCCCTCAACATGCACCCATGTGCCCTCAACATGTGCCCTCAACATGTACTTATTACGGCCGAGTGGAACCGTGAATGCAGCGTCGGCTAATCGCGGAGCCAATTGGAGGGGCAAAAACTTCCCGTCTATTATGTAGACACCATGCCAGACCAATGAAAGAAAGGACAACCGAGGGACATTTGAAGGATGTTCCAGCAAGCAACCAACAGCAATCTTTATTACACAAGCAAGTAATCATCAAAGCATGTACAGTCACGTGAAAAAGTAACTACACCCCATGTAAAGTTTTGACTTTTTCAACATATTTCAACATACAGCTATTTGATCTTCATTTCAACAATATTGATAGATAAAGGTGATATAATATAACAAATATCAT
The DNA here is from genome assembly GCF_964187855.1 of Myxine glutinosa. Classification (NCBI taxonomy): domain Eukaryota; kingdom Metazoa; phylum Chordata; class Myxini; order Myxiniformes; family Myxinidae; genus Myxine; species Myxine glutinosa. The sequence goes on from NC_136267.1 coordinate 15,318,580, forward strand.
GAAACATTTACATTTTGTAGTCCATTGTATAATTTAAATAAACATAAATGCAAATTTCGCATGTGGAAAAAGTAAGTACACCCTTGGCTCTAATAGGTGGTATTGCCCCCTTTGGCAGAAACAACCTCAAGTGGGCATTTCTTATAACTGTCTACCAGTCTCTGACATCGACTGGGAGAAATTTTTGCCCACTCCTCCATGCAGAATTCTTTCAGCTGTGCGATGTTTGAGGGGTTTCTTGCCTGCATAGCTCGTTTCAAATCCCCCCACAACATCTCGATGGGATTTAGATCTGGGCTTTGACTTTGCCATTCCAGAACCCTCCCTTTCTTTCTTTTCAGCCATTCCTTCATGGATTTACTGGTATGTTTTGGGTCATTGTCATGTTGCAAGGTCCACCTTCGGTTGAGCTTCACCTTTCCGACAGATGGCCTCACGTTATCCTCAAGCATCCTCTGGTACAATGAAGAATTCATAGTGGATTCTATGATGGTGAGCTGCCCAGGCCCTGATGCAGCAAAGCTGCCCCAAACCATAATATTTCCACCACCATGCTTTACAGTTGGTATCAGGTTCTTGTGGTCAAATGCTGTCTTTGGTTTTTGCCAAACATGTCTTCTGGTACTGTGGCCAAATTGCTCTACCTTTGACTCATCTGTCCAGAGCACATTGTTCCAGAAGTGCTGGTCTTTGCCGAGGTGTTCATTGTCAAACTTTAGTCTTGCCCTGATGTTCTTTCTGGACAGCAAAGGTTTCCTCCTGGCACACCTCCCATGTAGATCAAATTTGTGCAGCCTCTTTCTAATGGTAGACTCGTGCACTTTGACAACAACAGTGGCAAGAGCTACCTGTAGGTCCCATGATGACATTCTGGGGTTCTTAGAGACTTCTTTCAGCATCTTGCTGTCTGCTCTTGGGCTGAACTTGCTGGGGCGGCCTGGCCTGAACAAGTTGGCAGTTGTTTGGAATCTTCTCCACTTGTAGATTATCTTCCGGACAGTCGAATGATTGATTTCAAATTGTTTGGAGATCTTTTTAAATCCCTTCCCAGACTCGTAGGCATCTATAACCTTCTTTCTGAAGGCCTCAGAGAGCTTTTGATCTCGGCATGGTGACGCTGCACACTTCAACAACAAAGAGCAAACCAAACTAAATGTCTGAGGTTTAAATAAGACGGGTTCCTCCAAGATCCTGTCTGACGATCTCCTAATCATTTGCACCTCAGCTGGTGCACCTGATTCTAATTTTAGGTATTTGAAGTAGTGATAAATGTAGGGGTGTACTTACTTTTTCCACATGCGAAATTTGCATTTATGTTTATTTCAATTATACAATGGACTACAAAATGTAAATGTTTCATGATATTTGTTATATTATATCACCTTTATTTATCAATATTGTTGAAATGAAGATCAAATAGCTGTATGTTGAAATATGTTGAAAAAGTCAAAACTTTACATGGGGTGTACTTACTTTTTCACGTGACTGTATTTACATGCAAGTAAGCAGTCTGAAGGCAAAGACAAACACACTTACCCCTAGCACGTATTTCCCTTATATGGACTTGCTTACACAACAGACATGGCACCATCATTCGTTCTGGAAATAAGAAGATGAGAATAAATGAGGAGAAAGAAGCAGAGCGGAGTATGGGGGCAACTCCTCCCTTACCTCACACAACCATGTGGGAGGTGGAGGGAAGAGGGGTATAGGATGGGGAGGATGCCGGGTGAGTGCAGCTTAGCAATAGCGTGGGCTTAGAGGAAGTGTGGGAAGTGCAAACAATGCCTCGCCCATGTGGGTGAGGAAGGGAGGTGGTGGGAGGTGAGGGGGGAATGGGGCAGAGGGTAATCAATGATAACTCATTAGGATGGTTCATTCGCTTTGTGCGTCCTAAGTAGACGGTTAGTGGTTCTTGGAGAAGGCAAGAAATAGTGGTTCTTGGAGAAAAAGATCGCGTGTGTATGTACACATGCAACAGGGACCTTGCGGCGTAACTGCGCCCTCGCCTTACATTCCCCTCGCTTCGCTCGGGGCCCAGTGCTGCTTGTCCTGGATCCACTGCAGTTCGTCCTGGACCTAGCGCAGTTCATCCCGGCAGGTGTTCCGTCGAGCAGACAGTTTTCTGTTGTTTTGAGCAGGCAGTCACAAAACAGCCCCGGACGGGTTCTGGCCTTTATACGTGCCACACCGGGCACACATACTGTCGTGCACAGACGAGGGGTTGTTGAATTCAGATTGGATCAAGCGGATTGCTGATGAATTGAGGAGATTGAAAGCGGCATGTGGGGAGACATCACACCGGGAATAAACAGACTACCCTCACACCGCATTCCTCCCCCTCCCCCTCAGCCCCCACTCTCCGATCCCCTAGACAAAAGACAAGGGTCTATCAAAACACATAATTAAAGAAATAACTGTCTGGGGAATTCCTACGTGTTCATGGATGGCCTTCCTGGGGGTCCATTCCCACAACTGTAACTATTATTATTTATTTAATCATACTCGTTGGCACTCCAGGCAGGAGCATTCTTCTTGGCCCACCTCCGGTGGGCAATGTGCTGTGGCACAGTCTTATAAATTCACTTTATAATGTTTGTCATCTTTGCAAGAAATATATATATTTTTTTTATGTTGAAGACTCCAGTCACGGACTATATAGGCCTCATGGAGGCCAGGCCTTAAATAAAACAAGCATTCTGAGTATTGCGCTGCAATACATGTCCCCTACCAAAGTTCAAAGTGCCATAACTTTGTCAAAAATGATCGAATATGCAATTATATGCACGGTTGATGCTGGTTTTCAAACTTAATCTGAGGTATGCTGAGACATGTGTGTCACGCCTCGCCTCGTTGATAAGCACGCAAGGTCGCTCCGTGGAGCCTGCACGTATTGCACTGTGTGAAATATATAATTACCAACTCACGGTCTGAGGTACTAGAGATTCAAGAGATATCCATTTTAAAAAATATTTCCGTTTAATTAACGATATCTGCCAAACCACGTGCCCTATCGCAAATTCCAAAAGGACATTTTAGTAGACTGACATGGTGAACAGATCTGTGAAGTTTCCCCTCGATTGGATCAAAAATGAGGGAGGAGCTCGGTTTTAAAGGTTAATGCTTAAAAACGTCATAACTCTGAAACCATGTGATGCATGACGTCATGCTCGCTGACTTTTTTGTTCGTCATGGGTATGCGATTCTGCCTGCAAAGTTTGGCCTCGATCTGTTCAGCCGTTGCAGAGAAAAAGCGAAAAACAATATGGCGGCCGAACCACGTGACCTATGACGTCATAATTACCATTAAAATATTCTACAGACCGAGTCCCTCCTACGGTAAAAATTTGATCTCAATCGGTCCAATTATTGCAGAGAACATCTTTTTTAAAGGAAATTAAAACTTGAAATGGCACAAAGTTAAGGATCATTAGAATTATCAGAATTCCCAAAGTTCAAAGTGCCATAACTTTGTCAAAAATGATCGAAACGTCGTGAAGTTCGAACTTGATCTGAAACCTATCATGAGGAAACCATGTGCCAAGTTTGAAATCATTAACATTAAGAGTTTAGAAAAAAAAAGTCCGGAAATCTGTTCTTTGCGTGACGGACTGACGGACGGACAGGCGGAGGGACGGAGTGCAAACCTATAGTCCCCTCCGGTGTACAGCGGTAGGGGACTAATAACTGCATTGATAAATGTGAGGAAAGAGAAATATAAGAGAGAATGTAAAGGTGAGGAGTGAAAATGAGTAAGAAATGTGTATGATGAAAAGTGTGTGATGAAAAGTGTATGATGTTTGTTTGTAAGAAAGAGAGATTAAAGCTAGGCTGGTAGCTGTAGTACGAGTGAGACAGAAAGTAAGAGCAGCAATCCTGACACGGAGAGTGTAAGATGGTTCTGGGCACCACTTTAACGCTCCTAAATCCGAACGGTAGTACTACCCTGGGCGGTTTCTGTCTAAAACCTAGTACCTTTCTTTATTGATCACAACATATCATACTCCATATCCATGTTATATAACAGGAGAGTCTGTCTGTCCATCCACGATCTACTCACTCAGTTTAGGGGCTAGCCCCACTAAACCTTCTGTGGAACGTTTTGAGGTCCCAGCAGGTATCCTAAAGTGGGTGGGAGGTTTCATAAATTTCTCAATATAATTATGATTTTGATTTTCGATCCGTATGAAGTGTTTCGTATCCGCCCCTTCTTGCCGGTAGATTCGTCTGTATTGTTTATAACATGGGAACAGCGTCCATATTGGTTTACCTCAATGGTGTTTGAAACATTGTATTTTGTTATATTAATGATATATACACAAAGAATTAAGTTAAGCACCCCCCCCGTTTTTTTACAACCTCGCACATTACAAGTTTGTTGTCGTCAAAACAGTGTAATATACCCATGATATTGCTATATTTTCTGGAGAAGTGATATTATGGTCACATAAAAACATAACAATCATGCCGTTTTCAATATTTTATTCTGAATAATTTAAGGTGAAATTTTTTGGGAATTTTAGGCATATTTTCACCTCAATTTAAGTATGGAGCTATAGGTCCATCACGGACAGTGTGGATGACGTTTATGTTTTCTAACGTACAGTCATTGTTCTGAGAAGACCTCTAGCGATCTTTGCGTCAATAACGTGTGTAGGACCCACGTGATCGGATCACTGACTCAACCCTACGTCTCATAGACCCCGTAAGCCGTCGTATGCGTTGCTGTGGCAGGTTGTTCCATACCAATCATTATTTGATCTCACATACCTTAGAATATATGCCAATGTATACATATACACAAAGAATATATATTATGGGGTGCTTACCTTAATTCGTTGTGTAGGGGTGCTTAACTTAATTCTTTGTGTATAGTATTAATTACCTCCGCCACCAAAGGTCGGTGGAGGTTGTGTTTTCACCCCTGTCTGTCCGTTTGTCTGTCCCGTTTGTCTGTCCGTTTGTGAACAAGATATCTCAAAAAGTTGTGGACGGATTCGGACGAAATTTGGCAGAGACGTAGTGTATGTGACAATGAAGAATTGATTCAATTTTAGTGAAGATCCGGTTTCGGATCCGGCCACCAGAATTTTTAAAGTGATTCTTCACCATTGGGAGACAGGGCCAAAAACTATACATAGCAGGATATCTCAAAAAGGTATTGATGGATTTGGACGATACTTGTTAGACAGGTTGTGTGTGTGACAAGGAAGAATCGATTCAATTTGGTGAAGATCTGGATCCGGATCCAGCTAGTAAAATTTTTAAGTGATTCTTCACTATTGAGTGATATGGCCAAAAATGATATGGAGCAGGATATCTCAAAAAGTTGTGGATGGATTTGGACGAAACTTGGTGGAGAGGTTGTGGGAAAACCTCAACCTTGGTTGACCAAACCTTGGTTGGACCTTGGTGAAGAGGTTGTGGAGAGGTTGTGTGGTTATTTGGTGGAAAAGGACTAATCGTTTCGATTTTGGTGAAGATCTGAATATGGATTCGGATACAATAATTATTAAATTTTAAGTGATTCTTCACCATTGGGAGATATGGCTAAAACCAACATATAGCAGGATATCTCAAAAGGTTATGGATGGATTTGGACGAAACTTGTTGGACAGGTTGTGTGTGTGACAAGGAAGAATCGGTTGGTGCAAACTTTTTGAGATGCCGGCCTCGCTTTTTTTTTTTTTTTTTGTATACTGAATCGAGGCTCGTGAAAGAGCTAACATTTACTTCACAAACAAATCGACCAGACAAACAAAATACACAAAAAGAGGGAGCGGAAGACAAGATGGGGAGAAAAGGGGAAGCACACAAACACAACATCCGAGAGCAGGGAGATGTGTGGAAGGGAGAGGGCCCGCGGGGAGGAAGCATGGGAAGGGGGGGGGGGAGGGAGAAGTATAAAGCACAAGGACACCAAGGACTTCCAGGACAGAAGTTGGTATTTCAAAAAGTGGAATTGGGGTGAAATTAGCGGGGGTAGAAAAGATCAAGGTTTTGGATGGGGGAAGATAAGAGATGGTGGTGAACAGCTGTTTTAAAGACTTAGAGGGTGGAGTGGGATTGAAGAGAGTGAGGGAGTTTGTTCCAGAGGTGGGAGAAAAGAGGAATGAAGGAGTGAAGGTGAGCAGAGAGTCTTGATTTTGGCAGTTTAACCAAAAGAGGGTTGCAGGCAGATCTTGTGCGACCTGTAGGAATATTTGCGGGACAGAGCCCAGAGAGAGCTGGGGGGGCAAGGCCAGAGAGGAGTCGGTAGAAGACGGAAAGACCACCAACCTGCCTGCGGTGAGTGAGTGAGAGGCCCTTGGAGTTAGCTTCATCGCGGGAGATTCCAATGATTCTGAATGCTTTGGTTTCAACAGCGCGAAGGCGAGCTAGGTGTGAGGCAGGAGCACCAGCCCAGAGGGGAGAGCAGTATTCCATTGAGCTGCGGATGAAAGCCTTGTATGTGGTGAGGAGCTCAGGTGTGCCAAGGAAGGACTTCGCATGACGGAGGATGCCCAGTCGGCGACTGGCTTTGGAGGCCAGATTTGAAATGTGGTTTTTCCAGGAAAGATCATGGCAGAGAGTGAGACCCAAAAGCTTGAGTGACAGAACTTCTTGGAGAGGATTATTCAGAAAGTAGATGGGAGGGTTGTCCAGTCGGTCTTTTCGGAGAGACATCGTAAGAGTGTGAGATTTGTCAGGATTGAAAGACATGTTCCACTTGTTTGCCCAGTCTGTGATTTTGTCAAGGTCTGCAGAGAGTGAGGAGGCTGCAGACTGCCGAACTGAGGGATGAGGAATGGAGCGACAGAGAGTCGAGTCGTCAGCAAAGAGATAGAGAGGATTTTCAAGAGAGTCAGAGAGATCATTGATGAAGACCAGAAAAAGCACAGGGCCCAGAACACTGCCTCGCTCCCGTGCATAGCACTGGTACCTTGCTAGTTATAAGATAAAGGAAGATGATTTGTAATACCGGCTACCACAAAAGGTGGCGCTATTCCCACCAGATGTCAATTTTGGAGTTTTGGTGACGTCCACGTTTGCTCCATTATTATTACCTCCACCACCAAAGTTATCTGTCTGTCTGTGTGTTTGTGAGCAGGATATCTGAAAAACTTATGGATGTATTTAGACGAAAGTTGGTGGGCAGGTGTGTGACAAGGATGAATTGGTATGATTCTGGTGAAGATCTGGATCTGGATCCGAGAATTTTTTTTGAGTGATTCTTCACCATTGAGAGAGTGCCAAAAACGACAAATAGCACGATATCTCAAAAAAGTTGTGTACGTATTCGGATGAAAAAAAAAAAAAAAAAAAAAATTTGGTGGATACGTCGTGTTTGTGACAAGAAATAATTGATTCAATTTTGGTGAAGATTCGAATCCAGATCCGAGAATGTTTTTTGAGTGATTCTTCACCGTTAAGTGATAGGGCTAAAACCGATATATAGCACGATATCTCAAAAAGTTATGGAAGGATTGGGATGAAACTTGGTGAATGAGTTGATTAGGCGATAAGAACAAGTGATTAGATTTTAGTTCAGGTCCAAATCCAGATCCGGCCTATCAGTGGATACAAAACATAAACTGTTCAGCCTGGAGAAGGTATGCTCTCTACCGAGTGCCGTTCTAGTATAACATGAAAGGCAAAATGATGCTGCTGCAGGACCCCAAAAAATGTAATCATATGTCGAATAATTGTAAGGTTTAATCAAGCACGTCAGAATGCACGGTAATCCAGAACGCACGGTAATCAAGCGTTACGTTACATAATCAAGCGTTATGTTATGTAATCAAGCATTACGTTACGTAATCAATGTTCTATAATCAAGCGTTACATTACGTAATCAATGTTACATAATCAAGCGTTACATTACGTAATCAAGTGTTATGTTACGTAATCAAGTGTTACGTTATATAATCAAGCGTTACGTCACATAATCGAGCATTACGTTACGTAATCAATGTTACATAATCAAGCGGTACGTTATGTAAACAAGCGTTATGTTACATAATCAAGCGTTACGTTATGTAATCAAGCATTACGTTACGTAATCAATGTTGCATAATCAAGCGTTACGCTACGTAATCAATGTTACATAATCAAGCGGTATGTTATGTAAACAAGCGTTATGTTACATAATCAAGCGTTACGTTATGTAATCAAGCATTACGTTACGTAATCAATGTTACATAATCAAGCGTTACGCTACGTAATCAATGTTACGTAATCAAGCGTTACGTTACGTAATCAAGTGTTGTGTTACGTAATCAAGTGTTACGTTATATAATCAAGCGTGATGTTACATAATCGAGCATTACGTTACGTAATCAATGTTACATAATCAAAGCGGTATGTTATGTGGTCAAGCATTACGTTACGTAATCAATGTTACATAATCAAGCATTACGTTATGTAATCAAGCGATATGTTACATAATCAAGCATTACGTTATGTAATCAAGCGATATGTTACATAATCAAGCATTACGTTACGTAATCAATGTTACATAATCAAGCATTGTTATGTAATCAAGTGATATGTTACATAATCAAGCGTTACATTACGTAATCAAGCGATATGTTACGTAATCAAGTGTTACGTTATATAATCAAGCGTGATGTTACATAATCGAGCATTACGTTACGTAATCAATGTTACATAATCAAAGCGGTATGTTATGTGGTCAAGCATGACGTTATGTAATCAATGTTACATAATGAAGCGTTACGTTATGTAATCAAGTGATATGTTACATAATCAAGCGTAACATTATGTAATCAAGCGATATGTTACATAATCAAGCATTACGTTACGTAATCAATGTTACATAATCAAGCATTATGTTATGTAATCAAGTGATATGTTACATAATCAAGCATTACGTTACGTAATCAATGTTACATAATCAAGCATTACGTTATGTAATCAAGCGATATGTTACATAATCAAGCGTTACGTTACGTAATCAATGTTACATAATCAAGCATTACGTTATGTAATCAAGTGATATGTTACATAATCAAGCGTTACGTTACGTAATCAAGCGTAACGTTGCACAAGTTATTTGATAGCGCATTATACGTGTGTTTCCCAATCACACTGTACATCCTTTAAGAGTGCTTTAAATGCGCGTTTCCTATTCGGCCCGTTACCGGATTTTGTCGCTGGTTGTGACCACAGTGCGGTCATTCTTGTTATGTTATGGTGAACCCCACTTACCCCTCGGCTCCTCTGGTTTCCAGCTGTACCATCTCGACTACCCTCATTGCTGCAGCAGCTGAGTGTGGAGCTGCGAGCGGTGTTGGCAGCATTACCAACTTTGCCTACGTCATCCGGCTATATTTACCAGCCAATTGGGGGTAACCCACCATATGGACCAACACGGGTTAGCCCCAATCACATTCCCACTGAACCAGGTGTTCCTATCTCCACCTTCGTATCCAAGTGAGTATGAGGTATTTTGGTTTAACTTTTTGGTTTTGTTTGTTCTTGATTATTACATGACATTCGCGGATTTGGCATTTGTAGTTTCCCCCTTTGGCATCATAGAAATATTTCCCAGCTTACTTCTGTTGGGGTCAGCTGCAGTAAGTGTTTTGCCCAAGTCCTTCACGAACCGGCTGTCCATGCCTGACGTTCAACTGAAGTTGTCACAGGAATGTGGAATTTATTGTTACAAACTTTTTGAGATCCCGGCCTTCCTCCCGTGCGTAGCATGAGTACCTCGCTAGTCATAAGATAAAGGAAGATGATTTGTAATACCAGCTACCACAAAAGGTGGCGCTATTTCCACCACATGTCAATTTTAGAGTTTTGGTGACATCCATGTTTGCTCCATTATTACCTCCAGTATTTTGGTTACGTTTTGTTTTGTTTTTGCTTTTGTTTGTTCTTGATTTTTATCTGTCCATGTGCTTTTGCTGCTGTGACTGTGACATAGTATTTACGCTCACACATGAAGAATGTCTCACAATTTGTCAAAGTGATTTGATTCTTCCTACTGTCACCCTCTTTCACCCACTTCCACATTTTCTGTTCACATGAACCGCCACCTTCATGCTTTGTAGCCCCAACATTAGCACCGCTTCGCAGTCACTGACCAACCACCTGAGCAGACGTTGGAGCCACTATTTTCCAGGTATCAGCACGAAATGGCACTGATAGAGCTTTCAGGAAAGAGATGTGGATAGAAACATTGCATTTCTTTTTTTTTTCTTTTTTTTGAGACTGTGATTGAATGTGAATGTGAGATTGAGAATGTGAGATAATATAGCAAGGCCACTTCGGCTGCTACTCCTACTTCATTAGCGGCTACTACTTCCTTACTCCTTAATTATTCCCATCTTGAGGGGGTCAGGCGGGAAAGTTTCTGGGCCAAATCTCTCATGACCATGCCGGCCAAGGCTAACACTTGACTGAAGGTGGCAGGCATTTGGAATCTGTTCAGTCGGGTGCTGGTGATAACTCACCTACCCTTCACAAAAGACACCATGAGATCTTTATCGGCGGCCAACAAATGTGAGCAGACTGGACATCCGGCTTAACGTCTTAACAAGGGATGCTGCATTTTGTTGTACAATAATAACCTGCCTGGTCAATCCAGCAGTTTATAGTCGGACTGAGAATCGACTCCAAACTACACAACTCAAAGGTAAGTGCACACACTTGTGCACCACCCTGTCACATAGAAAGGACAAAAGATGGTGAATACAATATGATGGGATGAGAGAAAATGTTGCATTTTAAGAGAACTGTGGGGTGTAGTAAAGGAAATAGAACCACCTTTCGAGGCCATTTTTCCCCGCAGAGCAGGGTTGGCCTTTTTTGGGCACCGTGGTCCCCTTTTTGAAGCAATGTTTTATGGCCAAATGCTCTTCCTGCCGCCAACCCTGTTATTCGCTTCTTGCGACACACAGGGAATTACCAGTGAACTAGTACTCAATTTGCCGACCTCGGAAGATGACAGGCTGAGTCAACCCCCCTGGCGTTCATTCAGCGATCGACTGGGATTTGAACCCAGGATCCTAGGATCCTAAGCCACACCCTAACCGCTAAGCCAACACCAGGCTCATGTATAGGGTGTTGCAAAATAAATGATACTTTTTCCCCCCAGATTGTATTGACCTGACCACATGTTGCAAAATAAATGATACTTTTCCCCCCCCCAGATTGTATTGACCACATTTTGCAAAATAAATGATACTTTTTCTCCCCAGATTGTATTGACCACATGTTGCAAAATAAATAACTTTTTCCCCCCAGATTGTATTGACCTGACCACATGTTGCAAAATAAATGATACTTTCCCCCCCCAGATTGTATTGACCACATGTCCGCGATTTTTGAATTCAAATTTCACGTGCGTCATCATGACGTGTTGCGCACGTTGCCTGCGTGTTGTCTCCGTCATATTTGCGACTAATGTTCGTGTCTTTGCTGAAATCTTTTAAAAGTCGACTTCAAATGGTTTCTGAAGCTAATGGTGGACATATTGACGTGTATTAAACGTGAGTTTTTAATTTTTGGGGAAAACAGTATCATTTATTTTGCAACACCCCTTAGTAAAGTAAATGAAAAGGAAAAGTGTGGAAAGGAAAAGGAAAAGTGTAGGTTGATGAATAAGTAATGCATAGAAAGTTAAAAACCTGAAGGATATTGTTTGAGGAGCAGTGTATGAGCAAATGGAAGAGAAAGGGAGTGGGACAAGGTAAGGAGAATAGTTGGATATCCACAACATCCTCAGTTTGTGTACAAGTTATATAGAGATTACAATAAATGTCAGGCTGATAGAGTTTGATTTAAGTTTGTTATGGATTCGTCACTTCCGTTGTGGTGGTTCTCATCCACTGTAAACATTTTTGGTTGCATGTACTATTATTGTTATCGTTTAAGTGAAATATAGAGATCACTGTTTTCAAAAGGTAAAAAAGTTAGTGTTTTAAAAGAAACCGAAAACCGGATCGGGAACCGGACGAGGAAAAGGAGGAAGAAGAGGAAGGAGAGGAGGAAAAGGAGGCGGAGCGAGTAAGGTGGAGCAGAAGCCGAGCTGCGTTGTGGTTTTGAGCAAACGCTAGCGAACGGGGGTCACGAGTGAACTTTGGGTTTCCTGGGAAAGGGATTCCTGCGACAGAGTTGTTATCGCTGTGACAGATAAACCTGCATGTCAGGTTTTGCGGTTGATTCCGAAGAGAATCATTGGAGTACCGTTACGCCTTGAATACGGGCCGTTGGCCGTTTTGTCTCGCGCCCGATTTCGCATCGCTCCAGGATTTTCACCTCGCTCCAACCATTTCAACGCATCCAGCCATTAGCCTGGTTTGCATGTGTGACGTGGATTTTGAGTGGGAATTTGCGGTTCGCCGTGTGGGGAGCCGTTGAACATCCATACCCGAAGGTGTGATTTCCCAGTCGCCTCTTGAGGACACCTTTGCCCATCTTTGGCAGTGTGACTGTCAACCGAACAGGATTCTGGTCTCGAAGAGACATCGTTCTGACGATCACTGGAGCGTGGATAGACTTTGGCTTGATGCCCGGATAGAGACATTGGGAATGTTCTTTTCGCTCACTTGGAGCACAGTGAGTTATATTGTACGAAACTGATGGTACCATCATAGGAATGATATATTTGTTGTACAATTGATTAATATTGTTATTGTGCTGTTATTCTTGTGTGATCTTAATACAATACTTGTTTCTTGGTAACAATTGGTGTGGTTTCACCATTGATCTTTGACACACAGAATAACACATCTTTCTGCCGTGACTCCTCTCGGGGCTCGGAGGTACCCCGTGACCGGGGTTTGGGGAGGAGCATGTAACAAGTTGTATTTTGACTGGATAGGGGACATGGGGGAGTTTTTAAGTGGAAAGTACACGAGAAACGTGAGAACCCATGATCGTCATTCATCTTTTCACTTTTCTTTTCCTGACCTGCAGCTGGCCTTCCTCCAACTGCTTCGGGTGACATAGGAGGGCTTGCTAGCTACCTTGGGTACATCCCAGCCAGGTAACCTCAACCCAATATATATATATTTAATAACCATCCCCCAATTTGAATTAAGCAATTGCAAATGGAATTAAACATAGAGTGTCGGCCCATCACGGTGTTTCACATGATTAACAAACATCTGTACAAACATCTTGTTTGAATGTGTTTTCAGGAAGAAATACACTTTACTTTCTTTCTTCCTTATGATAGATGTACCATGGATGTCATGTATGGACAGTATTTTATATAATGCAGTATTTTTTTTATTTTTTTTTTACACAGTATTTTATATAATGCAGTATTTTATCTTATTTTTTACACTATTTTATAGTGTAAAATAGTGTAAAAAAAAAAAAAAAAAAAAAAAAAATAAATTATTTTTTTACACTATTTTATATAATGTAGTATTTTTTATTTTTTTTTACACTTTTATATAATGCAGTATTTTATTTTATTTTTTACATTATTTTATATACTGCAGTATATAAATATATAATTTTTTTTACACAGTATTTTATATAATGCAGTATTTGTTTTTACACTTTTATATAATGCAGTATTTATATATATATTTTTACACTTTAATATAATGCAGTATTTTTATTTTTATTTTTTTTTACACAGTATTTTATATAATGCAGTATGTTTTTTATTATTTCTTTTTGTCCCCCGTCGCACAGCGGAGCGAAAGGGAGACTATGGCTTTCCCCTCCGTCCGTGTGTCCGTCCGTCCATCCGTCCGTGCGTGCGGGCGTGTGTGCGTGCGGGCGTGCGTGTGTGTGGGCGTGCATGCTTAAGCGAAGGACCGCATTCGAATTTGGTGTGTGGGTGCAACCCACGTCAAAATCCAAGATGGCCGCCGCCATATATGTCTGATGCCATGTATGTCTGAACCTTGTAACCTGCATATCTTGAAAAATAAGCGAAGTACCAACTTCTAATCTGGTGTGTGGGTGTATCTAGGCATAAGGAAGAACGCTATTGAAAATTGGGTCGCCACGTCAAAATCCAAGATGGCCACCGCCATGTATGTCTGAACCTTGTGAGATGAATATCTTGAAAAATAAGCGAAGTACCAACTTCTAATTTGGTGTGTGGGTGTATCTCCGCATAAGGACGAACGCTATTGAAAATTGGGTCGCCACGTCAAAATCCAAGATGGCTGCCGCCATGTATGTCTGATGCCATGTATGTCTGAACCTTGTAACCTGCATATCTTGAAAAATAAGCGAAGTACCAACTTCTAATCTGGTGTGTGGATGTATCTAGGCGTAAGGAAGAACGCTATTGAAAATTGGGTCGCCACGTCAAAATCCAAGATGGCCGCCGCCATGTATGTCTGAACCTTGTGAGATGAATATCTTGAAAAATAAGCGAAGTACCAACTTCTAATTTGGTGTGTGGGTGTATCTCGGCATAAGGATGAACGCTATTGAAAATTGGGTCGTCACGTCAAAATCCAAGATGGCCGCCACCATATATATGTCTAACCTTGTGAGCGAAATATCTTGAAAAATAAGCGAAGGACCAACTTCTAATCTGGTGTGTGGGTGTATCTAGGCATAAGGAAGAACGCTATTGAAAATTGGGTCGTCACGTCAAAATCCAAGATGGCCGCCACCATATATATGTCTAACCTTGTGAGCGAAATATCTTGAAAAATAAGCGAAGGACCAACTTCTAATCTGGTGTGTGGGTGTATCTAGGCATAAGGAAGAACGCTTTTGAAAATTGGGTCGCCATGTCAAAATGCAAGATGGCCGCCGCCATGTATGTCCGAACCTTGTGAGATGAATATCTTGAAAAATAAGCGAAGTACCAACTTCTAATTTGGTGTGTGGGTGTATCTCGCCATAAGGAAGAACGCCATTGAAAATTGGGTCGCCACGTCAAAATCCAAGATGGCCGCCACCATATATATGTCTGAACTTTGTGAGATGAATATCTTGAAAGATAAGCGAAGTACCAACTTCTAATTTGGTGTGTGGGTGTATCTCGGCATAAGGAAGACCGCTATTGTAAATTGGGTCGCCACGTCAAAGTCCAAGATGGCCGCCACCATATATATGTCTGAACCTTGTGAGCGAAATATCTTGAAAAATAAGCGAAGTACCTTTTGGTGTGTGGGTGTATCTAGGCATAAGGAAGAACGCTATTGAAAATTGGGTCACCACGTCAAAATCCAAGATGGCTGCCTCCATGTATGTCTGAACCTTGTGAGCGAAATATCATATCATAGCATGTTTTCTGCGTGTTCCACTTTGTCAACTCACATCACTTCCCCGACGGGGGACCTAGGCGTAACGCTTGTTACACAGTATTTTATATAATGCAGTATGTTTTTTATTATTTCTTTTTACACAGTATTTTATATAATGCAGTATGTTTTTTATTATTTCTTTTTACACAGTATCTTTTATAATGCAGTAGTTTTTTTTAACACAGTATTTTATATAATGCAGTATTTATTTATTTTTTACACAGTATTTTATATGATGCAGTGTTTGTTTTACACAGTATTTTATATAATGCAGTATGTTTTTTATTAATTTTTTTTATACTATTTTATATAATGCAGTATTTATTTATTTTTTACACAGTATTTTATATAATGCAGTATTTTTTTAATTTTTTTTACACAGTATGTTAGATAATGCAGTATTTATTAATTTTTTTACACAGTATTTTATATAATGCAGTATTTGTTGTTTTTTATACACAATATTTTATATAATGCAGTATCTTTTTTATTATTTATTTTTGCACAGTATTTTATATAATGCAGTATGTTTTTTATTTCTTTTTACACAGTATTTTATATAATGCAGTATTTTTTTTAACACTATTTTATATAATGGTTTTTTTTTTTTTTTTTACACAGTATTTTATATAATGCAGTATTTGTTTTTTTTTTATACAATATTTTATATAATGCAGTATGTTTTTTTTTTTGGTTTTTTTTACACTTTTATACAATGCATTATGTTTTTTTTGTTTTTTTTACACTTTTATATAATGCAGTATTTTTTTTTTAACAGTATTTTATATAATGCAGTATTTATTTATTTTTTACACTATTTTATATAATGCAGTATTTGTTTTTTTTTGTTACACAATATTTTATATAATGCAATGTTTTTTGTTATTTATTTTTGCACAGTATTTTATATAATGCAGTATGTTTTTTATTTCTTTTTACACAGTATTTTATTTAATGCAGTATTTTTTTAAACACTATTTTATATAATGCAGTATTTTTTTATTTTTTTTTACACAGTCTTTTATATAATGCAGTATTTGTTTTTTTTTTACACAATATTTTATATAATGCAGTATGTTTCTTATTATTTATTTTTACACAGTATTTTATACAATGCAGTATGTTTTTTTTTTTTTTTTTTTTACACTTTTATATAATGCAGTATTTTTTTTTGTAACAGTATTTTATATAATGCAGTATTTTTTTTTTTACACAATATTTTATATAATGCAGTATGTTTTTTATTTTTTACTTTTACACTATTTTATATAATGCAGTATTTATTTATTTTTTACACAGTATTTTATATAATGCAGTATTTTTTTTTTTACACTATTTTATATAATGCAGTATTTGTTGTTTTTTTACACTATTTTATATAATGCAGTTTTTTGTTATTTATTTTTACACTATTTTATATAATGCAGTATTTGTTTGTTTTTTTACACAATATTTTATATAATGCAGTATGTTTTTTGTTATTTATTTTTACACAGTATTTTATATAATGCAGTATTTTTTTGTTTGTTTTTTTTTACACTTTTATATAATGCAGTATTTTTTTTTAACACTATTTTATATAATGCAGTATTTATTTATTTTTTACACAGTATTTTATATAATGCAGTATTTTTTTTTTATTTTTTTTTATTTTTTTTTTGTTTTTGTATACAAGGTCGAGGCTCGTGAAAGAGCGAACATTAATCACACAGAAAGACAAACCGACACATAAAACATATAACATAGGGAGCGGTAGACAAGATGGGGAGAGAGGGGGAAGGACACAAACACAACATTTGAGAGCAGGGACATGGAGACATCGAGAGATCTGAGAGAGGGCGAGGGCTTGGGGGGGGGGGGGGGGGCGTGGGAAGGGGGCGGTGGGAGAGGTATAAAACATATGGACACTGCCAGGACTTCCAGGAAAGAAGTTGGAATTTCAAACAAGGTGGATCTGGGGTGAATTAGCGGGGGTAGAAAAGATCAAGGTTTTGGATGGGGGAAGATAAGAGATGGTGGTGAACAGCTGTTTTAAAGACCTGGAGGGAGGAGTGGGATTGAAGGGAGTGAGGGAGTTTGTTCCAGAGGCGGGAGAAAAGAGGAATGAAAGAGTGAAGGTGAGCAGAGAGCCGAGATTTCGGCAGTTTAACCATCAGAGGGTTGCTGGCAGATCTTGTGCGACCTGTAGGAATATTTGGGGGACAGAGCACAGAGAGAGCTGGGGGTGCAAGGCCGGAGAGGAGTCGGTAGAAGACAGAAAGACCACCTACCTGCCTGCGGTGAGTGAGTGAAAGGCCCTCAGAGATAGCTTCATCGCGGGAGATTCCAATAATTCTGAAAGCTTTGGTTTCAACAGCGTGAAGCCGAGCTAGGTGTGAGGCAGGAGCACCGGCCCATAGGGGAGAACAGTATTCCATTGAGCTGCGGATGAAAGCCTTGTATGTGGTGAGGAGCTCAGGTGTGCCGAGGAAGGACTTCGCACGACAGAGGATACCGTTCGCACGACGGAGGATACCGATATCGACGGAGGATATTTGTTTTTTTTACACAATATTTTATATAATGCAGTATGTTTTTTATTTTTTATTTTTACACAATCTTTT
Source organism: Myxine glutinosa (assembly GCF_964187855.1). Lineage (NCBI taxonomy): Eukaryota > Metazoa > Chordata > Myxini > Myxiniformes > Myxinidae > Myxine > Myxine glutinosa. The sequence goes on from NC_136267.1 coordinate 15,336,422, forward strand.
ATATAATGCAGTATTTTTCATTATTATTATTTTTTACACAGTATTTTATATATAATGCAGTATTTGTTTTTTTTACACTTTTATATAATGCAGTATGTTTTTTATTTTTTATTTTTACACAGTATTTTATATAATGCAGTATTTGTTTTTTTTACACAATATTTTATATGATGCAGTATGTTTTTTATTTTTTATTTTTACACAATATTTTATATGATGCAGTATTTTTAATTATTATTGTTTTTTCACAGTATTTTTTATAATGCAGTATTTGTTTTTTTTACACAATATTTTATATAATGCAGTATTTTTTATTACTATTTTTTTTACACAGTATTTTATATAATGCAGTATTTGTTTTTTTTGACACAGTATTTTATATAATGCAGTATGTTTTTTATTTTTTATTTTTACACAATATTTTATATAATGCAGTATTTTTTATTATTATTATTTTTTACACAGTATTTTATATAATGCTGTATTTGTTTTTTTTACACAATATTTTATATAATGCAGTATTTGTTTTTTTTACACAATATTTTATATAATGCAGTATTTTTTTATTTTATTTTTTACACAGTATTTTATATAATGCAGTATTTGTTTTTTTTACACAATATTTTATATAATGCAGTATGTTTTTTTTATTTTACTTTTACACTTATACAATGCAGTATTTTTTATTTTTTATTTTTACACAGTATTTTATATAATGCAGTATTTAAATCATTAATTTTTTCCAGTTTTTCAGTGTAAGGGTGTAATGTATTGCAGTGTCATGAGCATCAGACTCCGTCCGGTGGTTTTAACAGGAACTGAACGAAGCAATCCTCAATAACGAAAGGTTTTGGGTTTGTGTGCAGTGAGCGTGTGTCGACATTCCATCGGCGAACAAGCGCATCGTCTCCTCAAATGGGAATGGTCGCAGAGAACCACCGGCAATGGCTCCACGACTTTCGCAAGCGGCCATCACTGTATCCTCAACCAATGGGCGGCTAATAATACGAGTTCCTTCCAAGGATTTCAGCACAGGACGACGTCATTCAGCCCATCAAGCATTCACAATGCTTGCCAGCCTACGGTTGTTTGTCCATGCTCTTTCCTTTTTCAATGGAAGGAAGCAACAGTTACCATTTTAGGTCTTTAATTTGACTGTCCCAGACCAGGAGCAGACTCTCTAACCAAAACACCGCCGATCTTGGTGGTGGTTTGTGTGCAGCCTGTGGCTGCTGGTTGCATCATTTTCTGATGATGCAATGCCCCCATTACCATTAAGCTGGTACTCATTTAATGCCCCCATTACCATTAAGCTGGTACTCATTGAATGCCCCCATTACCATTAATCTGGTACTCATTGAATGCCCCCATTACCATTAATCTGGTACTCATTGAATGCCCCCATTACCATTAATCTGGTACTCATTGAATGCCCCCATTACCATTAATCTGGTACTCATTTAATGCCCCCATTACCATTAATCTGGTACTCATTTAATGCCCCCATTACCATTAATCTGGTACTCATTTAATGCCCCCATTACCATTAATCTGGTACTCATTTAATGCCCCCATTACCATTAATCTGGTACTCATTTAATGCCCCCATTACCATTAATCTGGTACTCATTGAATGCCCCCATTACCATTAAGCTGGTACTCATTTAATGCCCCCATTACCATTAAGCTGGTACTCATTTAATGCCCCCATTACCATTAAGCTGCTACTCATTTTGCCGACCTCGGAAGGAGTACAGGCCGAGTCAACCAACCTGGTGTTAATTGAACGACACGACAGGGGCCCGAACTCGGGACCCTAAGATCTAAAGCCCATCTACCTTAACCGTTAAGCCAACACCAGGTGTATGCGGAGTCTGGTAATCATAGCTGTGTCTTGGCAGTCATGTTGAAGACCTGTGCTACGATGTTGCTGCCTAGTTATCGTAATCGTTATCATTGTTCCATAATTTCAAAGTTGCATCTCCTTGATTCCCAATCTTTTGGCAGCCCCTCCACAACTCAACCGGCACGGAGTCCTCATGGTTACCTGGAGTTACGACTGGACGAATCGAACCAAATCCGCGTTTATCATCACTGAGGTCCTCATGTTGCCATGGTTACATGCTACATATACGAGGGGCGTATGGAAGTCTGTGGCAAGACGAATTATGCCGACATGCATATCAGTAAAACGGACGTTGTAAAAGAGACGACCTTCAATGTTGCACACGTCGCGATGACGAAACGTCAGGATTGGCTGTTGCACAATATTCCGCTCTTTTTGCAACGATGTTCGACGATGTCATCCAAACGCAGTGTCGTTTCAGCAATGACGTCACAGGTCCCTGGCACACCAGGCTCAAAATCCACCCTCGTAGCTTCCTTCTTTTTGTGCACATGATATTGTGATGTCATGTACACACGGTTCTTGTTTTCGACTGTGCATATTGTATTTTTTTGAATTCTGCTCTGTATTTATGTGAAAATACAAAGATTATTGTTTTCCAACAAAACTCGTGTTTGTGATGTTAAAGGGAGTGGGGTGCAGAGTGGTTTGGGGTTCTTCCTTTTGAATGACACGGCACCCATCGTGTTATTTGGACGAGTCTGTCTCCCAGATGTGAACTTGGAAAATGTGTTCCAAGAGGTCACGTGATTCCATGACGTCAGCAGAATTTGCTGTGATGCTCCGCTGGTGATGTCACCGGGATTCCAAACAACAAATCTTCACATATTGTAGCCGTCTTGGACAATATTCGGTTTGACCCTTCTTCCTGAAGATTCCAGGTTCAAATTCACCTTTTTTATTTTTTAACCTCAGCTATTGTGGTTGGTGTGCTGTTTGAAGTGTTTACCTCGCATAACATTCTGTTGTGCTCTTTGAATATGAATTCTGATTCCATTTAATGGTTTTATTTTAAAATGTAACAGGAATTCAAAAACCACCCACATTGAACCTTGTTTCTATGGCCCCCATCCTCTCTCATGCAATGGCCCCCACCCTCTCTCATGCTATGGCTCCCATCCTCTCTCATGCTATAGCCCCCATCCTCTCTCATGCCATAGCCCCCATCCTCTCTCATGCTATGGCCCCCACCCTCTCTCATGCCATAGCCCCCATCCTCTCTCATGCTATGGCCCCCACCCTCTCTCATGCCATAGCCCCCACCCTCTCTCATGCTATGGCCCCCATCCTCTCTCATGCCATAGCCCCCATCCTCTCTCATGCTATGGCCCCCACCCTCTCTCATGCCATAGCCCCCACCCTCTCTCATGCTATGGCCCCCATCCTCTCTCATGCCATAGCCCCCACCCTCTCTCATGCTATGGCCCCCATCCTCTCTCATGATATGGCTCCCATCCCTCTCTCATGCTATGGCTCCCATACCTCTCTCATGCTATGGCTCCCATCCTCTCTCATGCTATGGCTCCCATCCCTCTTTCATGCTATGGCTCCCATCCCTCTCTCATGCTATGGCTCCCATCCTCTCTCATGCAATAGCCCCCACCCTCTCTCATGCCATAGCTCCCACCCTCTCTCATGCAATGGCTCCCATCCTCTCTCATGCAATGGCTCCCATCCTCTCTCATGCTATAGCCCCCATCCTCTCTCATGCCATGGCTCCCATCCTCTCTCATGCAATGGCTCCCACCCTCTCTCATGCCATAGCCCCCATCCTCTCTCATGCTATGGCTCCCATCCTCTCTCATGCAATGGCTCCCATCCTCTCTCATGCCATAGCCCCCATCCTCTCTCATGCTATGGCTCCCATCCTCTCTCATGCTATAGCCCCCATCCTCTCTCATGCTATGGCTCCCATCCTCTCTCATGCTATAGCCCCCATCCTCTCTCATGCCATAGCCCCCATCCTCTCTCATGCTATGGCTCCCATCCTCTCTCATGCTATGGCTCCCATCCTCTCTCATGCTATAGCCCCCAGCCTCTCTCATGCTATGGCCCCCATCCTCTCTCATGCTATGGCCCCCATCCTCTCTCATGCTATGGCTCCCATCCCTCTCTCATGCCATAGCCCCCATCATCTCTCATGCTATGGCTCCCATCCTCTCTCATGCCATAGCCCCCATCCTCTCTCATGCTATGGCCCCCATCCTCTCTCATGCTATGGCTCCCATCCCTCTCTCATGCCAGAGCCCCCATCCTCTCTCATGCTATGGCTCCCATCCCTCTCTCATGCTATGGCTCCCATCCCTCTCTCATGCTATGGCTCCCATCCCTCTCTCATGCTATGGCTCCCATCCCTCTCTCATGCTATGGCTCCCATCCCTCTCTCATGCTATGGCTCCCATCCCTCTCTCATGCTATGGCTCCCATCCCTCTCTCATGCTATGGCCCCCATCCTCTCTCATGCTATGGCTCCCATCCCTCTCTCATGCCATAGCCCCCATCCTCTCTCATGCTATGGCCCCCATCCTCTCTCATGCTATGGCTCCCATCCCTCTCTCATGCCATAGCCCCCATCCTCTCTCATGCTATGGCTCCCATCCTCTCTCATGCCATAGCCCCCATCCTCTCTCATGCCATAGCCCCCATCCTCTCTCATGCTATGGCTCCCATCCTCTCTCATGCTATGGCTCCCATCCTCTCTCATGCTATGGCCCCCATCCTCTCTCATGCCATAGCCCCCATCCTCTCTCATCCTATGGCTCCCATCCTCTCTCATGCCATAGCCCCCATCCTCTCTCATGCTATGGCCCCCATCCTCTCTCATGCTATGGCCCCCATCCTCTCTCATGCTATGGCTCCCATCCTCTCTCATGCCATAGCCCCCATCCTCTCTCATGCCATAGCCCCCATCCTCTCTCATGCCATAGCTCCCATCCTCTCTCATGCCATAGCCCCCATCCTCTCTCATGCCATAGCCCCCATCCTCTCTCATGCTATGGCCCCCATCCTCTCTCATGCTATGGCCCCCATCCTCTCTCATGCCATAGCCCCCATCCTCTCTCATGCCATAGCCCCCATCCTCTCTCATGCTATGGCTCCCATCCTCTCTCATGCCATAGCCCCCATCCTCTCTCATGTTATGGCTCCCATCCTCTCTCATGCTATGGCTCCCATCCCTCTCTCATGCTATGGCTCCCATCCTCTCTCATGCTATGGCTCCCATCCTCTCTCATGCTATGGCTCCCATCCTCTCTCATGCCATAGCCCCCATCCTCTCTCATGCCATAGCCCCCATCCTCTCTCATGCTATGGCCCCCATCCTCTCTCATGCTATGGCCCCCATCCTCTCTCATCCCATAGCCCCCATCCTCTCTCATGCTATGGCCCCCATCCTCTCTCATGCTATGGCCCCCATCCTCTCTCATGCTATAGCCCCCACCCTCTCTCATGCCATAGCCCCCATCCTCTCTCATGCTATGGCTCCCATCCTCTCTCATGCCATAGTCCCCATCCTCTCTCATGCCATGGCCCCCATCCTCTCTCATGCTATGGCCCCCATCCTCTCTCATGCTATGGCCCCCATCCTCTCTCATGCTATGGCTCCCATCCTCTCTCATGCCATAGCCCCCATCCTCTCTCATGCCATCGCCCCCATCCTCTCTCATGCTATGGCTCCCATCCCTCTCTCATGCCATAGCCCCCATCCTCTCTCATGCTATGGCTCCCATCCTCTCTCATGCCATAGCCCCCATCCTCTCTCATGCTATGGCTCCCATCCTCTCTCATGCTATGGCTCCCATCCTCTCTCATGCTATGGCTCCCATCCCTCTCTCATGCTATGGCTCCCATCCCTCTCTCATGCTATGGCTCCCATCCCTCTCTCATGCTATGGCTCCCATCCTCTCTCATGCCATAGCCCCCATCCTCTCTCATGCTATGGCTCCCATCCTCTCTCATGCCATAGCCCCCATCCTCTCTCATGCTATGGCCCCCATCCTCTCTCATGCCATGGCTCCCATCCTCTCTCATGCCATAGCCCCCATCCTCTCTCATGCCATAGCCCCCATCCTCTCTCATGCTATGGCCCCCATCCTCTCTCATGCTATGGCTCCCATCCTCTCTCATGCCATAGCCCCCATCCTCTCTCATGCCATAGCCCCCATCCTCTCTCATGCCATAGCCCCCATCCTCTCTCATGCTATGGCTCCCATCCTCTCTCATGCCATAGCCCCCATCCTCTCTCATGCCATAGCCCCCATCCTCTCTCATGCTATGGCCCCCATCCTCTCTCATGCTATGGCCCCCATCCTCTCTCATGCTATGGCTCCCATCCTCTCTCATGCCATAGCCCCCATCCTCTCTCATGCCATAGCCCCCATCCTCTCTCATGCTATGGCTCCCATCCTCTCTCATGCTATGGCTCCCATCCCTCTCTCATGCCATAGCCCCCTTCCTCTCTCATGCTATGGCTCCCAACCTCTCTCATGCCATAGCCCCCATCCTCTCTCATGCTATGGCTCCCATCCTCTCTCATGCTATGGCTCCCATCCTCTCTCATGCTATGGCTCCCATCCCTCTCTCATGCTATGGCTCCCATCCCTCTCTCATGCTATGGCTCCCATCCCTCTCTCATGCTATGGCTCCCATCCTCTCTCATGCCATAGCCCCCATCCTCTCTCATGCTATGGCTCCCATCCTCTCTCATGCCATAGCCCCCATCCTCTCTCATGCTATGGCCCCCATCCTCTCTCATGCTATGGCTCCCATCCTCTCTCATGCCATAGCCCCCATCCTCTCTCATGCCATAGCCCCCATCCTCTCTCATGCTATGGCTCCCATCCTCTCTCATGCCATAGCCCCCATCCTCTCTCATGCCATAGCCCCCATCCTCTCTCATGCTATGGCCCCCATCCTCTCTCATGCTATGGCTCCCATCCTCTCTCATGCCATAGCCCCCATCCTCTCTCATGCCATAGCCCCCATCCTCTCTCATGCTATGGCTCCCATCCTCTCTCATGCTATGGCCCCCATCCTCTCTCATGCTATGGCCCCCATCCTCTCTCATGCTATGGCCCCCATCCTCTCTCATGCTATGGCCCCCATCCTCTCTCATGCTATAGCCCCCATCCTCTCTCATGCTATGGCCCCCATCCTCTCTCATGCCATAGCCCCCATCCTCTCTCATGCCATAGCCCCCATCCTCTCTCATGCCATAGCCCCCATCCTCTCTCATGCTATGGCCCCCATCCTCTCTCATGCCATAGCCCCCATCCTCTCTCATGCCATAGCCCCCATCCTCTCTCATGCCATAGCCCCCACCCTCTCTCATGCTATGGCCCCCATCCTCTCTCATGCTATGGCTCCCATCCTCTCTCATGCTATGGCCCCCATCCTCTCTCATGCTATGGCTCCCATCCTCTCTCATGCTATGGCTCCCATCCTCTCTCATGCTATGGCCCCCATCCTCTCTCATGCTATGGCCCCCATCCTCTCTCATGCTATGGCTCCCATCCTCTCTCATGCTATGGCCCCCATCCTCTCTCATGCTATGGCTCCCATCCTCTCTCATGCTATGGCCCCCATCCTCTCTCATGCTATAGCCCCCATCCTCTCTCATGCCATAGCCCCCATCCTCTCTCATGCTATGGCCCCCACCCTCTCTCATGCCATAGCCCCCACCCTCTCTCATGCTATGGCCCCCACCCTCTCTCATGCCATAGCCCCCACCCTCTCTCATGCTATGGCCCCCACCCTCTCTCATGCCATAGCCCCCATCCTCTCTCATGCTATGGCCCCCATCCTCTCTCATGCCATAGCCCCCACCCTCTCTCATGCTATGGCCCCCATCCTCTCTCATGCCATAGCCCCCACCCTCTCTCATGCTATGGCCCCCATCCTCTCTCATGCTATGGCTCCCATCCCTCTCTCATGCTATGGCTCCCATCCCTCTCTCATGCTATGGCTCCCATCCTCTCTCATGCTATGGCTCCCATCCCTCTTTCATGCTATGGCTCCCATCCCTCTCTCATGCTATGGCTCCCATCCTCTCTCATGCCATAGCCCCCACCCTCTCTCATGCCATAGCTCCCACCCTCTCTCATGCAATGGCTCCCATCCTCTCTCATGCAATGGCTCCCATCCTCTCTCATGCTATAGCCCCCATCCTCTCTCATGCCATGGCTCCCATCCTCTCTCATGCAATGGCTCCCACCCTCTCTCATGCCATAGCCCCCATCCTCTCTCATGCTATGGCTCCCATCCTCTCTCATGCAATGGCTCCCATCCTCTCTCATGCCATAGCCCCCATCCTCTCTCATGCTATGGCTCCCATCCTCTCTCATGCTATAGCCCCCATCCTCTCTCATGCTATGGCTCCCATCCTCTCTCATGCTATAGCCCCCATCCTCTCTCATGCCATAGCCCCCATCCTCTCTCATGCTATGGCTCCCATCCTCTCTCATGCTATGGCTCCCATCCTCTCTCATGCTATAGCCCCCAGCCTCTCTCATGCTATGGCCCCCATCCTCTCTCATGCTATGGCCCCCATCCTCTCTCATGCTATGGCTCCCATCCCTCTCTCATGCCATAGCCCCCATCATCTCTCATGCTATGGCTCCCATCCTCTCTCATGCCATAGCCCCCATCCTCTCTCATGCTATGGCCCCCATCCTCTCTCATGCTATGGCTCCCATCCCTCTCTCATGCCAGAGCCCCCATCCTCTCTCATGCTATGGCTCCCATCCCTCTCTCATGCTATGGCTCCCATCCCTCTCTCATGCTATGGCTCCCATCCCTCTCTCATGCTATGGCTCCCATCCCTCTCTCATGCTATGGCTCCCATCCCTCTCTCATGCTATGGCTCCCATCCCTCTCTCATGCTATGGCCCCCATCCTCTCTCATGCTATGGCTCCCATCCCTCTCTCATGCCATAGCCCCCATCCTCTCTCATGCTATGGCCCCCATCCTCTCTCATGCTATGGCTCCCATCCCTCTCTCATGCCATAGCCCCCATCCTCTCTCATGCTATGGCTCCCATCCTCTCTCATGCCATAGCCCCCATCCTCTCTCATGCCATAGCCCCCATCCTCTCTCATGCTATGGCTCCCATCCTCTCTCATGCTATGGCTCCCATCCTCTCTCATGCTATGATCCCCATCCTCTCTCATGCCATAGCCCCCATCCTCTCTCATCCTATGGCTCTTATCCTCTCTCATGCCATAGCCCCCATCCTCTCTCATGCTATGGCCCCCATCCTCTCTCATGCTATGGCCCCCATCCTCTCTCATGCTATGGCTCCCATCCTCTCTCATGCCATAGCCCCCATCCTCTCTCATGCCATAGCCCCCATCCTCTCTCATGCCATAGCTCCCATCCTCTCTCATGCCATAGCCCCCATCCTCTCTCATGCCATAGCCCCCATCCTCTCTCATGCCATAGCCCCCATCCTCTCTCATGCTATGGCTCCCATCCTCTCTCATGCTATGGCCCCCATCCTCTCTCATGCTATGGCTCCCATCCTCTCTCATGCTATGGCTCCCATCCTCTCTCATGCTATGGCCCCCATCCTCTCTCATGCTATGGCCCCCATCCTCTCTCATGCTATGGCTCCCATCCTCTCTCATGCTATGGCCCCCATCCTCTCTCATGCTATGGCCCCCATCCTCTCTCATGCTATGGCTCCCATCCTCTCTCATGCTATGGCCCCCATCCTCTCTCATGCTATAGCCCCCATCCTCTCTCATGCCATAGCCCCCATCCTCTCTCATGCTATGGCCCCCACCCTCTCTCATGCCATAGCCCCCATCCTCTCTCATGCCATAGCCCCCATCCTCTCTCATGCTATGGCCCCCATCCTCTCTCATGCTATGGCCCCCATCCTCTCTCATGCTATGGCTCCCATCCTCTCTCATGCCATAGCCCCCATCCTCTCTCATGCCATAGCCCCCATCCTCTCTCATGCCATAGCTCCCATCCTCTCTCATGCCATAGCCCCCATCCTCTCTCATGCCATAGCCCCCATCCTCTCTCATGCTATGGCCCCCATCCTCTCTCATGCTATGGCCCCCATCCTCTCTCATGCCATAGCCCCCATCCTCTCTCATGCCATAGCCCCCATCCTCTCTCATGCTATGGCTCCCATCCTCTCTCATGCCATAGCCCCCATCCTCTCTCATGTTATGGCTCCCATCCTCTCTCATGCTATGGCTCCCATCCCTCTCTCATGCTATGGCTCCCATCCTCTCTCATGCTATGGCTCCCATCCTCTCTCATGCTATGGCTCCCATCCTCTCTCATGCCATAGCCCCCATCCTCTCTCATGCCATAGCCCCCATCCTCTCTCATGCTATGGCCCCCATCCTCTCTCATGCTATGGCCCCCATCCTCTCTCATCCCATAGCCCCCATCCTCTCTCATGCTATGGCCCCCATCCTCTCTCATGCTATGGCCCCCATCCTCTCTCATGCTATAGCCCCCACCCTCTCTCATGCCATAGCCCCCATCCTCTCTCATGCTATGGCTCCCATCCTCTCTCATGCCATAGTCCCCATCCTCTCTCATGCCATGGCCCCCATCCTCTCTCATGCTATGGCCCCCATCCTCTCTCATGCTATGGCCCCCATCCTCTCTCATGCTATGGCTCCCATCCTCTCTCATGCCATAGCCCCCATCCTCTCTCATGCCATCGCCCCCATCCTCTCTCATGCTATGGCTCCCATCCCTCTCTCATGCCATAGCCCCCATCCTCTCTCATGCTATGGCTCCCATCCTCTCTCATGCCATAGCCCCCATCCTCTCTCATGCTATGGCTCCCATCCTCTCTCATGCTATGGCTCCCATCCTCTCTCATGCTATGGCTCCCATCCCTCTCTCATGCTATGGCTCCCATCCCTCTCTCATGCTATGGCTCCCATCCCTCTCTCATGCTATGGCTCCCATCCTCTCTCATGCCATAGCCCCCATCCTCTCTCATGCTATGGCTCCCATCCTCTCTCATGCCATAGCCCCCATCCTCTCTCATGCTATGGCCCCCATCCTCTCTCATGCTATGGCTCCCATCCTCTCTCATGCCATAGCCCCCATCCTCTCTCATGCCATAGCCCCCATCCTCTCTCATGCTATGGCCCCCATCCTCTCTCATGCTATGGCTCCCATCCTCTCTCATGCCATAGCCCCCATCCTCTCTCATGCCATAGCCCCCATCCTCTCTCATGCCATAGCCCCCATCCTCTCTCATGCTATGGCTCCCATCCTCTCTCATGCCATAGCCCCCATCCTCTCTCATGCCATAGCCCCCATCCTCTCTCATGCTATGGCCCCCATCCTCTCTCATGCTATGGCCCCCATCCTCTCTCATGCTATGGCTCCCATCCTCTCTCATGCCATAGCCCCCATCCTCTCTCATGCCATAGCCCCCATCCTCTCTCATGCTATGGCTCCCATCCTCTCTCATGCTATGGCTCCCATCCCTCTCTCATGCCATAGCCCCCTTCCTCTCTCATGCTATGGCTCCCAACCTCTCTCATGCCATAGCCCCCATCCTCTCTCATGCTATGGCTCCCATCCTCTCTCATGCTATGGCTCCCATCCTCTCTCATGCTATGGCTCCCATCCCTCTCTCATGCTATGGCTCCCATCCCTCTCTCATGCTATGGCTCCCATCCCTCTCTCATGCTATGGCTCCCATCCTCTCTCATGCCATAGCCCCCATCCTCTCTCATGCTATGGCTCCCATCCTCTCTCATGCCATAGCCCCCATCCTCTCTCATGCTATGGCCCCCATCCTCTCTCATGCTATGGCTCCCATCCTCTCTCATGCCATAGCCCCCATCCTCTCTCATGCCATAGCCCCCATCCTCTCTCATGCTATGGCTCCCATCCTCTCTCATGCCATAGCCCCCATCCTCTCTCATGCCATAGCCCCCATCCTCTCTCATGCTATGGCCCCCATCCTCTCTCATGCTATGGCTCCCATCCTCTCTCATGCCATAGCCCCCATCCTCTCTCATGCCATAGCCCCCATCCTCTCTCATGCTATGGCTCCCATCCTCTCTCATGCTATGGCCCCCATCCTCTCTCATGCTATGGCCCCCATCCTCTCTCATGCTATGGCCCCCATCCTCTCTCATGCTATGGCCCCCATCCTCTCTCATGCTATAGCCCCCATCCTCTCTCATGCTATGGCCCCCATCCTCTCTCATGCCATAGCCCCCATCCTCTCTCATGCCATAGCCCCCATCCTCTCTCATGCCATAGCCCCCATCCTCTCTCATGCTATGGCCCCCATCCTCTCTCATGCCATAGCCCCCATCCTCTCTCATGCCATAGCCCCCATCCTCTCTCATGCCATAGCCCCCACCCTCTCTCATGCTATGGCCCCCATCCTCTCTCATGCTATGGCTCCCATCCTCTCTCATGCTATGGCCCCCATCCTCTCTCATGCTATGGCTCCCATCCTCTCTCATGCTATGGCTCCCATCCTCTCTCATGCTATGGCCCCCATCCTCTCTCATGCTATGGCCCCCATCCTCTCTCATGCTATGGCTCCCATCCTCTCTCATGCTATGGCCCCCATCCTCTCTCATGCTATGGCTCCCATCCTCTCTCATGCTATGGCCCCCATCCTCTCTCATGCTATAGCCCCCATCCTCTCTCATGCCATAGCCCCCATCCTCTCTCATGCTATGGCCCCCACCCTCTCTCATGCCATAGCCCCCACCCTCTCTCATGCTATGGCCCCCACCCTCTCTCATGCCATAGCCCCCACCCTCTCTCATGCTATGGCCCCCACCCTCTCTCATGCCATAGCCCCCATCCTCTCTCATGCTATGGCCCCCATCCTCTCTCATGCCATAGCCCCCACCCTCTCTCATGCTATGGCCCCCATCCTCTCTCATGCCATAGCCCCCACCCTCTCTCATGCTATGGCCCCCATCCTCTCTCATGCTATGGCTCCCATCCCTCTCTCATGCTATGGCTCCCATCCCTCTCTCATGCTATGGCTCCCATCCTCTCTCATGCTATGGCTCCCATCCCTCTTTCATGCTATGGCTCCCATCCCTCTCTCATGCTATGGCTCCCATCCTCTCTCATGCCATAGCCCCCACCCTCTCTCATGCCATAGCTCCCACCCTCTCTCATGCAATGGCTCCCATCCTCTCTCATGCAATGGCTCCCATCCTCTCTCATGCTATAGCCCCCATCCTCTCTCATGCCATGGCTCCCATCCTCTCTCATGCAATGGCTCCCACCCTCTCTCATGCCATAGCCCCCATCCTCTCTCATGCTATGGCTCCCATCCTCTCTCATGCAATGGCTCCCATCCTCTCTCATGCCATAGCCCCCATCCTCTCTCATGCTATGGCTCCCATCCTCTCTCATGCTATAGCCCCCATCCTCTCTCATGCTATGGCTCCCATCCTCTCTCATGCTATAGCCCCCATCCTCTCTCATGCCATAGCCCCCATCCTCTCTCATGCTATGGCTCCCATCCTCTCTCATGCTATGGCTCCCTTCCTCTCTCATGCTATAGCCCCCAGCCTCTCTCATGCTATGGCCCCCATCCTCTCTCATGCTATGGCCCCCATCCTCTCTCATGCTATGGCTCCCATCCCTCTCTCATGCCATAGCCCCCATCATCTCTCATGCTATGGCTCCCATCCTCTCTCATGCCATAGCCCCCATCCTCTCTCATGCTATGGCCCCCATCCTCTCTCATGCTATGGCTCCCATCCCTCTCTCATGCCAGAGCCCCCATCCTCTCTCATGCTATGGCTCCCATCCCTCTCTCATGCTATGGCTCCCATCCCTCTCTCATGCTATGGCTCCCATCCCTCTCTCATGCTATGGCTCCCATCCCTCTCTCATGCTATGGCTCCCATCCCTCTCTCATGCTATGGCTCCCATCCCTCTCTCATGCTATGGCCCCCATCCTCTCTCATGCTATGGCTCCCATCCCTCTCTCATGCCATAGCCCCCATCCTCTCTCATGCTATGGCCCCCATCCTCTCTCATGCTATGGCTCCCATCCCTCTCTCATGCCATAGCCCCCATCCTCTCTCATGCTATGGCTCCCATCCTCTCTCATGCCATAGCCCCCATCCTCTCTCATGCCATAGCCCCCATCCTCTCTCATGCTATGGCTCCCATCCTCTCTCATGCTATGGCTCCCATCCTCTCTCATGCTATGATCCCCATCCTCTCTCATGCCATAGCCCCCATCCTCTCTCATCCTATGGCTCTTATCCTCTCTCATGCCATAGCCCCCATCCTCTCTCATGCTATGGCCCCCATCCTCTCTCATGCTATGGCCCCCATCCTCTCTCATGCTATGGCTCCCATCCTCTCTCATGCCATAGCCCCCATCCTCTCTCATGCCATAGCCCCCATCCTCTCTCATGCCATAGCTCCCATCCTCTCTCATGCCATAGCCCCCATCCTCTCTCATGCCATAGCCCCCATCCTCTCTCATGCTATGGCCCCCATCCTCTCTCATGCTATGGCCCCCATCCTCTCTCATGCCATAGCCCCCATCCTCTCTCATGCCATAGCCCCCATCCTCTCTCATGCTATGGCTCCCATCCTCTCTCATGCCATAGCCCCCATCCTCTCTCATGCTATGGCTCCCATCCTCTCTCATGCTATGGCTCCCATCCCTCTCTCATGCTATGGCTCCCATCCTCTCTCATGCTATGGCTCCCATCCTCTCTCATGCTATGGCTCCCATCCTCTCTCATGCTATGGCTCCCATCCTCTCTCATGCCATAGCCCCCATCCTCTCTCATGCCATGGCCCCCATCCTCTCTCATGCTATGGCCCCCATCCTCTCTCATGCTATGGCCCCCATCCTCTCTCATCCCATAGCCCCCATCCTCTCTCATGCTATGGCCCCCATCCTCTCTCATGCTATGGCCCCCATCCTCTCTCATGCTATAGCCCCCACCCTCTCTCATGCCATAGCCCCCATCCTCTCTCATGCTATGGCTCCCATCCTCTCTCATGCCATAGCCCCCATCCTCTCTCATGCCATGGCCCCCATCCTCTCTCATGCTATGGCCCCCATCCTCTCTCATGCTATGGCCCCCATCCTCTCTCATGCTATGGCTCCCATCCTCTCTCATGCCATAGCCCCCATCCTCTCTCATGCCATAGCCCCTGTCAGGGAATTTACTGGGGGACTCACAGGACTCCAAAGACCGGACACAGGTTACAAAAGGTCTCGTTTATTAAACTGTATTCACTTCATCCAATTACCAAAATGATACCGCATAATATAATGGATCAGGTTTAACTCTTTTCGCTGGTCCTTCTCTCCATCCGACACTCCCGTTCGGTCAGCGCTTCACGTAGCAAGTACTCGTTCATTCCATCGTTCCGTCGGGCAGGGCTTCTGAGGACCAGTGTACTTTACTCAACGTTTGCTCTCGTTATATCGCCAAACTGGACTTAATCTCCTCTCCGCTAATGTCCCGAGGTCATGCATCGCACCGAGTCCTGGCATCAGCTCGCTCCCCTCCTGCTGTGATTTTCCATTTACACAGCAGGGGGGGGGGGTGCTCTAGCCTGGGGCCTTGACCAGGTGTTTCAAGAGATTACATTGTTCATACACATAAAATGTATCTGCTTTGTTACCAGGTTAATTAATAAGTTACCAGGGCCAATCAATATGTTACACTGAGTTACACTTCCACAATTCCCTCATCTTTTTGTTTTTGTTTATATTAACCATTAATCTAAACATCAATATAAGTAAACAATCAATCACTACTAGTAAACATCATTACAAGTATAAGTAAATAATCAATCACTTTGGTAATCAAATTCCCTTAGGCATACACCGTCATCCTGCAAGAATCACAAAACATTTCGTTGGTCATTGACTCCTTCCATATTGTTCAATCTATTGCATTTGCATCACAAATATATTTTCAAAACAACACTTCACCATCACCAAGATACAACAATTTCACTTCATTTTCAAGTTTTGTAAAGCATCTGCACCATCTGGCAAAAAACGTTTGCCTCCACACAAATGTTAACTTTGTTTGAAAGGAAGGGCTGATCACTTGTGTTTGAATCCAGGTATGAAACATTTTCTCCTAATGTCTTCATAGCTCCTGCACTACTTCGTGTAGGATTTCGCTGTTGTGGTAACACTGCGGAGTCATAGACTGACCCTTCTCTCCATGTAGCATTCTTGCCACTTTTTTTGCTGTGAACCATAATGATTCCTTGAACAAGGCCTTCACCCAGTTGTAGTCGACTTGCCTCTTCCCTCATTGTGAGTGGGCAGCAAGTATTGGTGTGACGTTGATTGGCCAGCAAGATGTGGAACAGGGATGCCGGATGCATCCACACTGATGTTGGGACCATGGTGTTCAGGTCATTCATGGTCCTTACCAGGAGCAATCCAGCAGAATCGTGCACAGCTGTTGTGACAAGGGCACAGCCGTTTTTTGCAGCTCCATGCTGGTTCCCCGGACGTTGGTGAAGTAATAACATATGTCCCCGCATTTCACAGAGGTTGCAGGTAAAATGTCGTTGTCCTGCAACTTCTGATGTGGTGAATGTTCGAAGTCTTCGAACAAGAGTAAGTGATCGCCTTTCTTTCATATGTTGCAGTGTGATCCAGGCAAATGGTCACATAAATTTCCTTGGTGAAGGTAAGCATTCATCTCCAAGTTACACGGGAGAATGTCTTCATCATTCTTTGAGAAAGAGGGTGTATGCCACGGTTAACTTCATTTTTTTAGCCACAAATTTTCTTTCTTTCTTCTTCCCAATTCCGTTAGCAATCCCTCCAAAATGTGATCTCGTCTTATCCTTATGCTCAGTCATATCTGAATCTGCTTTCCGCACACACTGAATCAGATAGGGTACATCTTACCATGAAATCAGCATAATCATGTATATCTTCCGACAGTTTCACATTCAACAATTTGTTGTTTTTCCTTAACACAAAAAGTTATATTCATTTATATGCGTCACACAAATAATATTCAATCAGGTATGTATTTTATTACTAAACTAAGAATAGCATTGTATATGATTACAATCACACACGGGAATACCTAATTCCCAACAACAATTTTCCCAAACCAACAAATTAAGCATAATGTATTATTACCATAATTCCTCTCCACTTTTTCTTTTCCCTCTTTTTTTTTCTAACAGTGTGTCACTCGTGGTGATATGAGTTCATTGATATTGTAATTGACACAACTCATAACATTGTCGTTATGCCATTATCTTAATTCTACTGTTTATGTCGCCATAAAAGTCTTCCTTTTCTGGTTCCACATTTCTTTCCTCATTTGTCACTTCATGTGTTATCATCGTGTTGTTGGTTACCTTATTCAAACACACCGTCACTAAGGCTTTCAAGCAAGCCACCACTAAAACAATTGCCAATATAACTACTAAACCAACACACAAGTCTGCTACTCCTTGTATATATTCATATCTATGACATAGTTATATGTCGATGACATTTAACATTATATACCAAACTAACAAGCTTCCTAAAAGGTAAATAAAGAAAATCCCTTAATATGTAACATAATCAGATTATTTGTCTTACCCTGATCCCCCTATCTCCCGGGGTTGAACTCAATCCCCTGATCATGAGTGTAGTTGTGATACATATTTTCACTCATGTTGTATTTATATCAGCAGGTAATTGTATGTCATGTAGGCAAATAAATGTCACTATTCCAAGTAGGAATATCACATGTTGAAAATGTAATGTTTATCAATGCAAGGGGTGTTAAAATGTAATTCAAATGACTGTAAATCATGACTATCATTTTTCTACCACTGAATGTTCTGCTGGGCTGCTAGGTGCAGCCTCATTTTCTGTGGGATCGTCCACCTTAGCCCCATGTGCTTGCTTGCAATGAGAGGCATGAATCCAACTTTCTATTTTGGGTCCATATTTGTTTCTATTCTTATCAATCTCCTATGGTTTATCAATTCGTTCCAAGATACCGCAACCAAAGGTTTTAACCAAAGCTCTACCAAACTATTTCCAATTTGAACAAAAATGCCAGTGAAACAATGATTCGAAGGATTAACTTCAAGGGGTCAATAAATTTATTCTATAGCCAGATCTAATTTTCCCATCCAATAGTTTGCCTTGCCACATGTCATATTATAACACCTTAATAAACCTTCGAAAAAATGTTTCCCATCTCAACAAATTTCCTTTTTTACAAATAGCCATGTGTAACTTACGTATTTAACTACAATTTCCTCTCAATTTGTTTGGCCTAACTGGCCGCAAAAGTGGCTGCCAGCATGCAGTACCGTTTTTATCTACCAAGGAAGTGTTCCACACAAGACCTCTACCAAAATGTTGTTTGTAAAAACAAATCTGGGATTTCTGATTACATGGATGCACACTCTCAGGACATTTTCAGGCTGCTGTTAACAATCCACTACGATGACTTAATTCCTTTACCCACAATCAAATAATTAGTACAAATTGAGGATATTATCCCTATCACATTCTTTTATAGATTCATTATGTTGGATCTAATTTTTTCCAATAATTTTCCACTGCTGTAAGGCGGAACAATAGCTCTCATAAGTCTTAGTAATATCGTACTTAATTTGCCCAGCAGAGAATAATTTATTTACTATCCTTTCTCATCTGTTAACCAGTGACTTTGTTTAAACTCCAGAACTGAAAAACCCACAATAGTTCAAACCAGCAAAATTTTCTTTACTCTTTTCCCATATAATCTATGCCTAAAACACATCCATACATACAGCACAATTTATATGCTGATAAAATTCAAGTTTATATATATAAAATCCATGAGCAGAGTATTCTGGGAAGTCAGTGTAAGACCTCTCCCAAATTTGGATGATTTTGTACTTCCTCATTTCCTTTTATGAAGCTCATATCCATAAATAGATGTTATTCTCATATACATTCTATCAAAAATGGAATCCCAATTTCAATTTCATAAAATTTGTCAATCAAATTCAAAATGCTTATAGATAAATAAACCAAAAGTCCATTCTTAGAAAACCCTTATGATGTCAAATTGAAATTACCCTTTCTGCCTTCACAATAATCTATCCAAATTTTGACTACACACCCATTTGCATGTCAGTCGACCATTGACCTATCAATCGTGCGGAACAATAGTCCGAAATTCCCACCTGATCATCATGTGACTCTTGTTACTTGGTTTGCCAACAATTGCAACGCAATTGTTCCAAACTTTGTAAATTTAAAATTGCTGTGCCCAAAATAGAAGATCCAATTTTGGCATTTGATCAATTAATTATTAATTTGTTAACAAGCAAAAAGAAAAATGAATCATTCTTGCTCTGAAAACTTTTCAGACACAAGAATCATTGACAGTTGTTCATGTTTGTCCAGTAATCGAATCTGTTGAGGCCAATCATCATTTGGGATTTGCAGCAATGAAGGCCTAATCATTGTCTGAGGTACCGGTAAGCACTGGTACCCTTGATCTTGGTTTGCCCCATGACCTTGTCTTCCTGTTGACATACGGACATCTTCTTCTCCAATGTCCCATCTTTCCACACTCGAAACACCGGTTTCTGTCGTTGTCTGATCTGTGCGCCTGTGCACTTGTATTGCTGGGCTGCATCTCTACATCCCTAAGTTGCCACTGCAATCTCTCGTTATCTCCTGAAACACGAAAAAATTCTCTGTACCGTCCTTTTTGGGGAGACAACTGGAAATCAGATGGGACAACTGTGACTTTCATTCCTAATTTCGAGGGCAGTTGTGCATTTCTCTCCTCCACTGTATCCTGTATCCTTTTTATTTTAAGTTCTAGTTCCGTTATCCGTTCTTGCTGTTCCCGTTGTCTGGATTCACCATCCCAAAGATGGAATGCAAGCCAGTCTACCGTTAGATTCTGTCTCTTCCTGGCTTTCAATCTTTGTTCCAATCTTTCCAATCGACTTCGCTCAAATGTACCATCTCTTGGAAACTCCTCATCATGTCCCTTTGTCCACAAATACCAATTCTCGACCTGCCTTATAGCTTCGGCACCATAACGGTCGTACATATGATGTGTACAAGTACCTTTTTGTGGAATCTCTGGTTGTCCTTGTGTGTTCTTGCAGGCTCCATTTCCCATTCTGCCTTTTATCAAAGTGGCGTTGGATGTGTTGTAGCTTGTTCCAGGTTCCTCTAAAGCTTCACTCGTACCTCCAGGAAGGATCTCTCCACCTGTTCGCACGGTGATTTCCAGAGAATCTCCCTCAGCTGTGGCTTTTGCACAATCCAATCTCACAGATCAGTATTTGCAGATGAGCCGGAGGGTCAGTATGAAGTGGGTGAATCCTCAGGTGTCCGCTCTGTTTGACGGGGAAATCACACAATGGTAACCGCACATATATATCTGTATATAAACTCACCACCTTGCTCAATTTTCCCAGGTTGTCTCCACATTGATAATATCTCGCAAAGATATCAAAGCTTCTTTCTTGAGACCGCATTTTCATCAATCAAACAATCAATATATTCAATTCAATTTATTCAGTTCAATTTATGCAATTAAATTCAATCAATTAGATTCAATCAATTAACAATTCAATCAATTATTCAATTTCAATTAATTCATCAATATTCATCAATAAATCAAATTAATCATTTTGAATGACTCCTTGCATAAGCTCTTTCCCCAATGATGTCAGGACAGGTCCATCCATTGACTGAGATCGAATTTCATCGGTCGTCACCTCGGATTCGTACCTCATGTCAATTGATGAATCGCCGTCCTGTCCTAGGGTCATATCTGACATATTTTCCCATTTTGCCTGGTCTCCACAAATTTTTCTTTGCAACCACTAAAGGCAACTCATCCTTCATTCGTGAGACAGCCAAAATGGATGCCAGATATTAAAGTTCTTTGGGAAAAATATCTCATCATTTTCCTTTTAATAGTACCCAAAATCTCTTGGCAATATAAATTTCGTAAAACTCCTGAAATGGGACTGTCAAATTCCTTCAATCATGCTAAATTTTGAAACTCCATCGCTTGTAATACCCAATTTATCCCATAGGGCTTGAAAGTTCTTTCCCAAGTTCATGCAATCATTCTGCATTTGAACCCTATGATATCATTCATAATAATCATCATGATTTTATAGTCATGGTCCTATCATAATCATCTATTTAAACGAACATTTCCTTTATCACCACAGCTATGTGGTATAATCAACAATAGAATAAAACTGTACATAGCAACAGGCTACCTCATGGCCACTTAGTATACCTATTGACAATAAGTCATAACAATATCGAATAATCATTGAACAATTCAAAAATCGCTTCCACTGCTCTAGCCGCAGCATCCGTGATATTTGTTTGCTCATTCCCTATTCCTGATTCGTCATCAAGGATCTCCATCATCACACAGCGTACTTAATTCCGCATTTTAATGAGAATTCAACAGGAATTTACGACTCAAAGGAAAAAGAACGAGCAGACCTTTTGCAGGATGATCGTTACAAAATCGTTACATATATTAAAGTATTTCTAATGTCGACAAATCATATCTTAATTCTTGCAAGATTTGGTTCTTTGAATAAATCACAGCACCGGGAGAACCAGCTCCAAAAATGGATCTTTGTGTTTATTCAGCACCCTAGTAATTGGTTCTTTGTGTACTAATTACACAGCACCCAGGCCCCGCTCATATGGATCTTTGTGCAGCGCTACACAGCACCTGAGCAAAAGGGGTTTCATCTACATTTTCCCTATCTGGTGTACCATCCGTGATATTTGTCTGCTCATTCACTATTCCTGATTCGTCATCAAGGATCTCCATCATCACACAGCGTACTTAATTCCGCTTTTTAATGAGAGTTCAACAGGAATTTACGACTCAAAGGAAAAGAACGAGCAGACCTTTTGCAGGACGATAACTGGAATTAGTCGTGAAAATATATCCAAAATACTCAAAATAGACACCCACAAAAATCGTTTCCATTTAAAAAACATCGCCTTTACTGCTCCAGTCGCAGCATTTGTCACTTTGTTTGCTCATCCGCATGACCAAAACGAAATAAAGGGAGCTCAACCATTACACTGCGCTTTTAATGGCGCATGCCATAGAAACTCAACGCAATTTCGACTCGGCCAGCAAACGAGCAAATTGTGCAGGATGTTAACTGGAATTAGTCGTGAAAAATATATCCAAGTTCACAAAAATACACACCCACACAAATAAACAACATTTATTCCGTTTAACAGAACAAACATTTCCTCTATCATGACATGCATGTCTTCAAAATTATATGCCCAAGAGAAAAAGTAAAATTAATTAAAACTGCGGGCAGTGATGATCCGGGGACCATACCGCTCCATCCTGATTGGACGAGTGCGTGCTAGAGTCGTTAACAACGACAGTCCAGATCCGATTGTTCAAAATTTCAACTCAATCGATCGAAAAATGAACGCAGGGATGCATTTTAAAGGTGCAGTGGCACTAACTGAGTTGCCACGAATATGGCCA
Source organism: Myxine glutinosa (assembly GCF_964187855.1). Taxonomy (NCBI): domain Eukaryota; kingdom Metazoa; phylum Chordata; class Myxini; order Myxiniformes; family Myxinidae; genus Myxine; species Myxine glutinosa. The sequence goes on from NC_136267.1 coordinate 15,358,833, forward strand.
CGAAATTGCCAATATGGCCATCACAAAATATTTTCCTTAATCAATTGGCTCATAGCATAACCAATCTGCAAGTATTTCATCCGAAGATGTATCTCTCAGGAATTTTAATTAAATAAGTCATTTATAAATCAACGAGTTAATTTATTAAATGATTAATCAATAAATCAATATTTTCCTTGACAGCCACATCACTTGGTCAGTGTCATGTCCAAATATCAGCTTCCTTACTCAAAAGGTGCCTGAGTTAATGTAATGTAATTACTGTAATAAGATTACTGCAATTACTGTAATGATTACTGCAATTACCGGAACTGTAATTACTGTAATTACCTCAGGTAATTACTGTAATGTAATTACTGTAATGTAATAAGAAATGTAATTAATTAAATAAGTACTTCATTAATCGTTAATAATGAAATAATTCCTGAATTCTCATTCGATTCACTTGACATTCGAATGTCCCCAAAACGTTGGAGCAAAACGTTGCAACAACGAAAGTGAAACGTTGTAGCGACGTTGTGGAAACGTCAGCAAAACACAACATTTAAATGTTCACAAAACGTTGGAGCAAAACGTTGCAACAACGAAAGTGAAACGTTGTGGCGACGTTGTGGAAACGTCAGCAAAACACAACATTTGAATGTTCCCAAAACGTTGGAGCAAAACGTTGCAACAACGAAAGTGAAACGTTGTAGCGACGTTGTGGAAACGTCAGCAAAACACAACATTTAAATGTTCACAAAACGTTGGAGCAAAACGTTGCAACAACGAAAGTGAAACGTTGTAGCGACGTTGTGGAAACGTTAGCACAACCCAACCTTTGAATGGTCCCAAACGTTTTGACAACAAATGGTCACAAGTCATTATCACATTGCAATGACCTCTAAACATTCCTAAACCAATATCCCATTAAAAAATCCCATTAAAATCCCATATTTTGTCACCCTTTGCATTGTTGAAAGCAATTAATTCCATAACTTAATATTACCTCAATTTATATATACTAGGGCGTGCCCGCACGTACGTGCTCGCCCGTACGTGCTTGCAAAAAACATGCGTGCAAACAACAACAACAAAACTTTGAAACCACGTGGCAGTAACGACCACAGAACCCCCCCTTCTATTTGCATGCAATGGTTTGGTCCATTCGCAAAGCCAAAGCGAACGACCACAGAACCCCCCTTCTATTTACATGCAATGGTTCGGTCCATCCGCAGAGCCAAAGCGAACGACCACAGAACCCCCCTTCTATTTACATGCAATGGTTCGGTCCATCCGCAGAGCCAAAGCGAACGACCCGCGAGCACGGCGACCACACCCTGGGACCCACCCGTCCGATTAATTTCAAACCTTGAAAAGGCACATCCTCGGGTCCCCACAAATATACCTGGCAAGTTTCAAGTATATCGGACCGGTAGTTGTTGAGAAACAGCGGTCGCATACAGACATACCGACACACACACCGAGATTACTGGAATTATAGATAGATAAAAATCCGATCTCATTAAAACCTTCATACAAACCACTAGCATATATTATTCCTAGGACTAAAATCACCAGGACCATTATCAAACATTTATCAAAATATTAGGACCATCATCAAACGAATGAATGACTCAATCCTTTAATGACTCCATCCAAACCCAGACATTTTGAGTTCCGTAACTTTTATACTTCAAATTTTCCATTCCTTCCCTTCCTTATCCTTCGATGTAGGGATGGGTTCTTTTTAGGATCATGTTGCATCGAGCATTATTTTTCAAACAGTGTGACTATTAAGCCCACGCCAAGACCTCTGACATCCCACCATTAACACCTATTTTAAGCGTGCCGAATCAGTAAGCATCACCCCTTCTATGAGCCTCGACCAGAGGGTGGTTGTCACCCACAAACACTCGTCGCTAGCTATTCCATTGTCTGTTGATTCCCATTCTGCTGTTTTTGTCTCATAATCAAGATAAATTTGGAACAGCCCTTTAAACTAACACCAAGCAGATCAATTTTTATATTTAAATATAAAATCATTTTCTCATTAATTCATAATCATAAAATCATTTAATCCGTGTCACCCATGCTATTTATCTAGCAAATTTCGTCAAAAAATACAACAGCACTGGTTCCGTGTCACCCATGCTATTTACCTAGCAAATTTCGTCAAAAAAAATACAACAGCACTGGTTCCGTGTCACCCATGCTATTTATCTAGCAAATTTCGTCAAAAAAAAATACAACAGCACTGGTTCCGTGTCACCCATGCTATTTATCTAGCAAATTTCGTCAAAAAAAAATACAACAGCACTGGTTCCGTGTCACCCATGCTATTTATCTAGCAAATTTCGTCAAAAAAATACAACAGCACTGGTTCCGTGTCACCCATGCTATTTATCTAGCAAATTTCGTCAAAAAAATACAACAGCACTGGTTCCGTGTCACCCATGCTATTTATCTAGCAAATTTCGTCAAAAAAATACAACAGCACTGGTTCCGTGTCACCCATGCTATTTATCTAGCAAATTTCGTCAAAAAAAAAATACAACAGCACTGGTTCCGTGTCACCCATGCTATTTATCTAGCAAATTTCGTCAAAAAAAAAATACAACAGCACTGGTTCCGTGTCACCCATGCTATTTATCTAGCAAATTTCGTCAAAAAAATACAACAGCACTGGTTCCGTGTCACCCATGCTATTTATCTAGCAAATTTCGTCAAAAAAATACAACAGCACTGGTTCCGTGTCACCCATGCTATTTATCTAGCAAATTTCGTCAAAAAAATACAACAGCACTGGTTCCGTGTCACCCATGCTATTTATCTAGCAAATTTCGTCAAAAAAAAAATACAACAGCACTGGTTCCGTGTCACCCATGCTATTTATCTAGCAAATTTCGTCAAAAAAAAAATACAACAGCACTGGTTCCGTGTCACCCATGCTATTTATCTAGCAAATTTCGTCAAAAAAATACAACAGCACTGGTTCCGTGTCACCCATGCTATTTATCTAGCAAATTTCGTCAAAAAAATACAACAGCACTGGTTCCGTGTCACCCATGCTATTTATCTAGCAAATTTCGTCAAAAAAATACAACAGCACTGGTTCCGTGTCACCCATGCTATTTATCTAGCAAATTTCGTCAAAAAAATACAACAGCACTGGTTCCGTGTCACCCATGCTATTTATCTAGCAAATTTCGTCAAAAAAATACAACAGCACTGGTTCCGTGTCACCCATGCTATTTATCTAGCAAATTTCGTCAAAAAAAATACAACAGCACTGCTCCCAAAATTCTCTATTTAAAACGGGTGTACACGATTGTACACGTGTACGGACGGACCTTACCGAACCGGCAAACAAGTCGCTTCATGCACATCAGTGGTGCGTTTCTTCGTGGCGCGTGTCAGAAGAATTACACAGCGCAGGAAAAATACGTATTTACAGAAATCGTTAAAAAAAAAAACTCGGATAATCGCTAAAATCGTTGTGGCCGGTGTACCATATTGGAAATATATATATATATAAATATAATTCCGTTTCCCGGTTCCCTGTCGCTCGCCGAGCGCCGATCAAGTCAAGTGCTTCGAACAAGTGCAAAAAAAAGTAGTACTTTATCCGTGTGCGAGTGGGTAAACGAGTGTACCGGCCTTACACGTCCTTGAAACAAGCGGTCGCAAGGTGCACACTTGCTCCGCCCGCTTCCAGGTCACAGTAAGGCCCTTTAATAACCAGCGCCAAGAAGCCCCAGATCACCTGCTCCCCCATGTATGTACCCATAACTTCCAAGTTCGTAATCATATTGGGCAAGACAAGACACACTCACCTTTTAAAGAAGACTTGCTTGTACAATTGATCGCAGCGGTGCCTCCAAGATTGTCAGGGAATTTACTGGGGGACTCACAGGACTCCAAAGACCGGACACAGGTTACAAAAGGTCTCGTTTATTAAACTGTATTCACTTCATCCAATTACCAAAATGATACCGCATAATATAATGGATCAGGTTTAACTCTTTTCGCTGGTCCTTCTCTCCATCCGACACTCCCGTTCGGTCAGCGCTTCACGTAGCAAGTACTCGTTCATTCCATCGTTCCGTCGGGCAGGGCTTCTGAGGACCAGTGTACTTTACTCAACGTTTGCTCTCGTTATATCGCCAAACTGGACTTAATCTCCTCTCCGCTAATGTCCCGAGGTCATGCATCGCACCGAGTCCTGGCATCAGCTCGCTCCCCTCCTGCTGTGATTTTCCATTTACACAGCAGGGGGGGGGGGTGCTCTAGCCTGGGGCCTTGACCAGGTGTTTCAAGAGATTACATTGTTCATACACATAAAATGTATCTGCTTTGTTACCAGGTTAATTAATAAGTTACCAGGGCCAATCAATATGTTACACTGAGTTACACTTCCACACCCCCATCCTCTCTCATGCTATGGCTCCCATCCTCTCTCATGCTATGGCTCCCATCCCTCTCTCATGCCATAGCCCCCATCCTCTCTCATGCTATGGCTCCCATCCTCTCTCATGCCATAGCCCCCATCCTCTCTCATGCTATGGCTCCCATCCTCTCTCATGCTATGGCTCCCATCCTCTCTCATGCTATGGCTCCCATCCCTCTCTCATGCTATGGCTCCCATCCCTCTCTCATGCTATGGCTCCCATCCCTCTCTCATGCTATGGCTCCCAGCCTCTCTCATGCCATAGCCCCCATCCTCTCTCATGCTATGGCTCCCATCCTCTCTCATGCCATAGCCCCCATCCTCTCTCATGCTATGGCCCCCATCCTCTCTCATGCTATGGCTCCCATCCTCTCTCATGCCATAGCCCCCATCCTCTCTCATGCCATAGCCCCCATCCTCTCTCATGCTATAGCCCCCACCCTCTCTCATGCCATAGCCCCCATCCTCTCTCATGCTATGGCTCCCATCCTCTCTCATGCCATAGCCCCCATCCTCTCTCATGCCATAGCCCCCATCCTCTCTCATGCTATGGCCCCCATCCTCTCTCATGCTATGGCCCCCATCCTCTCTCATGCTATGGCTCCCATCCTCTCTCATGCCATAGCCCCCATCCTCTCTCATGCCATAGCCCCCATCCTCTCTCATGCTATGGCTCCCATCCTCTCTCATGCTATGGCTCCCATCCCTCTCTCATGCCATAGCCCCCTTCCTCTCTCATGCTATGGCTCCCAACCTCTCTCATGCCATAGCCCCCATCCTCTCTCATGCTATGGCTCCCATCCTCTCTCATGCTATGGCTCCCATCCTCTCTCATGCTATGGCTCCCATCCGTCTCTCATGCTATGGCTCCCATCCCTCTCTCATGCTATGGCTCCCATCCCTCTCTCATGCTATGGCTCCCATCCTCTCTCATGCCATAGCCCCCATCCTCTCTCATGCTATGGCTCCCATCCTCTCTCATGCCATAGCCCCCATCCTCTCTCATGCTATGGCCCCCATCCTCTCTCATGCTATGGCTCCCATCCTCTCTCATGCCATAGCCCCCATCCTCTCTCATGCCATAGCCCCCATCCTCTCTCATGCTATGGCTCCCATCCTCTCTCATGCCATAGCCCCCATCCTCTCTCATGCCATAGCCCCCATCCTCTCTCATGCTATGGCCCCCATCCTCTCTCATGCTATGGCTCCCATCCTCTCTCATGCCATAGCCCCCATCCTCTCTCATGCCATAGCCCCCATCCTCTCTCATGCTATGGCTCCCATCCTCTCTCATGCCATAGCCCCCATCCTCTCTCATGCCATAGCCCCCATCCTCTCTCATGCTATGGCTCCCATCCTCTCTCATGCCATAGCCCCCATCCTCTCTCATGCCATAGCCCCCATCCTCTCTCATGCTATGGCTCCCATCCTCTCTCATGCTATGGCTCCCATCCCTCTCTCATGCTATGGCTCCCATCCTCACTCATGCTATGGCTCCCATCCTCTCTCATGCTATGGCTCCCATCCTCTCTCATGCCATAGCCCCCATCCTCTCTCATGCCATAGCCCCCATCCTCTCTCATGCTATGGCCCCCATCCTCTCTCATGCTATGGCCCCCATCCTCTCTCATGCCATAGCCCCCATCCTCTCTCATGCTATGGCCCCCATCCTCTCTCATGCTATGGCCCCCATCCTCTCTCATGCTATGGCCCCCATCCTCTCTCATGCTATGGCCCCCATCCTCTCTCATGCTATGGCCCCCATCCTCTCTCATGCTATAGCCCCCACCCTCTCTCATGCCATAGCCTCCATCCTCTCTGGAGAGATAGCCCCCATCCTCTCTGCCATAGCCCCCTCTAGCCCCCACCCTCTCTCATGCCATAGCCCCCATCCTCTCTCATGCTATGGCTCCCATCCTCTCTCATGCCATAGCCTCCATCCTCTCTCATGCCATAGCCCCCATCCTCTCTCATGCTATGGCCCCCATCCTCTCTCATGCTATGGCCCCCATCCTCTCTCATGCTATGGCTCCCATCCTCTCTCATGCCATAGCCCCCATCCTCTCTCATGCCATAGCCCCCATCCTCTCTCATGCTATGGCTCCCATCCTCTCTCATGCTATGGCTCCCATCCTCTCTCATGCCATAGCCTCCATCCTCTCTCATGCCATAGCCCCCATCCTCTCTCATGCTATGGCCCCCATCCTCTCTCATGCTATGGCCCCCATCCTCTCTCATGCTATGGCTCCCATCCTCTCTCATGCCATAGCCCCCATCCTCTCTCATGCCATAGCCCCCATCCTCTCTCATGCTATGGCTCCCATCCTCTCTCATGCTATGGCTCCCATCCTCTCTCATGCCATAGCCCCCATCCTCTCTCATGCTATGGCTCCCATCCTCTCTCATGCTATGGCTCCCATCCTCTCTCATGCCATAGCCCCCATCCTCTCTCATGCTATGGCTCCCATCCTCTCTCATGCCATAGCCCCCATCCTCTCTCATGCCATAGCCCCCATCCTCTCTCATGCTATGGCTCCCATCCTCTCTCATGCCATAGCCCCCATCCTCTCTCATGCCATAGCCCCCATCCTCTCTCATGCTATGGCTCCCATCCTCTCTCATGCCATAGCCCCCATCCTCTCTCATGCTATGGCTCCCATCCTCTCTCATGCCATAGCCCCCATCCTCTCTCATGCCATAGCCCCCATCCTCTCTCATGCCATAGCCCCCATCCTCTCTCATGCCATAGCCCCCATCCTCTCTCATGCTATGGCTCCCATCCTCTCTCATGCTATGGCTCCCATCCTCTCTCATGCCATAGCCTCCATCCTCTCTCATGCCATAGCCCCCATCCTCTCTCATGCTATGGCCCCCATCCTCTCTCATGCTATGGCCCCCATCCTCTCTCATGCTATGGCTCCCATCCTCTCTCATGCCATAGCCCCCATCCTCTCTCATGCCATAGCCCCCATCCTCTCTCATGCTATGGCTCCCATCCTCTCTCATGCTATGGCTCCCATCCTCTCTCATGCCATAGCCCCCATCCTCTCTCATGCTATGGCTCCCATCCTCTCTCATGCTATGGCTCCCATCCTCTCTCATGCTATGGCTCCCATCCCTCTCTCATGCTATGGCTCCCATCCCTCTCTCATGCTATGGCTCCCATCCCTCTCTCATGCTATGGCTCCCATCCTCTCTCATGCCATAGCCCCCATCCTCTCTCATGCTATGGCTCCCATCCTCTCTCATGCCATAGCCCCCATCCTCTCACATGCTATGGCCCCCATCCTCTCTCATGCTATGGCTCCCATCCTCTCTCATGCCATAGCCCCCATCCTCTCTCATGCCATAGCCCCCATCCTCTCTCATGCTATGGCTCCCATCCTCTCTCATGCCATAGCCCCCATCCTCTTTCATGCCATAGCCCCCATCCTCTCTCATGCTATGGCCCCCATCCTCTCTCATGCTATGGCTCCCATCCTCTCTCATGCCATAGCCCCCATCCTCTCTCATGCTATGGCTCCCATCCTCTCTCATGCCATAGCCCCCATCCTCTCTCATGCTATGGCTCCCATCCTCTCTCATGCCATAGCCCCCATCCTCTCTCATGCTATGGCTCCCATCCTCTCTCATGCCATAGCCCCCATCCTCTCTCATGCCATAGCCCCCATCCTCTCTCATGCTATGGCTCCCATCCTCTCTCATGCCATAGCCCCCATCCTCTCTCATGCCATAGCCCCCATCCTCTCTCATGCCATGGCTCCCATCCTCTCTCATGCCATAGCCCCCATCCTCTCTCATGCTATGGCCCCCATCCTCTCTCATGCTATGGCTCCCATCCTCTCTCATGCCATAGCCCCCATCCTCTCTCATGCTATGGCTCCCATCCTCTCTCATGCTATGGCTCCCATCCTCTCTCATGCTATGGCTCCCATCCTCTCTCATGCCATAGCCCCCATCCTCTCTCATGCTATGGCTCCCATCCTCTCTCATGCCATAGCCCCCATCCTCTCTCATGCTATGGCTCCCATCCTCTCTCATGCCATAGCCCCCATCCTCTCTCATGCTATGGCCCCCATCCTCTCTCATGCCATAGCCCCCATCCTCTCTCATCCTATGGCTCCCATCCTCTCTCATGCCATAGCCCCCATCCTCTCTCATGCTATGGCTCCCATCCTCTCTCATGCCATAGCCCCCATCCTCTCTCATGCTATGGCTCCCATCCTCTCTCATGCCATAGCCCCCATCCTCTCTCATGCTATGGCTCCCATCCTCTCTCATGCCATAGCCCCCATCCTCTCTCATGCTATGGCCCCCATCCTCTCTCATGCCATAGCCCCCATCCTCTCTCATCCTATGGCTCCCATCCTCTCTCATGCCATAGCCCCCATCCTCTCTCATGCTGTGGCTCCCATCCTCTCTCATGCCATAGCCCCCATCCTCTCTCATGCTATGGCTCCCATCCTCTCTCATGCTATGCCCCCATCCTCTCTCATGCTATGGCCCCCATCCTCTCTCATGCCATAGCCCCCATCCTCTCTCATGCTATGGCTCCCATCCTCTCTCATGCTATGGCTCCCATCCCTCTCTCATGCTATGGCTCCCATCCTCTCTCATGCTATGGCTCCCATCCTCTCTCATGCTATGGCTCCCATCCCTCTCTCATGCTATGGCTCCCACCCCTCTCTCATGCTATGGCTCCCATCCCTCTCTCATGCTATGGCTCCCATCCCTCTCTCATGCTATGGCTCCCATCCCTCTCTCATGCTATGGCTCCCATCCCTCTCTCATGCTATGGCTCCCATCCTCTCTCATGCTATGGCTCCCATCCCTCTCTCATGCTATGGCTCCCACCCCTCTCTCATGCTATGGCTCCCATCCCTCTCTCATGCTATGGCTCCCATCCCTCTCTCATGCTATGGCTCCCATCCCTCTCTCATGCTATGGCTCCCATCCCTCTCTCATGCTATGGCTCCCATCCCTCTCTCATGCTATGGCTCCCATCCTCTCTCATGCTATGGCTCCCATCCCTCTCATGCTATGGCTCCCATCCCTCTGTCATGCTATGGCTCCCATCCCTCTCATGTGATGGCTCCCATCCCTCTCTCATGCTATGGCTCCCATCCCTCTCTCATGCTATGGCTCCCATCCCTCTCTCATGCTATGGCTCCCATCCCTCTCTCATGGTATGGCTCCCATCCCTCTCTCATGCTATGGCTCCCATCCCTCTCTCATGCTATGGCTCCCATCCCTCTCATGTGATGGCTCCCATCCCTCTCTCATGCTATGGCTCCCATCCCTCTCTCATGCTATGGCTCCCATCCCTCTCTCATGCTATGGCTCCCATCCCTCTCTCATGCTATGGCTCCCATCCCTCTGTCATGCTATGGCTCCCATCCTCTCTCATGCTATGGCTCCCATCCTCTCTCATGCTATGGCTCCCATCCCTCTCTCATGCTATGGCCCCCACCCTCTCTCATGCTATGGCCCCCATCCTCTCTCATGCTATGGCCCCCATCCTCTCTCATGCTATGGCTCCCATCCCTCTCTCATGCTATGGCCCCCACCCTCTCTCATGCTATGGCTCCCATCCCTCTCTCTTGCTATAGCCCCCACCCTCTCTCATGCTATGGCCCCCACCCTCTCTCAGGCTATAGCCCCCATCCTCTCTCATGCTATGGCTCCCATCCCTCTCTCATGCTATGGCCCCCACCCTCTCTCATGCTATGGCCCCCACCCTCTCTCATGCTATAGCCCCCATCCTCTCTCATGCTATGGCTCCCATCCCTCTCTCATGCTATCGCCCCCATCCTCTCTCATGCTATAGCCCCCATCCTCTCTCATGCCATAGCCCCCACCCTCTCTCATGCTATAGCCCCCACCCTCTCTCATGCCATAGCCCCCATCCTCTCTCATGCCATAGCCCCCATCCTCTCTCATGCTATGGCTCCCATCCTCTCTCATGCCATAGCCCCCATCCTCTCTCATGCCATAGCCCCCATCCTCTCTCATGCTATGGCCCCCATCCTCTCTCATGCTATGGCTCCCATCCTCTCTCATGCCACAGCCCCCATCCTCTCTCATGCCATAGCCCCCATCCTCTCTCATGCTATGGCTCCCATCCTCTCTCATGCCATAGCCCCCATCCTCTCTCATGCCATAGCCCCCATCCTCTCTCATGCTATGGCCCCCATCCTCTCTCATGCCATACCCCCCATCCTCTCACATGCTATGGCCCCCATCCTCTCTCATGCTATGGCTCCCATCCTCTCTCATGCCATAGCCCCCATCCTCTCTCATGCCATAGCCCCCATCCTCTCTCATGCTATGGCTCCCATCCTCTCTCATGCCATAGCCCCCATCCTCTTTCATGCCAAAGCCCCCATCCTCTCTCATGCTATGGCCCCCATCCTCTCTCATGCTATGGCTCCCATCCTCTCTCATGCCATAGCCCCCATCCTCTCTCATGCTATGGCTCCCATCCTCTCTCATGCCATAGCCCCCATCCTCTCTCATGCCATAGCCCCCATCCTCTCTCATGCTATGGCTCCCATCCTCTCTCATGCCATAGCCCCCATCCTCTCTCATGCTATGGCTCCCATCCTCTCTCATGCCATAGCCCCCATCCTCTCTCATGCCATAGCCCCCATCCTCTCTCATGCTATGGCTCCCATCCTCTCTCATGCCATAGCCCCCATCCTCTCTCATGCCATAGCCCCCATCCTCTCTCATGCCATGGCTCCCATCCTCTCTCATGCCATAGCCCCCATCCTCTCTCATGCTATGGCCCCCATCCTCTCTCATGCTATGGCTCCCATCCTCTCTCATGCCATAGCCCCCATCCTCTCTCATGCTATGGCTCCCATCCTCTCTCATGCTATGGCTCCCATCCTCTCTCATGCTATGGCTCCCATCCTCTCTCATGCCATAGCCCCCATCCTCTCTCATGCTATGGCTCCCATCCTCTCTCATGCCATAGCCCCCATCCTCTCTCATGCTATGGCCCCCATCCTCTCTCATGCCATAGCCCCCATCCTCTCTCATCCTATGGCTCCCATCCTCTCTCATGCCATAGCCCCCATCCTCTCTCATGCTATGGCTCCCATCCTCTCTCATGCCATAGCCCCCATCCTCTCTCATGCTATGGCTCCCATCCTCTCTCATGCCATAGCCCCCATCCTCTCTCATGCTATGGCTCCCATCCTCTCTCATGCCATAGCCCCCATCCTCTCTCATGCTATGGCCCCCATCCTCTCTCATCCTATGGCTCCCATCCCTCTCTCATGCTATGGCTCCCATCCTCTCTCATGCCATAGCCCCCATCCTCTCTCATGCCATAGCCCCCATCCTCTCTCATCCTATGGCTCCCATCCCTCTCTCATGCTATGGCTCCCATCCCTCTCTCATGCTATGGCTCCCATCCCTCTCTCATGCTATGGCTCCCATCCCTCTCTCATGCTATGGCCCCCATCCTCTCTCATGCTATGGCTCCCATCCCTCTCTCATGCCATAGCCCCCATCCTCTCTCATGCTATGGCCCCCATCCTCTCTCATGCTATGGCTCCCATCCCTCTCTCATGCCATAGCCCCCATCCTCTCTCATGCTATGGCTCCCATCCTCTCTCATGCCATAGCCCCCATCCTCTCTCATGCCATAGCCCCCATCCTCTCTCATGCTATGGCTCCCATCCTCTCTCATGCTATGGCTCCCATCCTCTCTCATGCTATGATCCCCATCCTCTCTCATGCCATAGCCCCCATCCTCTCTCATCCTATGGCTCTTATCCTCTCTCATGCCATAGCCCCCATCCTCTCTCATGCTATGGCCCCCATCCTCTCTCATGCTATGGCCCCCATCCTCTCTCATGCTATGGCTCCCATCCTCTCTCATGCCATAGCCCCCATCCTCTCTCATGCCATAGCCCCCATCCTCTCTCATGCCATAGCTCCCATCCTCTCTCATGCCATAGCCCCCATCCTCTCTCATGCCATAGCCCCCATCCTCTCTCATGCTATGGCCCCCATCCTCTCTCATGCTATGGCCCCCATCCTCTCTCATGCCATAGCCCCCATCCTCTCTCATGCCATAGCCCCCATCCTCTCTCATGCTATGGCTCCCATCCTCTCTCATGCCATAGCCCCCATCCTCTCTCATGCTATGGCTCCCATCCTCTCTCATGCTATGGCTCCCATCCCTCTCTCATGCTATGGCTCCCATCCTCTCTCATGCTATGGCTCCCATCCTCTCTCATGCTATGGCTCCCATCCTCTCTCATGCCATAGCCCCCATCCTCTCTCATGCCATGGCCCCCATCCTCTCTCATGCTATGGCCCCCATCCTCTCTCATGCTATGGCCCCCATCCTCTCTCATCCCATAGCCCCCATCCTCTCTCATGCTATGGCCCCCATCCTCTCTCATGCTATGGCCCCCATCCTCTCTCATGCTATAGCCCCCACCCTCTCTCATGCCATAGCCCCCATCCTCTCTCATGCTATGGCTCCCATCCTCTCTCATGCCATAGCCCCCATCCTCTCTCATGCCATGGCCCCCATCCTCTCTCATGCTATGGCCCCCATCCTCTCTCATGCTATGGCCCCCATCCTCTCTCATGCTATGGCTCCCATCCTCTCTCATGCCATAGCCCCCATCCTCTCTCATGCCATAGCCCCTGTCAGGGAATTTACTGGGGGACTCACAGGACTCCAAAGACCGGACACAGGTTACAAAAGGTCTCGTTTATTAAACTGTATTCACTTCATCCAATTACCAAAATGATACCGCATAATATAATGGATCAGGTTTAACTCTTTTCGCTGGTCCTTCTCTCCATCCGACACTCCCGTTCGGTCAGCACTTCACGTAGCAAGTACTCGTTCATTCCATCGTTCCGTCGGGCAGGGCTTCTGAGGACCAGTGTACTTTACTCAACGTTTGCTCTCGTTATATCGCCAAACTGGACTTAATCTCCTCTCCGCTAATGTCCCGAGGTCATGCATCGCACCGAGTCCTGGCATCAGCTCGCTCCCCTCCTGCTGTGATTTTCCATTTACACAGCAGGGGGGGGGGGGGGTGCTCTAGCCTGGGGCCTTGACCAGGTGTTTCAAGAGATTACATTGTTCATACACATAAAATGTATCTGCTTTGTTACCAGGTTAATTAATAAGTTACCAGGGCCAATCAATATGTTACACTGAGTTACACTTCCACAATTCCCTCATCTTTTTGTTTTTGTTTATATTAACCATTAATCTAAACATCAATATAAGTAAACAATCAATCACTACTAGTAAACATCATTACAAGTATAAGTAAATAATCAATCACTTTGGTAATCAAATTCCCTTAGGCATACACCGTCATCCTGCAAGAATCACAAAACATTTCGTTGGTCATTGACTCCTTCCATATTGTTCAATCTATTGCATTTGCATCACAAATATATTTTCAAAACAACACTTCACCATCACCAAGATACAACAATTTCACTTCATTTTCAAGTTTTGTAAAGCATCTGCACCATCTGGCAAAAAACGTTTGCCTCCACACAAATGTTAACTTTGTTTGAAAGGAAGGGCTGATCACTTGTGTTTGAATCCAGGTATGAAACATTTTCTCCTAATGTCTTCATAGCTCCTGCACTACTTCGTGTAGGATTTCGCTGTTGTGGTAACACTGCGGAGTCATAGACTGACCCTTCTCTCCATGTAGCATTCTTGCCACTTTTTTTGCTGTGAACCATAATGATTCCTTGAACAAGGCCTTCACCCAGTTGTAGTCGACTTGCCTCTTCCCTCATTGTGAGTGGGCAGCAAGTATTGGTGTGACGTTGATTGGCCAGCAAGATGTGGAACAGGGATGCCGGATGCATCCACACTGATGTTGGGACCATGGTGTTCAGGTCATTCATGGTCCTTACCAGGAGCAATCCAGCAGAATCGTGCACAGCTGTTGTGACAAGGGCACAGCCGTTTTTTGCAGCTCCATGCTGGTTCCCCGGACGTTGGTGAAGTAATAACATATGTCCCCGCATTTCACAGAGGTTGCAGGTAAAATGTCGTTGTCCTGCAACTTCTGATGTGGTGAATGTTCGAAGTCTTCGAACAAGAGTAAGTGATCGCCTTTCTTTCATATGTTGCAGTGTGATCCAGGCAAATGGTCACATAAATTTCCTTGGTGAAGGTAAGCATTCATCTCCAAGTTACACGGGAGAATGTCTTCATCATTCTTTGAGAAAGAGGGTGTATGCCACGGTTAACTTCATTTTTTTAGCCACAAATTTTCTTTCTTTCTTCTTCCCAATTCCGTTAGCAATCCCTCCAAAATGTGATCTCGTCTTATCCTTATGCTCAGTCATATCTGAATCTGCTTTCCGCACACACTGAATCAGATAGGGTACATCTTACCATGAAATCAGCATAATCATGTATATCTTCCGACAGTTTCACATTCAACAATTTGTTGTTTTTCCTTAACACAAAAAGTTATATTCATTTATATGCGTCACACAAATAATATTCAATCAGGTATGTATTTTATTACTAAACTAAGAATAGCATTGTATATGATTACAATCACACACGGGAATACCTAATTCCCAACAACAATTTTCCCAAACCAACAAATTAAGCATAATGTATTATTACCATAATTCCTCTCCACTTTTTCTTTTCCCTCTTTTTTTTTCTAACAGTGTGTCACTCGTGGTGATATGAGTTCATTGATATTGTAATTGACACAACTCATAACATTGTCGTTATGCCATTATCTTAATTCTACTGTTTATGTCGCCATAAAAGTCTTCCTTTTCTGGTTCCACATTTCTTTCCTCATTTGTCACTTCATGTGTTATCATCGTGTTGTTGGTTACCTTATTCAAACACACCGTCACTAAGGCTTTCAAGCAAGCCACCACTAAAACAATTGCCAATATAACTACTAAACCAACACACAAGTCTGCTACTCCTTGTATATATTCATATCTATGACATAGTTATATGTCGATGACATTTAACATTATATACCAAACTAACAAGCTTCCTAAAAGGTAAATAAAGAAAATCCCTTAATATGTAACATAATCAGATTATTTGTCTTACCCTGATCCCCCTATCTCCCGGGGTTGAACTCAATCCCCTGATCATGAGTGTAGTTGTGATACATTTTTTCACTCATGTTGTATTTATATCAGCAGGTAATTGTATGTCATGTAGGCAAATAAATGTCACTATTCCAAGTAGGAATATCACATGTTGAAAATGTAATGTTTATCAATGCAAGGGGTGTTAAAATGTAATTCAAATGACTGTAAATCATGACTATCATTTTTCTACCACTGAATGTTCTGCTGGGCTGCTAGGTGCAGCCTCATTTTCTGTGGGATCGTCCACCTTAGCCCCATGTGCTTGCTTGCAATGAGAGGCATGAATCCAACTTTCTATTTTGGGTCCATATTTGTTTCTATTCTTATCAATCTCCTATGGTTTATCAATTCGTTCCAAGATACCGCAACCAAAGGTTTTAACCAAAGCTCTACCAAACTATTTCCAATTTGAACAAAAATGCCAGTGAAACAATGATTCGAAGGATTAACTTCAAGGGGTCAATAAATTTATTCTATAGCCAGATCTAATTTTCCCATCCAATAGTTTGCCTTGCCACATGTCATATTATAACACCTTAATAAACCTTCGAAAAAATGTTTCCCATCTCAACAAATTTCCTTTTTTACAAATAGCCATGTGTAACTTACGTATTTAACTACAATTTCCTCTCAATTTGTTTGGCCTAACTGGCCGCAAAAGTGGCTGCCAGCATGCAGTACCGTTTTTATCTACCAAGGAAGTGTTCCACACAAGACCTCTACCAAAATGTTGTTTGTAAAAACAAATCTGGGATTTCTGATTACATGGATGCACACTCTCAGGACATTTTCAGGCTGCTGTTAACAATCCACTACGATGACTTAATTCCTTTACCCACAATCAAATAATTAGTACAAATTGAGGATATTATCCCTATCACATTCTTTTATAGATTCATTATGTTGGATCTAATTTTTTCCAATAATTTTCCACTGCTGTAAGGCGGAACAATAGCTCTCATAAGTCTTAGTAATATCGTACTTAATTTGCCCAGCAGAGAATAATTTATTTACTATCCTTTCTCATCTGTTAACCAGTGACTTTGTTTAAACTCCAGAACTGAAAAACCCACAATAGTTCAAACCAGCAAAATTTTCTTTACTCTTTTCCCATATAATCTATGCCTAAAACACATCCATACATACAGCACAATTTATATGCTGATAAAATTCAAGTTTATATATATAAAATCCATGAGCAGAGTATTCTGGGAAGTCAGTGTAAGACCTCTCCCAAATTTGGATGATTTTGTACTTCCTCATTTCCTTTTATGAAGCTCATATCCATAAATAGATGTTATTCTCATATACATTCTATCAAAAATGGAATCCCAATTTCAATTTCATAAAATTTGTCAATCAAATTCAAAATGCTTATAGATAAATAAACCAAAAGTCCATTCTTAGAAAACCCTTATGATGTCAAATTGAAATTACCCTTTCTGCCTTCACAATAATCTATCCAAATTTTGACTACACACCCATTTGCATGTCAGTCGACCATTGACCTATCAATCGTGCGGAACAATAGTCCGAAATTCCCACCTGATCATCATGTGACTCTTGTTACTTGGTTTGCCAACAATTGCAACGCAATTGTTCCAAACTTTGTAAATTTAAAATTGCTGTGCCCAAAATAGAAGATCCAATTTTGGCATTTGATCAATTAATTATTAATTTGTTAACAAGCAAAAAGAAAAATGAATCATTCTTGCTCTGAAAACTTTTCAGACACAAGAATCATTGACAGTTGTTCATGTTTGTCCAGTAATCGAATCTGTTGAGGCCAATCATCATTTGGGATTTGCAGCAATGAAGGCCTAATCATTGTCTGAGGTACCGGTAAGCACTGGTACCCTTGATCTTGGTTTGCCCCATGACCTTGTCTTCCTGTTGACATACGGACATCTTCTTCTCCAATGTCCCATCTTTCCACACTCGAAACACCGGTTTCTGTCGTTGTCTGATCTGTGCGCCTGTGCACTTGTATTGCTGGGCTGCATCTCTACATCCCTAAGTTGCCACTGCAATCTCTCGTTATCTCCTGAAACACGAAAAAATTCTCTGTACCGTCCTTTTTGGGGAGACAACTGGAAATCAGATGGGACAACTGTGACTTTCATTCCTAATTTCGAGGGCAGTTGTGCATTTCTCTCCTCCACTGTATCCTGTATCCTTTTTATTTTAAGTTCTAGTTCCGTTATCCGTTCTTGCTGTTCCCGTTGTCTGGATTCACCATCCCAAAGATGGAATGCAAGCCAGTCTACCGTTAGATTCTGTCTCTTCCTGGCTTTCAATCTTTGTTCCAATCTTTCCAATCGACTTCGCTCAAATGTACCATCTCTTGGAAACTCCTCATCATGTCCCTTTGTCCACAAATACCAATTCTCGACCTGCCTTATAGCTTCGGCACCATAACGGTCGTACATATGATGTGTACAAGTACCTTTTTGTGGAATCTCTGGTTGTCCTTGTGTGTTCTTGCAGGCTCCATTTCCCATTCTGCCTTTTATCAAAGTGGCGTTGGATGTGTTGTAGCTTGTTCCAGGTTCCTCTAAAGCTTCACTCGTACCTCCAGGAAGGATCTCTCCACCTGTTCGCACGGTGATTTCCAGAGAATCTCCCTCAGCTGTGGCTTTTGCACAATCCAATCTCACAGATCAGTATTTGCAGATGAGCCGGAGGGTCAGTATGAAGTGGGTGAATCCTCAGGTGTCCGCTCTGTTTGACGGGGAAATCACACAATGGTAACCGCACATATATATCTGTATATAAACTCACCACCTTGCTCAATTTTCCCAGGTTGTCTCCACATTGATAATATCTCGCAAAGATATCAAAGCTTCTTTCTTGAGACCGCATTTTCATCAATCAAACAATCAATATATTCAATTCAATTTATTCAGTTCAATTTATGCAATTAAATTCAATCAATTAGATTCAATCAATTAACAATTCAATCAATTATTCAATTTCAATTAATTCATCAATATTCATCAATAAATCAAATTAATCATTTTGAATGACTCCTTGCATAAGCCCTTTCCCCAATGATGTCAGGACAGGTCCATCCATTGACTGAGATCGAATTTCATCGGTCGTCACCTCGGATTCGTACCTCATGTCAATTGATGAATCGCCGTCCTGTCCTAGGGTCATATCTGACATATTTTCCCATTTTGCCTGGTCTCCACAAATTTTTCTTTGCAACCACTAAAGGCAACTCATCCTTCATTCGTGAGACAGCCAAAATGGATGCCAGATATTAAAGTTCTTTGGGAAAAATATCTCATCATTTTCCTTTTAATAGTACCCAAAATCTCTTGGCAATATAAATTTCGTAAAACTCCTGAAATGGGACTGTCAAATTCCTTCAATCATGCTAAATTTTGAAACTCCATCGCTTGTAATACCCAATTTATCCCATAGGGCTTGAAAGTTCTTTCCCAAGTTCATGCAATCATTCTGCATTTGAACCCTATGATATCATTCATAATAATCATCATGATTTTATAGTCATGGTCCTATCATAATCATCTATTTAAACGAACATTTCCTTTATCACCACAGCTATGTGGTATAATCAACAATAGAATAAAACTGTACATAGCAACAGGCTACCTCATGGCCACTTAGTATACCTATTGACAATAAGTCATAACAATATCGAATAATCATTGAACAATTCAAAAATCGCTTCCACTGCTCTAGCCGCAGCATCCGTGATATTTGTTTGCTCATTCCCTATTCCTGATTCGTCATCAAGGATCTCCATCATCACACAGCGTACTTAATTCCGCATTTTAATGAGAATTCAACAGGAATTTACGACTCAAAGGAAAAAGAACGAGCAGACCTTTTGCAGGATGATCGTTACATATATTAAAGTATTTCTAATGTCGACAAATCATATCTTAATTCTTGCAAGATTTGGTTCTTTGAATAAATCACAGCACCGGGAGAACCAGCTCCAAAAATGGATCTTTGTGTTTATTCAGCACCCTAGTAATTGGTTCTTTGTGTACTAATTACACAGCACCCAGGCCCCGCTCATATGGATCTTTGTGCAGCGCTACACAGCACCTGAGCAAAAGGGGTTTCATCTACATTTTCCCTATCTGGTGTACCATCCGTGATATTTGTCTGCTCATTCACTATTCCTGATTCGTCATCAAGGATCTCCATCATCACACAGCGTACTTAATTCCGCTTTTTAATGAGAGTTCAACAGGAATTTACGACTCAAAGGAAAAGAACGAGCAGACCTTTTGCAGGACGATAACTGGAATTAGTCGTGAAAATATATCCAAAATACTCAAAATAGACACCCACAAAAATCGTTTCCATTTAAAAAACATCGCCTTTACTGCTCCAGTCGCAGCATTTGTCACTTTGTTTGCTCATCCGCATGACCAAAACGAAATAAAGGGAGCTCAACCATTACACTGCGCTTTTAATGGCGCATGCCATAGAAACTCAACGCAATTTCGACTCGGCCAGCAAACGAGCAAATTGTGCAGGATGTTAACTGGAATTAGTCGTGAAAAATATATCCAAGTTCACAAAAATACACACCCACACAAATAAACAACATTTATTCCGTTTAACAGAACAAACATTTCCTCTATCATGACATGCATGTCTTCAAAATTATATGCCCAAGAGAAAAAGTAAAATTAATTAAAACTGCGGGCAGTGATGATCCGGGGACCATACCGCTCCATCCTGATTGGACGAGTGCGTGCTAGAGTCGTTAACAACGACAGTCCAGATCCGATTGTTCAAAATTTCAACTCAATCGATCGAAAAATGAACGCAGGGATGCATTTTAAAGGTGCAGTGGCACTAACTGAGTTGCCACGAATATGGCCACGAAATTGCCAATATGGCCATCACAAAATATTTTCCTTAATCAATTGGCTCATAGCATAACCAATCTGCAAGTATTTCATCCGAAGATGTATCTCTCAGGAATTTTAATTAAATAAGTCATTTATAAATCAACGAGTTAATTTATTAAATGATTAATCAATAAATCAATATTTTCCTTGACAGCCACATCACTTGGTCAGTGTCATGTCCAAATATCAGCTTCCTTACTCAAAAGGTGCCTGAGTTAATGTAATGTAATTACTGTAATAAGATTACTGCAATTACTGTAATGATTACTGCAATTACCGGAACTGTAATTACTGTAATTACCTCAGGTAATTACTGTAATGTAATTACTGTAATGTAATAAGAAATGTAATTAATTAAATAAGTACTTCATTAATCGTTAATAATGAAATAATTCCTGAATTCTCATTCGATTCACTTGACATTCGAATGTCCCCAAAACGTTGGAGCAAAACGTTGCAACAACGAAAGTGAAACGTTGTAGCGACGTTGTGGAAACGTCAGCAAAACACAACATTTAAATGTTCACAAAACGTTGGAGCAAAACGTTGCAACAACGAAAGTGAAACGTTGTGGCGACGTTGTGGAAACGTCAGCAAAACACAACATTTGAATGTTCCCAAAACGTTGGAGCAAAACGTTGCAACAACGAAAGTGAAACGTTGTAGCGACGTTGTGGAAACGTCAGCAAAACACAACATTTAAATGTTCACAAAACGTTGGAGCAAAACGTTGCAACAACGAAAGTGAAACGTTGTAGCGACGTTGTGGAAACGTTAGCACAACCCAACCTTTGAATGGTCCCAAACGTTTTGACAACAAATGGTCACAAGTCATTATCACATTGCAATGACCTCTAAACATTCCTAAACCAATATCCCATTAAAAAATCCCATTAAAATCCCATATTTTGTCACCCTTTGCATTGTTGAAAGCAATTAATTCCATAACTTAATATTACCTCAATTTATATATACTAGGGCGTGCCCGCACGTACGTGCTCGCCCGTACGTGCTTGCAAAAAACATGCGTGCAAACAACAACAACAAAACTTTGAAACCACGTGGCAGTAACGACCACAGAACCCCCCCTTCTATTTGCATGCAATGGTTTGGTCCATTCGCAAAGCCAAAGCGAACGACCACAGAACCCCCCTTCTATTTACATGCAATGGTTCGGTCCATCCGCAGAGCCAAAGCGAACGACCACAGAACCCCCCTTCTATTTACATGCAATGGTTCGGTCCATCCGCAGAGCCAAAGCGAACGACCCGCGAGCACGGCGACCACACCCTGGGACCCACCCGTCCGATTAATTTCAAACCTTGAAAAGGCACATCCTCGGGTCCCCACAAATATACCTGGCAAGTTTCAAGTATATCGGACCGGTAGTTGTTGAGAAACAGCGGTCGCATACAGACAGACCGACACACACACCGAGATTACTGGAATTATAGATAGATAAAAATCCGATCTCATTAAAACCTTCATACAAACCACTAGCATATATTATTCCTAGGACTAAAATCACCAGGACCATTATCAAACATTTATCAAAATATTAGGACCATCATCAAACGAATGAATGACTCAATCCTTTAATGACTCCATCCAAACCCAGACATTTTGAGTTCCGTAACTTTTATACTTCAAATTTTCCATTCCTTCCCTTCCTTATCCTTCGATGTAGGGATGGGTTCTTTTTAGGATCATGTTGCATCGAGCATTATTTTTCAAACAGTGTGACTATTAAGCCCACGCCAAGACCTCTGACATCCCACCATTAACACCTATTTTAAGCGTGCCGAATCAGTAAGCATCACCCCTTCTATGAGCCTCGACCAGAGGGTGGTTGTCACCCACAAACACTCGTCGCTAGCTATTCCATTGTCTGTTGATTCCCATTCTGCTGTTTTTGTCTCATAATCAAGATAAATTTGGAACAGCCCTTTAAACTAACACCAAGCAGATCAATTTTTATATTTAAATATAAAATCATTTTCTCATTAATTCATAATCATAAAATCATTTAATCCGTGTCACCCATGCTATTTATCTAGCAAATTTCGTCAAAAAATACAACAGCACTGGTTCCGTGTCACCCATGCTATTTACCTAGCAAATTTCGTCAAAAAAAATACAACAGCACTGGTTCCGTGTCACCCATGCTATTTATCTAGCAAATTTCGTCAAAAAAAAATACAACAGCACTGGTTCCGTGTCACCCATGCTATTTATCTAGCAAATTTCGTCAAAAAAAAATACAACAGCACTGGTTCCGTGTCACCCATGCTATTTATCTAGCAAATTTCGTCAAAAAAATACAACAGCACTGGTTCCGTGTCACCCATGCTATTTATCTAGCAAATTTCGTCAAAAAAATACAACAGCACTGGTTCCGTGTCACCCATGCTATTTATCTAGCAAATTTCGTCAAAAAAATACAACAGCACTGGTTCCGTGTCACCCATGCTATTTATCTAGCAAATTTCGTCAAAAAAAAAATACAACAGCACTGGTTCCGTGTCACCCATGCTATTTATCTAGCAAATTTCGTCAAAAAAAAAATACAACAGCACTGGTTCCGTGTCACCCATGCTATTTATCTAGCAAATTTCGTCAAAAAAATACAACAGCACTGGTTCCGTGTCACCCATGCTATTTATCTAGCAAATTTCGTCAAAAAAATACAACAGCACTGGTTCCGTGTCACCCATGCTATTTATCTAGCAAATTTCGTCAAAAAAATACAACAGCACTGGTTCCGTGTCACCCATGCTATTTATCTAGCAAATTTCGTCAAAAAAAAAATACAACAGCACTGGTTCCGTGTCACCCATGCTATTTATCTAGCAAATTTCGTCAAAAAAAAAATACAACAGCACTGGTTCCGTGTCACCCATGCTATTTATCTAGCAAATTTCGTCAAAAAAATACAACAGCACTGGTTCCGTGTCACCCATGCTATTTATCTAGCAAATTTCGTCAAAAAAATACAACAGCACTGGTTCCGTGTCACCCATGCTATTTATCTAGCAAATTTCGTCAAAAAAAATACAACAGCACTGGTTCCGTGTCACCCATGCTATTTATCTAGCAAATTTCGTCAAAAAAATACAACAGCACTGGTTCCGTGTCACCCATGCTATTTATCTAGCAAATTTCGTCAAAAAAATACAACAGCACTGGTTCCGTGTCACCCATGCTATTTATCTAGCAAATTTCGTCAAAAAAAATACAACAGCACTGCTCCCAAAATTCTCTATTTAAAACGGGTGTACACGATTGTACACGTGTACGGACGGACCTTACCGAACCGGCAAACAAGTCGCTTCATGCACATCAGTGGTGCGTTTCTTCGTGGCGCGTGTCAGAAGAATTACACAGCGCAGGAAAAATACGTATTTACAGAAATCGTTAAAAAAAAAAACTCGGATAATCGCTAAAATCGTTGTGGCCGGTGTACCATATTGGAAATATATATATATATAAATATAATTCCGTTTCCCGGTTCCCTGTCGCTCGCCGAGCGCCGATCAAGTCAAGTGCTTCGAACAAGTGCAAAAAAAAGTAGTACTTTATCCGTGTGCGAGTGGGTAAACGAGTGTACCGGCCTTACACGTCCTTGAAACAAGCGGTCGCAAGGTGCACACTTGCTCCGCCCGCTTCCAGGTCACAGTAAGGCCCTTTAATAACCAGCGCCAAGAAGCCCCAGATCACCTGCTCCCCCATGTATGTACCCATAACTTCCAAGTTCGTAATCATATTGGGCAAGACAAGACACACTCACCTTTTAAAGAAGACTTGCTTGTACAATTGATCGCAGCGGTGCCTCCAAGATTGTCAGGGAATTTACTGGGGGACTCACAGGACTCCAAAGACCGGACACAGGTTACAAAAGGTCTCGTTTATTAAACTGTATTCACTTCATCCAATTACCAAAATGATACCGCATAATATAATGGATCAGGTTTAACTCTTTTCGCTGGTCCTTCTCTCCATCCGACACTCCCGTTCGGTCAGCGCTTCACGTAGCAAGTACTCGTTCATTCCATCGTTCCGTCGGGCAGGGCTTCTGAGGACCAGTGTACTTTACTCAACGTTTGCTCTCGTTATATCGCCAAACTGGACTTAATCTCCTCTCCGCTAATGTCCCGAGGTCATGCATCGCACCGAGTCCTGGCATCAGCTCGCTCCCCTCCTGCTGTGATTTTCCATTTACACAGCAGGGGGGGGGGGTGCTCTAGCCTGGGGCCTTGACCAGGTGTTTCAAGAGATTACATTGTTCATACACATAAAATGTATCTGCTTTGTTACCAGGTTAATTAATAAGTTACCAGGGCCAATCAATATGTTACACTGAGTTACACTTCCACACCCCCATCCTCTCTCATGCTATGGCTCCCATCCTCTCTCATGCTATGGCTCCCATCCCTCTCTCATGCCATAGCCCCCATCCTCTCTCATGCTATGGCTCCCATCCTCTCTCATGCCATAGCCCCCATCCTCTCTCATGCTATGGCTCCCATCCTCTCTCATGCTATGGCTCCCATCCTCTCTCATGCTATGGCTCCCATCCCTCTCTCATGCTATGGCTCCCATCCCTCTCTCATGCTATGGCTCCCATCCCTCTCTCATGCTATGGCTCCCAGCCTCTCTCATGCCATAGCCCCCATCCTCTCTCATGCTATGGCTCCCATCCTCTCTCATGCCATAGCCCCCATCCTCTCTCATGCTATGGCCCCCATCCTCTCTCATGCTATGGCTCCCATCCTCTCTCATGCCATAGCCCCCATCCTCTCTCATGCCATAGCCCCCATCCTCTCTCATGCTATAGCCCCCACCCTCTCTCATGCCATAGCCCCCATCCTCTCTCATGCTATGGCTCCCATCCTCTCTCATGCCATAGCCCCCATCCTCTCTCATGCCATAGCCCCCATCCTCTCTCATGCTATGGCCCCCATCCTCTCTCATGCTATGGCCCCCATCCTCTCTCATGCTATGGCTCCCATCCTCTCTCATGCCATAGCCCCCATCCTCTCTCATGCCATAGCCCCCATCCTCTCTCATGCTATGGCTCCCATCCTCTCTCATGCTATGGCTCCCATCCCTCTCTCATGCCATACCCCCTTCCTCTCTCATGCTATGGCTCCCAACCTCTCTCATGCCATAGCCCCCATCCTCTCTCATGCTATGGCTCCCATCCTCTCTCATGCTATGGCTCCCATCCTCTCTCATGCTATGGCTCCCATCCCTCTCATGCTATGGCTCCCATCCCTCTCTCATGCTATGGCTCCCATCCCTCTCTCATGCTATGGCTCCCATCCTCTCTCATGCCATAGCCCCCATCCTCTCTCATGCTATGGCTCCCATCCTCTCTCATGCCATAGCCCCCATCCTCTCTCATGCTATGGCCCCCATCCTCTCTCATGCTATGGCTCCCATCCTCTCTCATGCCATAGCCCCCATCCTCTCTCATGCCATAGCCCCCATCCTCTCTCATGCTATGGCTCCCATCCTCTCTCATGCCATAGCCCCCATCCTCTCTCATGCCATAGCCCCCATCCTCTCTCATGCTATGGCCCCCATCCTCTCTCATGCTATGGCTCCCATCCTCTCTCATGCCATAGCCCCCATCCTCTCTCATGCCATAGCCCCCATCCTCTCTCATGCTATGGCTCCCATCCTCTCTCATGCCATAGCCCCCATCCTCTCTCATGCCATAGCCCCCATCCTCTCTCATGCTATGGCTCCCATCCTCTCTCATGCCATAGCCCCCATCCTCTCTCATGCCATAGCCCCCATCCTCTCTCATGCTATGGCTCCCATCCTCTCTCATGCTATGGCTCCCATCCCTCTCTCATGCTATGGCTCCCATCCTCACTCATGCTATGGCTCCCATCCTCTCTCATGCTATGGCTCCCATCCTCTCTCATGCCATAGCCCCCATCCTCTCTCATGCCATAGCCCCCATCCTCTCTCATGCTATGGCCCCCATCCTCTCTCATGCTATGGCCCCCATCCTCTCTCATGCCATAGCCCCCATCCTCTCTCATGCTATGGCCCCCATCCTCTCTCATGCTATGGCCCCCATCCTCTCTCATGCTATGGCCCCCATCCTCTCTCATGCTATGGCCCCCATCCTCTCTCATGCTATGGCCCCCATCCTCTCTCATGCTATAGCCCCCACCCTCTCTCATGCCATAGCCTCCATCCTCTCTGGAGAGATAGCCCCCATCCTCTCTGCCATAGCCCCCTCTAGCCCCCACCCTCTCTCATGCCATAGCCCCCATCCTCTCTCATGCTATGGCTCCCATCCTCTCTCATGCCATAGCCTCCATCCTCTCTCATGCCATAGCCCCCATCCTCTCTCATGCTATGGCCCCCATCCTCTCTCATGCTATGGCCCCCATCCTCTCTCATGCTATGGCTCCCATCCTCTCTCATGCCATAGCCCCCATCCTCTCTCATGCCATAGCCCCCATCCTCTCTCATGCTATGGCTCCCATCCTCTCTCATGCTATGGCTCCCATCCTCTCTCATGCCATAGCCTCCATCCTCTCTCATGCCATAGCCCCCATCCTCTCTCATGCTATGGCCCCCATCCTCTCTCATGCTATGGCCCCCATCCTCTCTCATGCTATGGCTCCCATCCTCTCTCATGCCATAGCCCCCATCCTCTCTCATGCCATAGCCCCCATCCTCTCTCATGCTATGGCTCCCATCCTCTCTCATGCTATGGCTCCCATCCTCTCTCATGCCATAGCCCCCATCCTCTCTCATGCTATGGCTCCCATCCTCTCTCATGCTATGGCTCCCATCCTCTCTCATGCTATGGCTCCCATCCCTCTCTCATGCTATGGCTCCCATCCCTCTCTCATGCTATGGCTCCCATCCCTCTCTCATGCTATGGCTCCCATCCTCTCTCATGCCATAGCCCCCATCCTCTCTCATGCTATGGCTCCCATCCTCTCTCATGCCATAGCCCCCATCCTCTCACATGCTATGGCCCCCATCCTCTCTCATGCTATGGCTCCCATCCTCTCTCATGCCATAGCCCCCATCCTCTCTCATGCCATAGCCCCCATCCTCTCTCATGCTATGGCTCCCATCCTCTCTCATGCCATAGCCCCCATCCTCTTTCATGCCATAGCCCCCATCCTCTCTCATGCTATGGCCCCCATCCTCTCTCATGCTATGGCTCCCATCCTCTCTCATGCCGTAGCCCCCATCCTCTCTCATGCTATGGCTCCCATCCTCTCTCATGCCATAGCCCCCATCCTCTCTCATGCTATGGCTCCCATCCTCTCTCATGCCATAGCCCCCATCCTCTCTCATGCTATGGCTCCCATCCTCTCTCATGCCATAGCCCCCATCCTCTCTCATGCCATAGCCCCCATCCTCTCTCATGCTATGGCTCCCATCCTCTCTCATGCCATAGCCCCCATCCTCTCTCATGCCATAGCCCCCATCCTCTCTCATGCCATGGCTCCCATCCTCTCTCATGCCATAGCCCCCATCCTCTCTCATGCTATGGCCCCCATCCTCTCTCATGCTATGGCTCCCATCCTCTCTCATGCCATAGCCCCCATCCTCTCTCATGCTATGGCTCCCATCCTCTCTCATGCTATGGCTCCCATCCTCTCTCATGCTATGGCTCCCATCCTCTCTCATGCCATAGCCCCCATCCTCTCTCATGCTATGGCTCCCATCCTCTCTCATGCCATAGCCCCCATCCTCTCTCATGCTATGGCCCCCATCCTCTCTCATGCCATAGCCCCCATCCTCTCTCATCCTATGGCTCCCATCCTCTCTCATGCCATAGCCCCCATCCTCTCTCATGCTATGGCTCCCATCCTCTCTCATGCCATAGCCCCCATCCTCTCTCATGCTATGGCTCCCATCCTCTCTCATGCCATAGCCCCCATCCTCTCTCATGCTATGGCTCCCATCCTCTCTCATGCCATAGCCCCCATCCTCTCTCATGCTATGGCCCCCATCCTCTCTCATGCCATAGCCCCCATCCTCTCTCATCCTATGGCTCCCATCCTCTCTCATGCCATAGCCCCCATCCTCTCTCATGCTGTGGCTCCCATCCTCTCTCATGCCATAGCCCCCATCCTCTCTCATGCTATGGCTCCCATCCTCTCTCATGCTATGCCCCCATCCTCTCTCATGCTATGGCCCCCATCCTCTCTCATGCCATAGCCCCCATCCTCTCTCATGCTATGGCTCCCATCCTCTCTCATGCTATGGCTCCCATCCCTCTCTCATGCTATGGCTCCCATCCTCTCTCATGCTATGGCTCCCATCCTCTCTCATGCTATGGCTCCCATCCCTCTCTCATGCTATGGCTCCCACCCCTCTCTCATGCTATGGCTCC
Organism: Myxine glutinosa; assembly: GCF_964187855.1. Taxonomy (NCBI): domain Eukaryota; kingdom Metazoa; phylum Chordata; class Myxini; order Myxiniformes; family Myxinidae; genus Myxine; species Myxine glutinosa. The sequence goes on from NC_136267.1 coordinate 15,387,685, forward strand.
CATCCCTCTCTCATGCTATGGCTCCCATCCCTCTCTCATGCTATGGCTCCCATCCCTCTCTCATGCTATGGCTCCCATCCCTCTCTCATGCTATGGCTCCCATCCTCTCTCATGCTATGGCTCCCATCCCTCTCTCATGCTATGGCTCCCACCCCTCTCTCATGCTATGGCTCCCATCCCTCTCTCATGCTATGGCTCCCATCCCTCTCTCATGCTATGGCTCCCATCCCTCTCTCATGCTATGGCTCCCATCCCTCTCTCATGCTATGGCTCCCATCCCTCTCTCATGCTATGGCTCCCATCCTCTCTCATGCTATGGCTCCCATCCCTCTCATGCTATGGCTCCCATCCCTCTGTCATGCTATGGCTCCCATCCCTCTCATGTGATGGCTCCCATCCCTCTCTCATGCTATGGCTCCCATCCCTCTCTCATGCTATGGCTCCCATCCCTCTCTCATGCTATGGCTCCCATCCCTCTCTCATGGTATGGCTCCCATCCCTCTCTCATGCTATGGCTCCCATCCCTCTCTCATGCTATGGCTCCCATCCCTCTCATGTGATGGCTCCCATCCCTCTCTCATGCTATGGCTCCCATCCCTCTCTCATGCTATGGCTCCCATCCCTCTCTCATGCTATGGCTCCCATCCCTCTCTCATGCTATGGCTCCCATCCCTCTGTCATGCTATGGCTCCCATCCTCTCTCATGCTATGGCTCCCATCCTCTCTCATGCTATGGCTCCCATCCCTCTCTCATGCTATGGCCCCCACCCTCTCTCATGCTATGGCCCCCATCCTCTCTCATGCTATGGCCCCCATCCTCTCTCATGCTATGGCTCCCATCCCTCTCTCATGCTATGGCCCCCACCCTCTCTCATGCTATGGCTCCCATCCCTCTCTCTTGCTATAGCCCCCACCCTCTCTCATGCTATGGCCCCCACCCTCTCTCAGGCTATAGCCCCCATCCTCTCTCATGCTATGGCTCCCATCCCTCTCTCATGCTATGGCCCCCACCCTCTCTCATGCTATGGCCCCCACCCTCTCTCATGCTATAGCCCCCATCCTCTCTCATGCTATGGCTCCCATCCCTCTCTCATGCTATCGCCCCCATCCTCTCTCATGCTATAGCCCCCATCCTCTCTCATGCCATAGCCCCCACCCTCTCTCATGCTATAGCCCCCACCCTCTCTCATGCCATAGCCCCCATCCTCTCTCATGCCATAGCCCCCATCCTCTCTCATGCTATGGCTCCCATCCTCTCTCATGCCATAGCCCCCATCCTCTCTCATGCCATAGCCCCCATCCTCTCTCATGCTATGGCCCCCATCCTCTCTCATGCTATGGCTCCCATCCTCTCTCATGCCACAGCCCCCATCCTCTCTCATGCCATAGCCCCCATCCTCTCTCATGCTATGGCTCCCATCCTCTCTCATGCCATAGCCCCCATCCTCTCTCATGCCATAGCCCCCATCCTCTCTCATGCTATGGCCCCCATCCTCTCTCATGCTATGGCCCCCATCCTCTCTCATGCTATGGCTCCCATCCTCTCTCATGCCATAGCCCCCATCCTCTCTCATGCCATTGCCCCCATCCTCTCTCATGCTATGGCTCCCATCCTCTCTCATGCTATGGCTCCCATCCTCTCTCATGCCATAGCCCCCATCCTCTCTCATGCTATGGCTCCCATCCTCTCTCATGCTATGGCTCCCATCCCTCTCTCATGCTATGGCTCCCATCCCTCTCTCATGCTATGGCTCCCATCCCTCTCTCATGCTATGGCTCCCATCCTCTCTCATGCCATAGCCCCCATCCTCTCTCATGCTATGGCTCCCATCCTCTCTCATGCCATACCCCCCATCCTCTCACATGCTATGGCCCCCATCCTCTCTCATGCTATGGCTCCCATCCTCTCTCATGCCATAGCCCCCATCCTCTCTCATGCCATAGCCCCCATCCTCTCTCATGCTATGGCTCCCATCCTCTCTCATGCCATAGCCCCCATCCTCTTTCATGCCATAGCCCCCATCCTCTCTCATGCTATGGCCCCCATCCTCTCTCATGCTATGGCTCCCATCCTCTCTCATGCCATAGCCCCCATCCTCTCTCATGCTATGGCTCCCATCCTCTCTCATGCCATAGCCCCCATCCTCTCTCATGCCATAGCCCCCATCCTCTCTCATGCTATGGCTCCCATCCTCTCTCATGCCATAGCCCCCATCCTCTCTCATGCTATGGCTCCCATCCTCTCTCATGCCATAGCCCCCATCCTCTCTCATGCCATAGCCCCCATCCTCTCTCATGCTATGGCTCCCATCCTCTCTCATGCCATAGCCCCCATCCTCTCTCATGCCATAGCCCCCATCCTCTCTCATGCCATGGCTCCCATCCTCTCTCATGCCATAGCCCCCATCCTCTCTCATGCTATGGCCCCCATCCTCTCTCATGCTATGGCTCCCATCCTCTCTCATGCCATAGCCCCCATCCTCTCTCATGCTATGGCTCCCATCCTCTCTCATGCTATGGCTCCCATCCTCTCTCATGCTATGGCTCCCATCCTCTCTCATGCCATAGCCCCCATCCTCTCTCATGCTATGGCTCCCATCCTCTCTCATGCCATAGCCCCCATCCTCTCTCATGCTATGGCCCCCATCCTCTCTCATGCCATAGCCCCCATCCTCTCTCATCCTATGGCTCCCATCCTCTCTCATGCCATAGCCCCCATCCTCTCTCATGCTATGGCTCCCATCCTCTCTCATGCCATAGCCCCCATCCTCTCTCATGCTATGGCTCCCATCCTCTCTCATGCCATAGCCCCCATCCTCTCTCATGCTATGGCTCCCATCCTCTCTCATGCCATAGCCCCCATCCTCTCTCATGCTATGGCCCCCATCCTCTCTCATGCCATAGCCCCCATCCTCTCTCATCCTATGGCTCCCATCCTCTCTCATGCCATAGCCCCCATCGTCTCTCATGCTGTGGCTCCCATCCTCTCTCATGCCATAGCCCCCATCCTCTCTCATGCTATGGCTCCCATCCTCTCTCATGCTATGCCCCCATCCTCTCTCATGCTATGGCCCCCATCCTCTCTCATGCCATAGCCCCCATCCTCTCTCATGCTATGGCTCCCATCCTCTCTCATGCTATGGCTCCCATCCCTCTCTCATGCTATGGCTCCCATCCTCTCTCATGCTATGGCTCCCATCCTCTCTCATGCTATGGCTCCCATCCCTCTCTCATGCTATGGCTCCCACCCCTCTCTCATGCTATGGCTCCCATCCCTCTCTCATGCTATGGCTCCCATCCCTCTCTCATGCTATGGCTCCCATCCCTCTCTCATGCTATGGCTCCCATCCCTCTCTCATGCTATGGCTCCCATCCCTCTCTCATGCTATGGCTCCCATCCTCTCTCATGCTATGGCTCCCATCCCTCTCATGCTATGGCTCCCATCCCTCTGTCATGCTATGGCTCCCATCCCTCTCATGTGATGGCTCCCATCCCTCTCTCATGCTATGGCTCCCATCCCTCTCTCATGCTATGGCTCCCATCCCTCTCTCATGCTATGGCTTCCATCCCTCTCATGGTATGGCTCCCATCCCTCTCTCATGCTATGGCTCCCATCCTCTCTCATGCTATGGCTCCCATCCTCTCTCATGCTATGGCTCCCATCCCTCTCATGTGATGGCTCCCATCCCTCTCTCATGCTATGGCTCCCATCCCTCTCTCATGCTATGGCTCCCATCCCTCTCTCATGCTATGGCTTCCATCCCTATCTCATGCTATGGCTCCCATCCCTCTGTCATGCTATGGCTCCCATCCTCTCTCATGCTATGGCTCCCATCCTCTCTCATGCTATGGCTCCCATCCCTCTCTCATGCTATGGCCCCCACCCTCTCTCATGCTATGGCCCCCATCCTCTCTCATGCTATGGCCCCCATCCTCTCTCATGCTATGGCTCCCATCCCTCTCTCATGCTATGGCCCCCACCCTCTCTCATGCTATGGCTCCCATCCCTCTCTCTTGCTATAGCCCCCACCCTCTCTCATGCTATGGCCCCCACCCTCTCTCATGCTATAGCCCCCATCCTCTCTCATGCTATGGCTCCCATCCCTCTCTCATGCTATGGCCCCCACCCTCTCTCATGCTATGGCCCCCACCCTCTCTCATGCTATAGCCCCCATCCTCTCTCATGCTATGGCTCCCATCCCTCTCTCATGCTATAGCCCCCATCCTCTCTCATGCTATAGCCCCCATCCTCTCTCATGCCATAGCCCCCACCCTCTCTCATGCTATAGCCCCCACCCTCTCTCATGCCATGGCCCCCATCCTCTCTCATGCCATAGCCCCCATCCTCTCTCATGCTATGGCTCCCATCCTCTCTCATGCCATAGCCCCCATCCTCTCTCATGCCATAGCCCCCATCCTCTCTCATGCTATGGCCCCCATCCTCTCTCATGCTATGGCTCCCATCCTCTCTCATGCCACAGCCCCCATCCTCTCTCATGCCATAGCCCCCATCCTCTCTCATGCTATGGCTCCCATCCCTCATGCTATGGCTCCCATCCTCTCTCATGCCATAGCCCCCATCCTCTCTCATGCCATAGCCCCCATCCTCTCTCATGCTATGGCTCCCATCCTCTCTCATGCCATAGCCCCCATCCTCTCTCATGCCATAGCCCCCATCCTCTCTCATGCTATGGCTCCCATCCTCTCTCATGCTATGGCTCCCATCCCTCTCTCATGCTATGGCTCCCATCCTCTCTCATGCTATGGCTCCCATCCTCTCTCATGCCATAGCCCCCATCCTCTCTCATGCCATAGCCCCCATCCTCTCTCATGCTATGGCCCCCATCCTCTCTCATGCTATGGCCCCCATCCTCTCTCATGCCATAGCCCCCATCCTCTCTCATGCTATGGCCCCCATCCTCTCTCATGCTATGGCCCCCATCCTCTCTCATGCTATGGCCCCCATCCTCTCTCATGCTATAGCCCCCACCCTCTCTCATGCCATAGCCCCCATCCTCTCTCATGCTATGGCTCCCATCCTCTCTCATGCCATAGCCTCCATCCTCTCTCATGCCATAGCCCCCATCCTCTCTCATGCTATGGCCCCCACCCTCTCTCATGCTATAGCCCCCATCCTCTCTCATGCTATGGCTCCCATCCTCTCTCATGCCATAGCCCCCACCCTCTCTCATGCTATGGCCCCCACCCTCTCTCATGCTATAGCCCCCATCCTCTCTCATGCTATGGCTCCCATCCCTCTCTCATGCTATGGCCCCCACCCTCTCTCATGCTATGGCCCCCACCCTCTCTCATGCCATAGCCCCCATCCTCTCTCATGCTATGGCCCCCACCCTCTCTCATGCTATAGCCCCCATCCTCTCTCATGCTATGGCTCCCATCCCTCTCTCATGCTATGGCCCCCACCCTCTCTCATGCTATGGCCCCCACCCTCTCTCATGCCATAGCCCCCACCCTCTCTCATGCTATGGCCCCCACCCTCTCTCATGCTATAGCCCCCATCCTCTCTCATGCTATGGCTCCCATCCCTCTCTCATGCTATGGCCCCCATCCTCTCTCATGCTATAGCCCCCACCCTCTCTCATGCCATAGCCCCCATCCTCTCTCATGCTATGGCTCCCATCCTCTCTCATGCCATAGCCTCCATCCTCTCTCATGCCATAGCCCCCATCCTCTCTCATGCTATGGCTCCCATCCTCTCTCATGCCATAGCCCCCATCCTCTCTCATGCTATGGCTCCCATCCCTCTCTAATGCTATGGCCCCCACCCTCTCTCATGCTATGGCCCCCACCCTCTCTCATGCTATAGCCCCCATCCTCTCTCATGCTATGGCTCCCATCCCTCTCTCATGCTATGGCCCCCACCCTCTCTCATGCTATGGCCCCCATCCTCTCTCATGCTATGGCCCCCATCCTCTCTCATGCTATGGCTCCCATCCCTCTCTCATGCTATGGCCCCCACCCTCTCTCATGCTATGGCTCCCATCCCTCTCTCTTGCTATAGCCCCCACCCTCTCTCATGCTATGGCCCCCACCCTCTCTCATGCTATAGCCCCCATCCTCTCTCATGCTATGGCTCCCATCCCTCTCTCATGCTATGGCCCCCACCCTCTCTCATGCTATGGCCCCCACCCTCTCTCATGCTATAGCCCCCATCCTCTCTCATGCTATGGCTCCCATCCCTCTCTCATGCTATAGCCCCCATCCTCTCTCATGCTATAGCCCCCATCCTCTCTCATGCCATAGCCCCCACCCTCTCTCATGCTATAGCCCCCACCCTCTCTCATGCCATAGCCCCCATCCTCTCTCATGCCATAGCCCCCATCCTCTCTCATGCTATGGCTCCCATCCTCTCTCATGCCATAGCCCCCATCCTCTCTCATGCCATAGCCCCCATCCTCTCTTATGCTATGGCCCCCATCCTCTCTCATGCTATGGCTCCCATCCTCTCTCATGCCATAGCCCCCATCCTCTCTCATGCTATGGCTCCCATCCTCTCTCATGCCATAGCCCCCATCCTCTCTCATGCCATAGCCCCCATCCTCTCTCATGCTATGGCTCCCATCCTCTCTCATGCCATAGCCCCCATCCTCTCTCATGCCATAGCCCCCATCCTCTCTCATGCTATGGCTCCCATCCTCTCTCATGCTATGGCTCCCATCCCTCTCTCATGCTATGGCTCCCATCCTCACTCATGCTATGGCTCCCATCCTCTCTCATGCTATGGCTCCCATCCTCTCTCATGCCATAGCCCCCATCCTCTCTCATGCCATAGCCCCCATCCTCTCTCATGCTATGGCCCCCATCCTCTCTCATGCTATGGCCCCCATCCTCTCTCATGCCATGGCCCCCATCCTCTCTCATGCTATGGCCCCCATCCTCTCTCATGCTATGGCCCCCATCCTCTCTCATGCTATAGCCCCCACCCTATCTCATGCCATAGCCCCCATCCTCTCTCATGCTATGGCTCCCATCCTCTCTCATGCCATAGCCTCCATCCTCTCTCATGCCATAGCCCCCATCCTCTCTCATGCTATGGCCCCCATCCTCTCTCATGCTATGGCCCCCATCCTCTCTCATGCTATGGCTCCCATCCTCTCTCATGCCATAGCCCCCATCCTCTCTCATGCCATAGCCCCCATCCTCTCTCATGCTATGGCTCCCATCCTCTCTCATGCTATGGCTCCTATCCCTCTCTCATGCCATAGCCCCCATCCTCTCTCATGCTATGGCTCCCATCCTCTCTCATGCCATAGCCCCCATCCTCTCTCATGCTATGGCTCCCATCCTCTCTCATGCTATGGCTCCCATCCTCTCTCATGCTATGGCTCCCATCCCTCTCTCATGCTATGGCTCCCATCCCTCTGTCATGCTATGGCTCCCATCCCTCTCTCATGCTATGGCTCCCATCCTCTCTCATGCCATAGCCCCCATCCTCTCTCAGGCTATGGCTCCCATCCTCTCTCATGCCATAGCCCCCATCCTCTCACATGCTATGGCCCCCATCCTCTCTCATGCTATGGCTCCCATCCTCTCTCATGCCATAGCCCCCATCCTCTCTCATGCCATAGCCCCCATCCTCTCTCATGCTATGGCTCCCATCCTCTCTCATGCCATAGCCCCCATCCTCTCTCATGCCATCGCCCCCATCCTCTCTCATGCTATGGCCCCCATCCTCTCTCATGCTATGGCTCCCATCCTCTCTCATGCCATGGCTCCCATCCTCTCTCATGCCATAGCCCCCATCCTCTCTCATGCCATAGCCCCCATCCTCTCTCATGCTATGGCTCCCATCCTCTCTCATGCCATAGCCCCCATCCTCTCTCATGCTATGGCTCCCATCCTCTCTCATGCCATAGCCCCCATCCTCTCTCATGCCATAGCCCCCATCCTCTCTCATGCTATGGCTCCCATCCTCTCTCATGCCATAGCCCCCATCCTCTCTCATGCCATAGCCCCCATCCTCTCTCATGCTATGGCTCCCATCCTCTCTCATGCCATAGCCCCCATCCTCTCTCATGCTATGGCCCCCATCCTCTCTCATGCTATGGCTCCCATCATCTCTCATGCCATAGCCCCCATCCTCTCTCATGCTATGGCTCCCATCCTCTCTCATGCTATGGCTCCCATCCTCTCTCATGCTATGGCTCCCATCCTCTCTCATGCCATAGCCCCCATCCTCTCTCATGCTATGGCTCCCATCCTCTCTCATGCCATAGCCCCCATCCTCTCTCATGCTATGGCCCCCATCCTCTCTCATGCCATAGCCCCCATCCTCTCTCATCCTATGGCTCCCATCCTCTCTCATGCCATAGCCCCCATCCTCTCTCATGCTATGGCTCCCATCCTCTCTCATGCCATAGCCCCCATCCTCTCTCATGCTATGGCTCCCATCCTCTCTCATGCCATAGCCCCCATCCTCTCTCATGCTATGGCTCCCATCCTCTCTCATGCCATAGCCCCCATCCTCTCTCATGCTATGGCCCCCATCCTCTCTCATGCCATAGCCCCCATCCTCTCTCATCCTATGGCTCCCATCCTCTCTCATGCCATAGCCCCCATCCTCTCTCATGCTGTGGCTCCCATCCTCTCTCATGCCATAGCCCCCATCCTCTCTCATGCTATGGCTCCCATCCTCTCTCATGCTATGCCCCCATCCTCTCTCATGCTATGGCCCCCATCCTCTCTCATGCCATAGCCCCCATCCTCTCTCATGCTATGGCTCCCATCCTCTCTCATGCTATGGCTCCCATCCCTCTCTCATGCTATGGCTCCCATCCTCTCTCATGCTATGGCTCCCATCCCTCTCTCATGCTATGGCTCCCACCCCTCTCTCATGCTATGGCTCCCATCCCTCTCTCATGCTATGGCTCCCATCCCTCTCTCATGCTATGGCTCCCATCCCTCTCTCATGCTATGGCTCCCATCCCTCTCTCATGCTATGGCTCCCATCCCTCTCTCATGCTATGGCTCCCATCCTCTCTCATGCTATGGCTCCCATCCTCTCTCATGCTATGGCTCCCATCCCTCTCATGCTATGGCTCCCATCCCTCTGTCATGCTATGGCTCCCATCCCTCTCATGCGATGGCTCCCATCCCTCTCTCATGCTATGGCTCCCATCCCTCTCTCATGCTATGGCTCCCATCCCTCTCTCATGCTATGGCTCCCATCCCTCTCTCATGGTATGGCTCCCATCCCTCTGTCATGCTATGGCTCCCATCCTCTCTCATGCTATGGCTCCCATCCTCTCTCATGCTATGGCTCCCATCCCTCTCTCATGCTATGGCCCCCACCCTCTCTCATGCTATGGCCCCCATCCTCTCTCATGCTATGGCTCCCATCCCTCTCTCATGCTATGGCCCCCACCCTCTCTCATGCTATGGCTCCCATCCCTCTCTCTTGCTATAGCCCCCACCCTCTCTCATGCTATGGCCCCCACCCTCTCTCATGCTATAGCCCCCATCCTCTCTCATGCTATGGCTCCCATCCCTCTCTCATGCTATGGCCCCCACCCTCTCTCATGCTATGGCCCCCACCCTCTCTCATGCTATAGCCCCCATCCTCTCTCATGCTATGGCTCCCATCCCTCTCTCATGCTATAGCCCCCATCCTCATGCTATAGCCCCCATCCTCTCTCATGCCATAGCCCCCACCCTCTCTCATGCTATAGCCCCCACCCTCTCTCATGCCATAGCCCCCACCCTATCTCATGCCATAGCCCCCATCCTCTCTCATGCTATAGCCCCCACCCTCTCTCATGCTATAGCCCCCATCCTCTCTCATGCCATAGCCCCCACCCTCTCTCATGCTATAGCCCCCACCCTCTCTCATGCCATAGCCCCCACCCTCTCTCATGCCATAGCCCCCACCCTCTCTCATGCTATAGCCCCCACCCTCTCTCATGCCATAGCCCCCACCCTCTCTCATGCCATAGCCCCCACCCTCTCTCATGCCATAGCCCCCACCCTCTCTCATGCTATAGCCCCCACCCTCTCTCATGCTATAGCCCCCACCCTCTCTCATGCCATAGCCCCCACCCTCTCTCATGCCATAGCCCCCACCCTCTCATGCCATAGCCCCCACCCTCTCTCATGCTATAGCCCCCACCCTCTCCCATGCTATAGCCCCCATCCTCTCTCATGCTATGGCTCCCATCCCTTTCTCATGCTATGGCTCCCATCCCTCTCTCATGCTATGGCTCCCATCCTCTCTCATGCTATGGCTCCCATCCCTCTCTCGTGCTATGGCCCCCACCCGCTCTCATTCTATGGCTCCCATCCCTCTCTCATGCCATATCCCCCACCCTCTCTCATGCCATAGCCCCCACCCTCTCTCATGCCATAGCCCCCACCCTCTCTCATGCCATAGCCCCCACCCTCTCTCATGCCATAGCCCCCACCCTCTCTCATGCTATAGCCCCCACCCTCTCTCATGCCATAGCCCGCACCCTCTCTCATGCTATAGCCCCCATCCTCTCTCATGCTATAGCCCCCACCCTCTCTCATGCTATAGCCCCCACCCTCTCTCATGCCATAGCCCCCACCCTCTCTCATGCCATAGCCCCCACCCTCTCTCATGCCATAGCCCCCACCCTCTCTCATGCTATAGCCCCCATCCTCTCTCATGCTATAGCCCCCACCCTCTCTCATGCCATAGCCCCCACCCTCTCTCATGCTATAGCCCCCATCCTCTCTCATGCCATAGCCCCCACCCTCTCTCATGCCATAGCCCCCACCCTCTCTCATGCAATAGCCCCCATCCTCTCTCATGCCATAGCCCCCACCCTCTCTCATGCTATAGCCCCCACCCTCTCTCATGCCATAGCCCCCACCCTCTCTCATGCCATAGCCCCCACCCTCTCTCATGCCATAGCCCCCACCCTCTCTCATGCCATAGCCCCCACCCTCTCTCATGCTATAGCCCCCACCCTCTCTCATGCCATAGCCCCCAACCTCTCTCATGCTATATCAGCTTAGGATCCGAGGATCCTGGGTTCGAATCCCGGTCGATCGCTGAATTAACGCCAGGGTGGTTGACTCAGCCTGTCATCCTTCCGAGGTCGGCAAATTGAGTACCAGTTCACTCGTAATTCCCTGTGTGTCGCAAAAGGCGACAAAAAGGGTTGGCGGCAGGAAGGGCATCCGGCCGTAAAACATTGCTTCAAAAAGGGGACCAACAAAAACAACAACAACCACGGTGCCCGAAAAAGGCCAACCTCCGCCTTGCGGGGGAAAATGGCCTCCAGAGGTGTTTTTTTATTTTATTATTGAACCTTCTTTCTATGGCTCCCATCCCTCTCTCATGCCATGGCCCCCACCCTCTCTCATGCTATAGCCCCCACCCTCTCTCATGCCATAGCCCCCACCCTCTCTCATGCTATGGCTCCCATCCCTCTCTCATGCCATAGCCCCCACCCTCTCTCATGCTATAGCCCCCATCCTCTCTCATGCTATGGCTCCCATCCCTCTCTCATGCCATAGCCCCCACCTCTCTCTCATGCTTTAGCCCCCACCCCTCTCTTATGCTATAGCCCCCATCTCTCTCGTGCTATAGCCCCCACCCCTCTAATGCCATAGCCACCATCTCTCTCTCATGCTATAGCCCCCACCTCTCTCTCATGCTATAGCCCCCACCCCTCTAATGCCATAGCCCCCACCTCTCTCTCATGCTATAGCCCCCACCCTCTCTCATGCTATAGCCCCCACCCTCTCTCATGCTATAGCCCCCACCCTCTCTCATGCTATAGCCCCCACCCCTCGAATGCCATAGGCCCCACCTCTCTCTCATGCTATAACCCCCACCTCTCTCTCATGTTATAGCCCCCACCCCTCTAATGCCATAGCCCCCACCTCTCTCTCATGCCATAGCCCCCACCCTCTCTCATGCCACAGCCCCCACTCCTCTTTCTCATCTCCCCTTCCTGTTCTGGCTGGAGTTCCCCAAGGCAGTGTTCTGGGCCCTGTGCTTTTTCTGGTCTTCATCAATGATCTCTCTGACTCTCTCGAAAATCCTCTCTATCTCTTTGCGGATGACTCTACTCTCTGCCGCTCCATTCCTCATCCCAAAGATCGTCAGTCTGCAGCCTCCTCACTCTCTGCAGACCTGGACAAAATCACAGACTGGTCAAACAAGTGGAACATGTCTTTCAATCCTGACAAATCTCACACTCTTACTGTGTGTCTCCGAAAAGACCGACTGGACAACCCTCCCATCTACTTTCTCAACAATCCTCTCCAAGAAGTTTTGTCACTCAATCTCTTGGGTCTCACAATCTGCCATGATCTTTCCTGGGAAAAACACATTTCCAAGCTGGCCTCCAAAGCCAGTCGCCGACTGGGCATTCTCCGTCGTGCGAAGTCCTTCCTTGGCACATCTGAGCTCCTCACCACATACAAGGCTTTCATCCGCAGCTCAATGGAATACTGCTGTCCCCTCTGGGCTGGTGCTCCTTCCTCACACGTAGCTCGGCTTCACGCTGCTGAAACCAAAGCTTTCAGAATCATTGGAATCTCCTGCGATGAAGCTAACTCTGAGGGCCTTTCACTCACTCACCGCAGGCAGGTTGGTGGTCTTTCTGTCTTCCAACGACTCCTCTCCAGCCTTGCTCCCCCAGCTCTGTCTGTACTCTGTCCCCCAAATATTCCTCGAGGTCGCACAAGATCTGCCACCAACCCTCTTCTGGTGAAACTGCCAAAATCAAGACTCTCTGCTCACCTTCACTCTTTCATTCCTCTTTTCTTCCGCCTCTGGAACAAACTCCCTCACTCTCTTCAATCCCACTCATCCCTCCAGGTCTTTTAAACAGCTGTTCACCACCATCTCTTATCTTCCCCCATCCAAAACCTTGATCTTTTCTACCCGTGTTAATTCACCCCAGATCCACTTTTCTTAAATACCGACTTCTTTCCTGGAAGTCCTAGCTGTGTCCATGCAGCTTTTACCTCTCCCACCCCCACCCCCTTCCGACGCCTCCTCCCCCGAAGCCCTCTCCCTCCCACAGATCTCCCGATGTCCCTGCTCTCAAATGTTGTACTTGTGTGCTTCCCCCTCTCTCCCCATCTTGTCTCCCGCTCCCTTTATTTCGTCTTATGTGTCCGTTTTCTTTTGTCATTAATGTTAGCTCTTACACGAGCCTCAATCTTGTATACAAAAACAAAGAAAAAAAGAAGAAACGTTTTTGACAAAGGACTTGCTCACTATGGTGCCGAAATTTCAGCTTCCTAGCTCAAAGGATGGCTGAGATATCGCTCGGACAAACAAGAAAACAAGAATGCTGACCAGAGTGAAAACTGAGTACTCCCTTTCAGCGCTCGTCATTGCCGGGCCCCCTTCGGTGCCCGGCAATGAGGTTATGCAGCGCTTGGAGATGGCATAGGAAAGGAGTGGTTTACAAAAAGTCAAGGGGTGTGAATACTTTCTGAAGACACTGTACATACAGTTTTATTGATTGATATTGCTCAGGGTGAGAGACAATGATCTGGAGATGAGCGAGCATAGTTCTGATTATTACCGATGCTGTGAAATGAAAAAGCTTTCCTCCACCCACATCTTGGTTTCCTTTTGGGTACGATAACTACTATTGCTACTGCTGGAAACATGAGCATGTGCTAAAGGGGCCATCTATTTATTATGTATGCAAATATGACAAGACTTTTGACCCCTTTCCTCTTCCTAAGCACGATATTATGCACTTGGCTGAACCTCTTCCGCCCTTTGTACCCCGTCCCACTAACCCACGGTGCGTACCAATATATTACCTTTATAATAAACTAGCCGAATGCACCCGGCGTTGCCTGGGTTGTTTTTGAATGAATTTACTACTATAATTCAGCTTTTACTCACGGCCGTAGAAGATTGACTACTATAATTCAGCTCAGCTTTTAATTGCGAAATGGGCCCAGCCTGGCCGAGGCCGCCTCGACCGGCCTCGCCACCTAGCCTATCACCTTCCCGTGGCCCGTCCCGACATTTTTGGGTCTTTTTGAATGAATTTACTACTATAATTCAGCTATTACTCGCAACTGTAGAAGATTGACTACTCTCATTCAGCTTTTACTCGCGGCCGTAGAAGATTGACTACTATAATTCAGCTCAGCTTTTAATTGCGAAATGGGCCCAGCCTGGCCGAGGCCGCCTCGACCGGCCTCGCCACCTAGCCTATCACCTTCCCGTGGCCCGTCCCGACATTTTTGGGTCTTTTTGAATGAATTTACTACTATAATTCAGCTATTACTCGCGGCTGCAGAAGATTGACTACTATAATTCAGCTATTACTCGCGGCCGTAGAAGATTGACTACTATAATTCAGCTTTTACTCGCGGCCCTAGAAGATTGACTACTATAATTCAGCTCAGCTTTTAATTGCGAAATGGGCCCAGCCCGGCCGAAGCGGCCTCGGCCGGCCTCGCCACCTAGCCTACAACCTTTCCGGGGCCAGTCCCGACATTTTTTGTTTCAGAGGTTTCCTCCTATCTTTCACCGTTCAGGAGATTAGCACGTGCAGACAAACAAACAAACAAACAAACAAACACTTTCTTTTATATATATATTAAATATATATATATATATATAGAAGAAGATAAATATATTGCCTTTAAATGTACATGCTCTTCAGATCAATTTTAGAGAAACTATAGCTTCCATTGCTTTAAAGAATATTACATTGTGTTCCATTGTTAGGCCGATCCTGATTGAACCTAGCCTCCTATTATCTTACAAAATGCTCCTGAGACACCAACCATGTGACACGCACATTTCCATTCCATTCGAAATGTAGCTTTGCATGGGGGGAAATGTCCAGGTCGATGAGTGCAAAAAAACCCAAACTCTTGGGACATGCAGGGCAATCGTTGGATTGGAAAATGGCCTAAACAAACACCGTTTGGAATGTAAAAGCCATTTTAAAAACTATGACAAATGTCCGGATGTCCAATGAAGGCATAAAATGGGAAAGACTAGAACAAAATTGAAAAAATGAGGCCATGGACTATGTAGTACTTGTATAACAGCTACACTTATTCCCAGCTTTGTGTGGGGTTGGCTGGGGAAAGTTTCTCACCCAAGTCTTTGACGAACTGTCTCGCCAGGCCTGATGTTCAACTGAAGGTGGTAGGAATGTGTAACCTGGTTAGGGAATTGGCATTTGTTTAGGCCGTCCGGGATCCTGGGAACCTTTTGCGGACCCTATGCCGTTTTCCCCAGGAGAGGTTCTCGGCCGTCCCACGGATATGTTGCACAAAGTGGTCCGTTTTTTCCCATCGGGAGCCGGGCCCAAGGAATGGGGTGTTGGGACCGGGGACCTAGGACCTTCTCACCACCAATAATGATGTCGTCTCCTCGGGCAATGATGGCATTGCCTTTCTATGGCTGGTACACACGGGTAAGTATGCGGTATAGACGGGGGGTTGCCACTCCTCTCCATCTCTCCATTGGCCGTTGGGGAATTCACCCTCTCTTCCGCCCGTGCTGTTGGAGTCGACTGGACTCTCATCCACCAGATGTGCAGAGCCATCTGCCATTTAAACCGCATGGCTGTGGACCTTTACCCTGGCAAGGGGGGCTTATGGGTACTACACCTTGCCCACAGGTGACCTGGGCTTATGCAAGGCAGGGGCATCCATATCCCTGAGGTATCAGAAGACACTACCAACGGCCACTCTGTAATGTATGAATGATACTGTAGGAACTCAAATGTCCAGCCAATGCTGGCATATGTGACACCCAACTTAACGTCCATCCAGGGGCCAGTGTACTTTGTGATGCGACGCGCTGCTCATGAAGCACCAATGTGACAGCAGAGCCAAGAATCGCACCATCAAATCCAGACTATATACTTCAAATAAATGCGCTACTCTTGCACCATTCTACGTTATATATACACAGACCATCTGCCAAACCCTCCATCAATTTCCTTAACAAACCTTTTGAAGAAGTTCAGTCACTCAAATGTTTGGGCCTCATCATCAGGCATGATCTTTCTTGGGCAAACTACAGACTTGGCATTTAATATGGAATTTTTTTTTTCTTGACTTGGGTTTACTTTCTTAACTCAGTATATCAATCTGGTGAGTTTCTTTTACACTTTGGTGATTTATTTGTTAAAAGAACCATGTCACTGATTGTCTGTCGCAGCAAGAAGTCAACAACAGGATTATATCACAGGTGGCGTGGCAAAATGTACGGACAGGTGCATTTGATGATTGGCTTCACAGTCGGGTATACAAGGGTTGTTGCGTTCTGTATTAGTGGAAAACAACTGCTGCAAGTCTCCAAAAGTTATTGCCGCTTCCTCTGGAGATGGTCCGTCAACTCGACAATGCTGTTTGTCATGGAGTAGTGGCTTTACGAAATTACGGCATGAAACAGCGTGCTATTGCTCGGCAGTATGGCATCACTCAAGGTCAGGTGTCAAAGATCCTGAAACAAAATACTCAGAGGGGTGTCCCTTCTCCAATACCGAGGCCAGGACGTCCCCGCAGAACCACAAGGAGGGATGATCGCCAGCTGCACCGGTTAGTCCGCAATGGCCGTACCAAGTCAGCTAATCGGCTTAGGGCTGAGTGGCAGCAACTGACAAATGTGCCTGTATCCAGAAGGCTAATCAACCAATGACTGGTTCAAGCAGGCTATCATGCCACGCGTCCCCTGAGAAAGCCACGCCTGACCAGCCAACACCGCCAGCGCTGATTGCAGTGGGCCAGAGAGCACCGTCAATGGCAGCCAGGACACTGGAATCACGTGATCTTCAGTGACGAGTCTAGATTTCTGGTCGATCGTCAAGATGGCCGCGTCCGAGTGCGCAGACAAGTGCATGAAGCCGACAACAAATATTGTATAGTGCCAAGAGTCCAAGCTGGAGGTGGTGGGGTGACCGTTTGGGCTGCTTTACATGCAGGGGGCAAAACTGACCTGGTTGTTCTGAATGGAAACCTGAACCAGTTCAAGTACAGGGCCATTCTGGAAGAAACATTGCTTCCATTTGCTCGTGCAGCCTTTCGAGGAAACTTTGTCTTCCAAGATGACAATGCACGGCCTCATCGTGCTCGCATGATCCAACACTTTCTTGCTGACCGTGGTGTAGAGCATATGGAGTGGCCTGCCATGTCCCCGGATATGAATCCGATAGAGAACTTGTGGGCAGAATTAACGCGTCAAATCGACCACTTGGACCAGCAGCCGACCTCTGTGCGTGAATTGCAGCAGGCTATTGTCACTGCATGGCAAGCGATTCCTGTCCAAACCTTGGCAAATCTCGTGAACAGCATGCCTCAATGTGTATGTGCTCTCCTGAATGCTCGTGGGGGTTACACGAAGTACTAAACTGTAATTCTACTGTCCGTAATCCCAGTCGTAATTTAACTTTTGTTTAAAAATTTTTTGGCTAATGTGCAAAATAAAGAGATACTTCTGGAAAACGTACAGAAGTTTAACACATTACTGTCCGTGAATTGAGTTCGATATCAGTTTACATCACTTTCAAGGATCAATTTATTTGTTTCGAAATGTCAAATGTGGTTTTTGTTTCTTTTAAAGGCCACATTAACAAAATCTAGAATAATTTCAACATAATTCCAATGAACTTTTGGTTCTAAGACATCTTGAAAAGTAAGTTCACCCCCCCAAAAAAAAAATTCCATATTAAATGCAAAGTCTGTATATGTCTAAGTTGGCCTCCAAAGCCAATCAGGGATTGGGCATCCTCCGTCATACAAAGTCATGCAAAGTCTTTCCTTGGCACACCTGAACTCTTATCCACCTGCAAGGCTTTCTTCCAGGGCTTGATGGAGTACTGCTCTCACTTTTTGGCTGGCGCCTCTGCCACACACCTTGCATTTCTTGATGCCATGGAAACCAAGGTCTTCAAACTGGAATCTCCCGTGATCAAATTAAGTCTATAAGCACATAACTCTGACATCACAGACAGGTCGATGGTCTATCTGTCTTCTACCACCTTCTGTCTGGTCTTGCGCCCTTTGCCCTTTCTATGATCTATCCCTCGCACCACCCCCAATATTTTGCTATGTTTGAGCTATCCTTCTCCATCTCCATTATTTCACTTTTCTGCTACCCCATTCTTCCTCCAAGTGTTCCTCTGTTGTGTCCCTCTACCATGCTATTGGTGTCCTCCCTACTTTCACTGTTCTTTTTGCTCTTCATGCTTTGGTCCCTTCTGTGTTCCACGAGCTTCGACTTCTTATCCAAGAAAAAATCCATTGGCCAAAGGGCAGAAAATTTCTCAGGTTGTGCGGAGATGTAACATGTTTCATTTTGAT
This sequence comes from Myxine glutinosa, assembly GCF_964187855.1. Taxonomy (NCBI): domain Eukaryota; kingdom Metazoa; phylum Chordata; class Myxini; order Myxiniformes; family Myxinidae; genus Myxine; species Myxine glutinosa. The sequence goes on from NC_136267.1 coordinate 15,405,977, forward strand.
GCTTCCTGCATCACTTTCTTGCACTGTATAATAAGTGTGCAGTATATGACTTATTGTGGGACACACGCATGGCCCAATGTCGTCACGTGACACAAAATGGCATGCCGCATACATCATATTGGCTGAAACTCCCGGTTTATCTCTGTCTCTGTTGAATGCATCTTTGATTCCATATTGGAAGCTAAGCAATCCAAGCCGGTTAGTACTTGGGTTGGAGACTCATGGACAGTTGATGTAGGCTAAAAGGACGACATGACAGTATGATTTGGTTGCCTGGTTACCCCCAAAATTGTGTAATAATGGACGTTTTCCTCGGCTGACTCGATTAGCTCATTTTTAAAACGGTTGTGTCCTGGTGCATTACCGGCAGGGGGCGCTCGCCATGCATCTCGTAGTACGCCTTGTTTTGAATACGGTACCAAACTAAAGCCGGCTATCTTGTTTGCCCAATACATTGTGGGAATGAAAGACCCCACAGTTTCTCTTGAAGGAAAATAGGCCATTGCCTGCCAGTACCCTGGCTAGATTCCTCCCCTCAAGGTTAATGGGAGCTGTAATTATAAAGGGATATCGATGATCATTAACTTAACTAGCAACGGTACCCGCCCTATGGGCGGGGCTTCAATTGGGAGGCCCAAATGAAAAGGCAAAATATCAGAAATTGAAGGTTTTTTTTAATTTTAAACGATTTATATAAACATCCGTTAAATCATATGACACGCAAATCATCAAAATCTAAACAGTATTTGTAGAATTTCAACAAAAGCCACATCACTGTTCATATCGGTAAATATGATTGCATCGTGTTTGGGAAAATTGTAAAAAAAAATTGTAAAAACAATATAGCCTATTTTACTCCAGGGGGTCCCAGGATTACCCACCGAAAATTTCGTTGCGATCGGTTCAGCCGTTTCTGCAGTACCTGGGAACAGACAGACAGACGGACAGACAGACATTTGGTGAATTATAATAAGATGGTAACATCTTGAAGATCCGTGAAATGATGGATTACTTTATCGGGTATGGATCTGGCACCAAAAGGCATCCTCCTGTGCCTGTTTATAGTAATTGTAGTATAATGGCTGTTTGTCAGATTTTATTTGATTGGTGCTTTGTGTAAACACAATGTCAATTTTTGAAGCAAAGGTCAATGGTGTATGACACCTAAAAATCCGAATATATTTAAAATTCCATCACACCAATGCTCTTTTGTGAAGAAGATAAATGCACAATTCAGGCCGTTCAGACTACTTTCCTGTCTTCCTTTGTTATTTCAGTTCATGGTCTTTGTCTCCTTCCTTTCTTCACTTTGTGCTCCCCCATATATTTTGAAAAGCCAGCTGTTTCATGTATTTATTCCACTGTGAACTGATACCTCAATGAACTTTTGGCTTTTAGCTTAAAGGACTTCCTGCTGATTCATCTACTTTTTTGGGTGTTTTTAAAATCTCTGTCTCCAGTTTCTCTCTGTTTCTCTCTCTCTCTGTTTCTGTCTCTGTCTCTGTTTGTTTTTTTCTCTCTCTCTCTTTCTCTCTCTTTCTCTTTTCTCTTTTCTCTTTCTCTTTCTCTTTCTCTTTCTCTTTCTCTTTCTCTTTCTCTTTCTCTTTCTCTCTCTCTCTCTCTCTCTCTCTCTCTCTCTCTCTCTCTCTCTCTCTCTCTCTCTCTCTCTCTCTCTCTTTTCTCTTTCTCTTTCTCTTTCTCTTTTCTCTTTCTCTTTCTCTTTCTCTTTCTCTTTCTCTTTCTCTTTCTCTCTCTCTCTTTTCTCTTTTCTCTTTTCTCTTTTCTCTTTCTCTTTCTCTTTCTCTTTCTCTTTCTCTTTCTCTTTCTCTTTCTCTTTCTCTTTCTCTCTCTCTCTTTCTCTCTCTTTCTCTTTTCTCTTTTCTCTTTCTCTTTCTCTTTCTCTTTCTCTTTCTCTTTCTCTTTCTCTTTCTCTCTCTCTCTCTCTCTCTCTCTCTCTCTCTCTCTCTCTCTCTCCTCTCTCTCTTTTCTCTTTCTCTTTCTCTTTCTCCTTTCTCTTTCTCTTTCTCTTTCTCTTTCTCTTTCTCTTTCTCTCTCTCTCTCTCTCTCTCTCTCTCTCTCTCTCTCTCTCTCTCTCTCTCTCTCTCTCTCTCTCTCTCTTTCTCTTTCTCTTTCTCTTTCTCTTTCTCTTTCTCTTTCTCTCTCTCTCTTTTCTCTTTTCTCTTTTCTCTTTTCTCTTTTCTCTTTTTCTCTCCAAAACCTTGATGAGGACCATGTTTAGGCAGCTCATCTGATGATGTGGTTAGTCATGAAATCAGGCACTCAGTGAGTTGTAGGAATTCTTTGTGTGTGTGTACGTATGCTTGTCTCTCTCTTTCTCTCCCCCTCTGCATTTTTCTCTCTCCCTCTGTGTGTATCTCTATCTTTATCTCTCTTTCTCATGGCTCTCAAGCTCTCTCTCCATCATTGTGATTGGAAAGAAGCGAAATATGACGTGGAAATTCTGCAATTTCCTCATCTCCCTGAGGAAACAGTTGGCAGGAAACCAGCATTCCAAACTATTTGATGGCAGGCTACATAGTGTACAGCCATCATAGTGTGGCAATGTGTCCATGTTCATCTGTGCGCTTAGTCCAAAAAAATTAAAACTCCACAAGTAAACAATCTGATTAAAAAGACTGAGTAATTATAAGCAACATGAAAGTTTGCATCAAGTTTCTCTCAAAGACAACGCCCTCAACGCAGATCCTGTAAACATACAGGAAGGATACATAACGGTACTGTTTGTATTGTACCAGGGATAATGTCAAAGGGGAATAATGGGTTTGGCAGGGATGCAGAAAGTACTGATGGCTTTTGTTTTCTCACACGCTGGCTGGACAATTGCCCAGACAAGCATCGTCCAGCATGTCATGACAGACACGCATATAAAACCGTTGCCACTCGCGGTTTGGCCGTAGATATCGCAGAGAAAGAGATGCGCGAGAGAAAAACAGAGTAAGGGAGTTTGGTTTGGCTAATATGACACTCAATGAACAGCTGGAACCACAGAGCAGCACCATATGGACTATAGAGCGGGCCTTTGTTTGTCCAGCAACGAGAAAATAGGAAGAGAAGAAGAGGGATCGAAAAAAAGAAGAGGGAGATTATGAGAGTGAAAAGTAGAGAGAAAGACAAAGGCAGGGATACCAAAACAAGACCGAAAGTCTAACATCGGTGTAGCCGGGCCTGTTTGATAATTTAGTTGAAGAGGATAGTATTACCTGGGTGGAGATACCAGTTAGCAAATAATGTAAGTATTGATTTTTTTTTGCATTGAGACAATGGTTTATAAAATATTGTCGTGTGATTCCCCTCAGTGAAGACCGGGAAATCATGGATAGCAATCGAGCGTTACTTCGAGGCGTTGTTCAATAGCGGATTTATTATCTACGCGCGAGAGGAAGAGAGAAGAAGAAGAAGCTGGAAGATATTACCTGACGCGATCCGCCGAGCAGTCTTCAATCCTGCAAAAAGTAACTCAAACAAAAACCGGATTTAAAATGTACAAAAATAACAGGTTTATTTAACGGAACCCGATAACAAGGAAACGTGTCGGTTAACTAAATGTCCTAAAATGGAGCGCTCCCACACCAGACGTATAACACACACAAGGGAAGAATATATGAGAATAAAGCAGTGTGTGTGTGTGTGTGTGTGTGTGTGTGTGTGTGCTTAGCTCAACCACTTGTGGTCTCGTCGGGGATGGCGTCGGCCCTGTGTGTGCAGTCCGGACGCGGCTCCGTGCATGAAGGCCTCCCGACGCGAAGCGAACGAGCATGCACCCCGCTTGCTCCGCCATGCAATGTCCTCACAAATTCGGCAGGGAACTGCGATGCACCCAACGTCCGCATCAGAAGGGAGAGAGGGTCGAGAGTGAAGGAAGGCTTGAGGGCAAGACGTCGGAGTAGAGGAATCATGAGGGCAGTAGCAAATGAGGTCCGGGGACAAAGGAATCCAAAAACGAGAGGGCAAAATGCCGGCCAGCCGTGGTTTTTATGTCTTGTCTCGATGTCATCGGTCCTCCCTTCCAATCAGTCCGTCGCCTCTCGACCTCTAGAATGTTCTTCCCACGTCAGTCCTTCACCATTGGCCGAGCGCTTCGCGCTCTCCTCCTCATGCCATCGGTCAGTGGCCAATCAGTCCGTCGCTTCCTTCTACCAATCGGCGGGTCGCTCCTTGCTCCGCCCCTGGCAAATCACAAGTCCTTCCTTACTCTGGCCTTCCATTGGTCATCTCCCGCCCAATAGCGAGTCCTTCTGGGTGTGGCTCCCGGCCTGCCTGAGCGATGTTTTATCACCATGTTGATGCAATGCGTGGTGTGCCATAAGGGACAATGGATAAATCACAAGGTCTCATACACAGGGGAATTAGCATAATCCATACGATAATTAGCACTAGGCCATCCTCGTATGACCACAAATATACAAGCTTAAACTGACATCCGGGCTAAACAGGTCCACTACTTATTACATGGGGTGATTCTTCTTCTTCACAACAGTCGGAGCATGATACCTACACAGATCTACCTGATCTATATATCACTCTACCCCAAAATTCATAACAATATGTTTCAAGTCAACAATGAACCAATCATACACCGCTTCAATCTATAAACTTTGCAATAACGACAAAGGGATTGCAGTGTTACGATTATATTTACTATATTATTAGTATTAACGCTATTATTATTATTACGAAAACAATACTGCTGTATTATAATAATGGGTTTATTCCAAAAAGACGTTGGCAGCCATAGGCTGAATTACAGTCAATTTACAAATACTGCATTTTGATTAGAATAATAAGTTATAATAATAATATAAGATGCAGCAAGATGCAAGTTATAAAATGCATAAAGCGATATAAAGTTATTTCAACACAAAAAGGCCAGAAGGAAAATATGAAAGGCAATATAAAGTATTGCAATTTAAAATATCAAAATAATGAAGTAGATCAAAACAATCAATTGTGGTAGAGAAGACCCAGAGTGGTGCACAACAAAGGCACCATGAAGTGTAGCGAAAATAAATAAATAAATAAAGCTGTATGAAGCCTCCCCATGAAGTTTAACCAGACCCAAGAAGCCATGGAGGCTGCGACATTGACCCTCTTCCCGACCTCCATCCCACAACTCGGCAATATACACAGCGTTTGTGCAGAAAAAAACAGAGAACACCAAAGTCCACACACAGCAGAAAACACCAAGGTCCACACGCAGCAGAGAACACCAAGGTCCACATGCAGCAGAGAACACCAAGGTCCACACGCAGCAGAGAACACCAAGGTCCACACGCAGACCAAGCAGCGGTGATGGGATGAGGCACAGTGAGGGGTTATTTGAGGGGGGGGGGGGCAGAGGAAAGGAGGAGGTGGAGGTATGAGATGGAAGTGAGACAAAGTGGGGAGGAGGCAGTTTTGAGGAGGAGGGGGGAGTGGGGAGAATTGGAGAAAGATGGGGGGGGGGGAGCTTTGAAGGGGAGGGGTTGGGGAGGAGTTTTGAATGGGAGGGGTTTGGGGGGAGTGTTGAAGGAGAGGGGTTGGGGGGAGTGTTGAAGGAGAGGGGGGAGCTTAGGAGAGGAGGGGAAAGGGGGGAGTTTAGAAAGTGGATGATTAATGAAAAACGAACATTTATAACAAATTGGGTTTATTGTGATTTTCAAGTCAGAGATCCATTTAAGAACGATAGAGGAGGGGTGGAATGAAGATGAGTTTAGAGCATGTAGGGAGGAAGAATTGTAAGGGATTGAATTTTTTTTTGAAGTGGAATGAGTTAGAGGAAATTGAAAAGAGCCTTTTAAATAGGAAGAAAAACAGCGTGTTGTGATATACCATTGAATAAAACACTGCAGGGGAAAGTTTAAACATATTTAAATAATATTTAAACAAAGCCATGAAAAACGAACTTACATTGTGTAACTAACCCTAACCCTAACCCTAACAACTCTTATTTTATAAAACGATAACAAAATACCAACGGGGAGAGGGAACCTAGAGAGACAACCACGTGTCATGGGAACAGGGCACAAGGTGGAAGACAAAGAGATAAAGGGGGTGGGGCAAGACACCGCACGTGGACAGGAGCACGTGGACAGAAGCACACGTGGAAAAAAGGAAATGTTTTTTTGTTTGTTTGTTTGGGGGGGGGGGGGTTAAAACGTTAGACAAAGGGTAGATGTTCGGGGGAGAAGAGAAAAATATAAGAAACAAGCAATACAGCAAAGGAAAGAACTTAAATTAACAAAACACCAGATGGGGGAAGCCTCAGGTTAAAAGGCCGCGCAGGCCGAGTGAACAGAAAACGATTAATTAATTAAAAGTTACACGAATTTCAAACCAAAACTAACGAGAAAACACAATAACACAAACACAATAAAATAACGAGTGGAAATTTGACAAACACACGAATGGAAAAAATTGTAGCCTTAATGTTTTGGACAGTTTTATTCATACTTGATCTTTAATATTTCAAATATCTTGGGCAAATTTTGGACCTTTAGTAATAACGGATTTATAATGTGTATGAAGTAATCCTTTATAAACAATGAATTGTCAATTGCCCTCCATCCAAATATAATGTTTTTGTCCCCTTTGATGAAGAGGTGAACATACTGTACCTTTTACCTGTTTGTCAGTGCAGACCGAGGCTTATCCTTCAGGAAGACTCGTATTCCATTGGATCATGCATGACTTTCCTAGAATGCCTTTCAGAAAAATACAAATCAAAGTATGTGCAGTTAATTATTACCAGTGGCGGCATTATTCTGCTTTTTGGAGCACGTATGTGCCACGTGACCTCTGCAGCAATCTTTACATCTCGACACAAAATAAGTCGACAGAACGAACCCGAAAGAAAAGAGAATCCAAAGAATGAAACCAAGGATGATGGTCTCACGCCCCGGGCGATTTGATCCATTGTAGGCTAACAAAAAGCTCATGATCTGAACATCTTGAAATGCATTTTCATCATTCGAATCTTTCTTTCTCTGACTTATTATATGCACATTAGTCATCGCTTGGTGCATCGAGCGAAGACATTTGAATCGACCAAGACTTATTACGTTGATTGTCCAAGACGCATCATCTTGGACATCACAACTCATGGCCCGTTGTCTAAAGTCGACTATCTTCGGACAGCTCAGTGTTTAAATTTAAAATGACATTTGCTTTCCCGTATTTACATGTAAACGTGGATCGTCTACATACGGTGCCTTCAGAAAGTATTCACATCCCTTGACGTTTCTCACATTATGTTGTGTTACAGCCTGAATTTAAAATGGATTAGATTGAGATATTTTTGTCAGTGATCTACACATAATACATACACCATGTCAAAGTGGAATTTTAATTATTTTTTTTCACGATAATAAAAAATGAAATACAGAAATACTTATTTTACATAAGTATTCAACCCTCTAGGTCAATACTCCATAGAAACAAAAGTTTGAGGGAGTAGTTCAGTAACAACACAGACAATGCCCAGACATGTAGAAAGATAGACAGATGACTGCACCTGAGTTGCTGTTTTGTCATGATTTACACCTGTACTTCCGTTTGACTTCCGTTTCCGGTCTTGCTGGCGAGGATTCGTTTATTCGCAGCTCTACACGCTCTCCATCGAAATCGAAGTTAAGTAATTGTTCCCATTTGTATTTTCGTTATAACTGTATTTCTTTTATGGTGTATGTACGTATATTGTCCCGACGAAGATTTTCGGTGCAAATCTTTCATACCTGTATTGAAAATCGTGTTAATTCGTGTCGTGTCTTGAGGCCTTGTACAGTGTACACTGTACAACCTTGAGGCTTTGTTTTTCTCTCAGCGGTCCGTCGTTTGTGATCCAATAACTTTCGTTCTCTGTTTTCCCAGTCTTTTCACCCCATAGCCTACTTCCTTATGTAAATCTCAACTCAAGAAAAAAAAGACTACCTTCTCTGTGCTCATTCGTTTATTCATTCTTATTCGTTCGTTCGTTCTTCGACCACGTGTTTCTCCCCCATTTCCCCAGATAGATTGTCAAATTTCAACTCGTTATTTTATCATCCATGCGATATTGTTTGATTATAGTTAGTTTTGGTTTGAATTTCCTGTAACTCGTAATTAATTAATCGTGTTCTGCTCCTCGTGTGTGGCCTTGTAGTTGTACCCCCGTCGGTGTTTTGTTAACTTAAGCGTGTTTTGCTTGGCTCTTAGTTTTTTTCCCTTCTACCCCGAACATAATACTCTGTCTAACGATCTAAATCCCCACCCCCCGCCCCTCCCAAAAAAAAAACAACCCAAAAAAAAACAAAAAACATTTATTTTCCTTTCTCCACGTGTACTGTTGTCTCATCCTGTATTTTCTGTCCAGGTGTGCTGTTCGCCCCGCCCCCATTATCTCCTTGCCATCCACCGTTTGCCCTGTTCACGTGACTCGTGGTGGTCCCTCTCAGCTCTCCCCCCGTTGGTATTTTGTGCATATAAGATTGTTCACAGTTCTGTTTAAATATTATTTAAATATGTTTAACCTTTCCCCTTCTGTGTTTTATTCAGTGGTATATTACAACACGCTGTTTTTCTTCCTATTTAAAAGGCTTTTCTCAATTTCCTCTCCAACTCATTCCACTTCAAAAAAAAGAAATTCAATATCTTATACGTCTCCCTCACTACATGGTCTAAATTCACATTCATTCCATCCCTCCTCCATCGTTCTGAATCGGATTGCTAACTTGAAAATCACAACACACCCAATTTGTTGTCAATGTTCGTCTTTCATTAATCATCCACTTTCTAAACTCCCCTCTTGCCCCTCCCATCCAAATCCCCCCCCTTGCACCTACACTCCTAAACTCCCCCCTTGCCCCTCCACTCTTAAACTCCCCCCTTGCCCCTCCACTCCTGAACTCCCCCCTTGCCCTTCCCCTCCTAAACTCCCCCCTTGCCACTCCCCTCCAAATCCCCCCCTTGCCCCTCTACTCCTGAACTCCCCCCTTGCCCTTCCCCTCCTAAACTCCCCCCTTGCCACTCCCCTCCAAATCCCCCCCTTGCCCCTCTACTCCTGAACTCCCCCCTTGCCCTTCCCCTCCTAAACTACCCCCCCTTGCCCCTCCCCTCCAAATCCCCCCCCCTTGCCCCTACACTCCTAAACTCCCCCCTTGCCCCTCCACTTCTAAACTTCCCCCTTGCCCCTTCCCTCCAAAACTCCCCCCTTGCCCCTCCCCTCCTAAACTCCCCCCTCACTCCTCCCCTTCAAAACTCCCCCCCAACCCCTCCCATTCAATTCTCCCCCCATACCATTCCTCTCCAATTCTCCCTCCTCCCCCCTCCTCCTCCAAGCTGCCTCCTCCCCACTTCGTCTCCCTTCTATCTCATACCTCCACCCCCCCAAACCTTCTACTTTCCTCTGCCCCCCCCTCAAACAACCCCTCACTGTGCCTCATCCCTTCACCATCAAACCTTTCATCCTCCTCATCCTTCCCTTTCTTGGAACTCTTCTGCAATATCTGACACACTATCAACTGCTCTCCCTACCTCCCCCTCTCATCCTTCATCTTACCCTACTCCTCCCCTCCCCTGTCCTGTACCCGATGCTCCCCCTCTCTCTTCATTAACGGTATGGACCTCAAACATCCGGGGCCTTCGCTCAAACCTGACTGATCTCTCCATACAGGTTGCTTCTGACAATCCAGACTTGATCTGCTTAACAGAGACTTTCCTCCTTCAAGATGTCTCTGATTCCTTAATATCTCTTCCTGGTTACTCGCTCCTCTGGTATGATAGACCTGAGCCTCGGCCTGGTGGTGGGGTGGCTATCTTTATCAAAAACTCTCTTCCTCACTCTCCTTGCACTGCCCTCTTTCCTCCTCACCTCCAGGAGTACCTCTGGCTACGGCTTCCTCTCCGCTCCCACCTTTTGTTCATATGTGTTCTGTACCGTCCCCCAAACAGTGATGACTCCATCTACATTTCACTGTCTGACAACATGGACCAGCTTCTATCCACTCATCCCAACTCTCTCTTCCTCATATGTGGTGACTTCAACTGTCATCATGCCACCTGGTTGGGTGTGGGTTCCTCTCTCACCAGTCATGGCACCTCAGCAAAGGACTTCTGTGACTCACTGGGATTGACACAATCTGTCAATTTCCCGACCCGGATCTCAGCCAATGGAGTATCTTCTCTTCTAGACTTGGTTATGACAAACTTCCCTGCTAATGTCTGCTGCTCTTCTTCTGCTCCAATCGGTTCTTCTGATCATGTGCTTGTCAAAGTGGACATCTCTCTGGCCATTCTCAGAGAGCCTCCTCAGCGTCGACAAGTCTGGCATTTCACTCAGGCCGACTGGGACGGTCTTCAAGCAGCCATCAATCGTCTGGATTGGTCTCCCATCTCCACTGCTTCTGACATAAATTCTTCCTGGGAATTCTTCCAAAGCAAACTGATCTCTCTCATGCACAGATTTATCCCATCTCGCCTTCAGTTGTCTTGCCCTTCCTCCCGTCCATGGCACACTGAATCTTGTGGTGAGGCAGTTGCCCTGAAACAACTTGCCTTTGCCTCTTGGAAGGCTAATCCAACTGAAGGCAATCTCAGTTCCTTCCACCAAGCTCGGAACAAGTGTGTGTCTACCCTCAGGAGTGCCAGGAAGCACTATCTCTCCTCACTCAAGAATTAACTCTCAAACCTGTCTCCTTCCTCCAAATCCTGGTGGCATCTGGTCAAATCCATTTCTGGTGTTTGTTCCCCCTCCATCCCCTCCCTTACCTCAAATGGCCACACAGTTGACATCGCACGTGACAAAGCCGAATGCCTCAACTCTGTGTTTGCCTCAAAATCCTTTGTCCCAAACCCATCTCTCTCTGTTCCCACCTTTCCCAGTCGAACCCAACTGCTCCTGGACTCTGTGTCCTTCTCTCCTGACAAGGTGGAGGAGTTTTTGTCAAACCTCGACTCTGATTCTGCAACTGGACCAGACGGCATCAGCCCACAGGTCCTAAAATCCTGCTCTGCCGCTCTGTCTCACCCTCTCTCTGTTCTTTTCACCCTATCTTTTGCTCAAGGTCATCTGCCAGCATCCTGGAAATCAGCTAACATTACCGCTTTACACAAAAAAGGTGCAAAAACAGATCCTTGCAACTACAGACCAATCAGCCTGCTCCCAATTATCAGCAAAGTCATGGAATCCATCATTGCTTCGGATATGAAATCTTTCCTCTTCTCCAATGGCTTGATCTCTGATCATCAATTTGGTTTCAGACCAGGTCACTCTACTCTGGACATGCTGCTTCTGCTGTCTCAACAATGGATGGAGGTCCTCAATGCCAAACAGGAAATCAGAGCTGTCTCCCTTGACATATCACGTGCCTTCGATACGGTCTGGCACCCAGCTCTGCTCACCAAACTCTCCTCCTATGGTATCCATGGAAATCTCCATGCATAGCTTGCGGACTTCCTCTCTGGTCGTAGTCAACGTGTGGCCCTGAATGGATTTCTCTCATCTCCCCTTCCTGTTCAGCCTGGAGTTCCCCAAGGCAGTGTGCTGGGCCCTGTGTTTTTTCTGGTCTTTATCAATGATCTCTCCGACTCTCTGGAAAATCCTCTCTATCTCTTTGCTGATGACTCCACTCTCTGCCGCTCCATTCCTCTTCCCTCAGATCGGCAGTCTGCAGCCTCCTCACTCTCTGAAGACCTGGACAAAATCACAGACTGGTCAAACAAGTAGAACATGTCTTTCAATCCTGACAAATCTCACTCTCTTACTATGTCTCTCCGAAAAGATCGACTGGACAACCCTCCCATCTACTTTCTCAACAATCCTCTCCAAGAAGTTCTGTCGCTCAAGCTTTTGGGTCTCACTATCTGCCATGATCTTTCTTGGGAAAACCACATTTCCAAGCTGGCCTCCAAAGCCAGTCGCCGACTGGGCATCCTCCGTCGGGCGAAGTCCTTCCTCGGCACACCTGAGCTCCTCACCACATACAAGGCTTTCATCCGCAGCTCAATGGAATACTGTTCTCCCCTATGGGCTGGTGCTCCTGCCTCACACCTGGCTCGGCTTCACGCTGTTGAATCCAAAGCTTTCAAAATCATTGGAATCTCCCGCGATGAAGCTATCTCTGAGGGCCTTTCACTCACTCACCGCAGGCAGGTAGGTGGTGTTTCTGTCTTCTCCTGACTCCTCTCCGGCCTTGCTCCCCCAGCTCTCTCTGTGCTCTGTCCCCCAAATATTCCTACAGGTCGCACAAGATCTGCCAGCAACCCTCTGATGGTTAAACTGCCGAAATCTCGGCTCTCTGCTCACCTTCACTCTTTCATTCCTCTTTTCTCCCGCCTCTGGAACAAACTCCCACACTCCCTTGAATCCCACTCCTCCCTCCAGGTCTTCAAAACAGCTGTTCACCACCATCTCTTATCTTCCCCCATCCAAAACCTTGATCTTTTCTACCCCCACTAATTCACCCCAGATCCACCTTGTTTGAAATTCCAACTTCCTTTCTGGAAGTCCTGGCAGTGTCCATATGTTTATACCTCTCCCACCCCCCCCCCCCCCTTCACATGCCCTCCCCCAAAGCCCTCTCCCTCCCACAGATCTCTCGATGTGTCCATGTCTCTCGGTCCCTGCTCTCAAATGTTTTGTTTGTGTCCTTGCCCCTCTCTCCCCATCTTGTCTACCGCTCCCGATGTTATTTGTTGTATGTGTCTGTTTGTCTTTCTGTGTGATTAATGTTTGCTCTTTCACGAGCCTCGATCTTGTATGCAAAAAAAAAAAAAAAAAATCATAATACAAACAATTATTTTGCACAAATGTATTTGTAATATACGTGAAAAAACGCCAAAAAACATTTTTTTAAACATTCTTTTTCTCAAAAAAATTTCAAACAAAATACCCTTAGGACATACCCACGGGAGAGATAGTTGCATACCAGAAGTTTGGTACGATTTCACAAAGGTTTGAGGGAGTAGTTCAGTGACAACACAGACACTGCACAGATATATATTGTTACAGACCGCGGATAAGATGTTAATTTGCCGAGCGGATGGCGCCGCGGCCCGAACCGTTTTTACAATGACTAAGACCCGATTCCTTAAACGTGGGCCAAATCGTGCCACAGATATTCAATGAGGGAAAAGACAAAGACGACACGGATGTGAAGAAGAGGAAGACGAAGGCAAAAGGTTGGAAATACTACTATTATTTTTTTACTATTTACACAATTGAAAGAAACCAAGGAGGAGGAAAGATAAGAAAATAATTGACAGAAGAAGAAGCGGACACAGTGAAAATTGCTAGCTTATCTAAACAGGCTTAACTTAACCCAGGGACAGAACAAACAAAGACGGACTCACACGAATGGGGAATGGAGGCAGGAGTGAATGGCTGGACCGGGAGGAAGGTTCAGCTCGGACCAGAGGACGGCCGGGCCGGGAGGGAGCAGCCGCCACCCTTCCTCAACAGCAACCTGCCGTCAACGCTCAAGCTGCGGCGGTCAAAGCTGCGATGGTTCAAAGCTGCTGTGGTTCAAGCTCCGGTGGTTCAAACTGCTGCCGTGGGGACGTCGTGTGCTTTCTCAGGACTCCTTTTCATCACTCCTCCGCACTTGTGTCAAAGGCTTCCCCCGCGCTTCTTTCGCGCACTTGTGTCAAAGGCTTCCCCCGCGCTTCTTTCGCGCACTTGTCAAAGGTTTCCCCCGCGCTTCTGTCAACGGCTTCCGCGCGCGCTTCTTACAACGCCGCGGGCAAATCAAGCCGCCGGCCTCTAGAACACGTCCATCGGTGAGCTCGCCTCGGCCCTGATTGGTCGGCACGGCCCTCTGGCTCCACCCTTGATGACGATGGGCGGGCACGCCCAGGATTCGGCAGCTCCTCCCCCTTCTTCTCCGAGCCTACCTCGTGGCTAATGGAGTCTCGGTGAATACAGTTGGCAATTGCGGCTTTATTAATTGAAAATGAAAGGGGATCTATCTATTTGAATTCGGTGCAATGGAGTGTCAATTAATGGAAAACAAATCCTTAGCCTACTACACAGAATAAGGAAATAACTGTCAACAAGGAGGAAATCTATTATTGGCTACGTGGGTGCTTATGAAATAACTACGGAACGACCTTTGACCTTTATACACAGACTGGAGGCAGGAGGGTCCAGAATAAAACAATCCAAAAAAACACAATCCTCATATCCACAACAATATATTATATATATATATATATATATATATATATATATATCATTCTAACCACTGTCTAACGGACTACAACAACAACAACAACATGCATTTTAAGGCCATTTTCCCTGCTAGAGCGGGGGTTAGCCTTGCGGTCCCCATGACAATCTTCGCCATTTTGCCATATTTTCTGCATCTCTCCTTGTTAACCCCCTTGCCCGCATTTCTTCTTCCACCATCGTTAGCCAAGTCTTTCTCGGTCTTCCCCGTCCTCTACTTCCTTCTACATTCATTTCCATCACTCTTCTCAACCAGTCACTTTCATCCTTCCTCAACACATGACCAAACCAACTCAACCTGTTTCTCTTCACAGCATCCATCACAGCCTCTATTCCCATCATCTTTCGCAATTCATCATTTGTCTTCCTCTCTCTCAACGATACTCCGCACATCCACCGAACCATTCGCATTTCCACCCTTTCCAGCCTTCGTTGCTGCTCTACGTTCATTACCCATGTCTTGCTCCCATAAATCATAACACTTCTCACACATGCAGCATACACCTTTCCCTTCAGCTTCAACGAACGACACTCCCCTCCTCATCAGGACGCCACTCAGTTCCCGAAACTTCTTCCATGCACATCTCTCTCTAGCAACCGTTGCCAAGTCTGATCCACCTTCTCCATTCAGCATGTCTCCGAGGTAGCAAAATGTTTTCACACCTTCCAGCTTCACGCCGTCTCCAAGATCCAACTCAACATTTTCTCCATCTGCAGCTCCCTCTGTGCACACCTTACATTTGAATGTAGCTGCCACACTGGTTGATGACCCTCTCAGACCACTACATTTTTGATGAACCCACTCAGCGCACATTGTACATTGAATGGAGTTCACTCCGACACCCTTCCTGCACACAGCATAGGGCCACTTCCCAGTTCTTTCCACCTCACCACATGCTTTACCACTTGCCATCACCTTCGTCTTTCCGATATTCACCTTCAGACCTTTTGTCTCCATACATTCCTTCCACTTGTTCATCTTCTCCTTCAGTCCATCCATACTTTCCACAATCAACACCAGATCATCTGCATACAACAACTCCCACGGTAAACCCTCCTTTACGTTCTGAGCCAGCACCTCCATCACAGCTACAAATAGTAGTGGACTTAGTACCGACCCCTGATGCACTCCCACCTTCACCTCAAACTCACCACTGTTCCCGTCCTTCGTCCTTACAGCTGTGCGAGCTCTTTTGTACATTGCCATCACTACTCTGATCAACCATTCCTCCACTCCTAACTTCCTCAATGCCCATGTCAATACTTCGCGTGGTACCCTATCGAATGCTTTCTCCAGATGAACAAACCCAAGAAACAACTTCTTCCTCTTCTCCACGTACTTCTCCTGCAACTGCCTCACAATAAAGAGTGCGTCTGTCGTTCCTCTTCCTGGCATAAATCCAAACTGCATTTCGTCGATGTTCACCTTCTTCCTTATCCTCCTCTCCAACACCCTTTCCAATACCTTAATTCCATGCTCCAATAACTTTATCGCTCGGTACGAGCCACACTCCCAGAGGGTCACCAGAGGGTCTAACGGACTGAAATCCCATTTTCCCATTTTTGTTCCGGTAGACAGTATCACTTTGTGGAAATATCAACACCTTAAATTGGCCACTGAAGAGGTGACCTGATGCTAGTTGTTATAACCTGTGATCTGAATTACTATAAAAACTTGCTTTACCTTCAAAAGATCTTCCAGTTAAAAATCCTCCATCCTCTCCCATGCCTTACATTACATGTCATCTATCTATAATTCCAGTAATCTCTGTCTGTACGTTTGTACGTTTGTACGTTTGTACGTTTGTACGTTTGTCTGTGACCGCTGTTTCTCGACAACTACCGGTCCGATATACTTTAAACTTGCCAGGTATATTGCTGGGGACCCGAGGATGTGCCTTTTCAAGGTTTGTAATTAATCGGACAAGTACTTACCGAGCTATGGCGATTTAGCCGTTCGCCGTTCGCTTTGGCGTTGCGTCTGGACCAAACCATTGCATGTAAATAGAGGGGGGGGTTCTGTGGTCGTTGCGAATGGACCAAACCATTCATGTAAATAGAGGGAGGGGGGTTCTGTGGTCGTTACTGCCACGTGGTTTCAAAGTTTTTTTTTGTTGTTGTTGTTTGCACGCATGTTTTTTTGCACCCACGTACGGGCACGCCCTAGGATGTTTACACACACACACCCCTACACAAATTTTTTTTTTTTTTTTTTTTTTGGCAAGGAACGGGCACCCACGTACGGGCACGTCCTAGCTTATATATAGTACGGGCATGCCCTAGTATTTCTTAATGCTAGATTCCAATTTCCAAGTCTTTGTCCATGTGAATATAAAATATGATGCCATTAGCATGTCCTTGTGTGAATGCTTTTCATTTTTATTACCTACCCTGACATTGCTAATATGTAATTGGTAAAATCATCATGTGTATTAAAAAAAATAAAAAAAATAAAAATCATCATGTGTATACTGTATAATATACATTTCATCAGCATTTCTCATGCTTCTCTTTATCTTTCTTTCACTATTTTCTTCTCTCAGGGTAGCGGAGCTGCCCATCTGGCCTTGTATCCAACTTGGCTTGCGGGCCTGCATTCCTGCCCTGCCACTCACATGGCTGTTATTCTTTATTTCTCTCTCCCTTTAATTATTTATTTCTTTATTTATTTTCCTTTCTCTTTCTCTCTCTCTCTCTCTCTCTTTATTTATCTTCCTCTCTCTTTCTCTCTCCTCGTATCTCTTTATATCCCCACCTGATTGTATATGACCTTCAGACACAACTGAGATTGTGGACCCACCATTCAGAGAAGATCTGGGATTAAAGGGTTGAAACCTGGATGATGGATACTGCCTAGATAATTTTCATGGTAATAGTCATTGAATCAGGTAGATCTCCTTGATCTCCTTTAATTCTACCTTGCATGGATATACTTTCTTCATGTATGTTTGTTGCCAACCTCGTATTTATGAGCCAGCTGCCCTTTATGTCAGCCTGACTGTTGTACAAGACCCCTTCCCCTCTCCCCCACCCCTTCACATACACACACACACACACACACACACACACACACACACACACACACACACACACACACACACACACACACACACACATATATACACATATACACACACACACACACACACACAAACAA